>NC_041386.1:121173194-121275178 GCF_002162155.2 Triticum dicoccoides | reverse complement strand
TTCTGTGATGTCGCCCCGACGTCCGACTGTGGCATTTCTTTTCAAGCCCTTTCTGTGATGTCGCCCCGACGTCCGACTGTGGCATTTCTTTTCAAGCCCTTTCTGTGATGTCGCCCCGACGTCCGACTGTGGCATTTCTTTTCAAGCCCTTTCTGTGATGTCGCCCCGACGTCCGACTGTGGCATTTCTTTTCAAGCCCTTTCTGTGACGTCGCCCCGACGTCCGACTGAGGTATTTCTTTTTAAGCCCTTTATATGGTGTCGCTAAGACGCCCGACTGTGGCATCTTTTTCTTTATATTTATTTGTTCACCTTTCGAGGCATCGCTTCAGACACCCGATCGGAAATTATTTATGTTCTGTTGGGATTTCAGGTGGACTACTGCCGTTTCCCTTTTACTGACCTTGTTATGATAATTTTGAATGTACATTGGTGAATTTATTCATGACGCATCCATGCATGCATTTGTTATATCTTACGTCCGAACTGTCTTGCGAGTACTTTCAAAGTACTCACTGGCTTGTTGATTTGGCCAGATGCTGCCGAAGGCGATTTCATGGATGAAGAGTTCGATAGCGAGTCCGACACTCAGAGGAGTCCCAGTCAGTCTCGTGCGACCCTGGATTTGGTCACTGTTTTATATCCGCTTCCGCTACCAAATAAATTCATCGAGCCTCACCTCGACGCTCGATGAGATGATAGACTTAGAGTCTTGTATTTCTCTCCCCGCTGTGTTTTTCCACCACCGCCCTATCCTCGAGTCAGTAGTATGTCTCCACACCACTGTGTCATGTCCGCCATTATGTATAATTATTGGCGTGCTTGTAATAATTTGGTTGAGCAACCGCAGTTCGACCCTGTAATATATTTTATGCTACTGGCTTATTGTATCAAGAAATTGTCTACCAGTGAGGAGGATTTCTCTCATACTGGACTCAAAAGATTGGTTTCTCAATAAATATTTTTATTGGAAAACCGGTCGTGACAATTGCCTTGGATATCGTCATAATTTTGGGCTTTTTTATCAATTGCTCGACAGTAAGTTGTTCACCCACCGTATTATTTTCCTCCAAGAGAAAGCCTCTAGTGAAACCTATGGCCCCCGGGTCTATTTTCCATCATATATTTTCAGATCTATAAACCAAAAAACCCAAAAATATCCCGCTGCAATTTATTTACTTTTATTTTGTTTGACGTTTTAGTAATATTTTATATATACCTCTATCAGATCTCACCTTTGCAAGTGATCGTGAAAGGATTGACAACCACTTTATCGTGTTGGGTGCAAGTATTTGATTGTTTGTGCAGGTGCATAGATTGGGAACTTGCATGTATCTCCTACTGGATTGATACCTTGGTTCTTAACTGAGGAAAATACTTATCTCTAATTTGATGCATCAACCTTTTCTCTTCAAGGGAAAAACCAACACAAGCTCAAGAAGTAGCAGGAAGAATTTTTGGCGTCATTGCTAGGGAAATCTACATCAAGCCTACCAAGTACCCATCATAAACTCTCATCTCTTGCATTACTTTATTTGTCATTTGCCTCTTGTTTTCCTCTCCCCCACTTCTAAAACGTTTTCAGAAAAATACAAAATGATCTGCCTTTTTATTCTCCCTTCTTCCGTTCGTCTTTTCTTTTGCATTTTCGTTTGCTCGTGTGCTGGATCGGTTTGTTGCCACTATGTCTGAATCTGGGGAGGTTATCGTTTAAAATTTTGAAAATAGTGCTGCCATGAACCTTGAGGAAAAATTTGATGCTTGTTCTTTAGATCGTGGAGCTGGAACCCCTCCTAATTATAAAGCAGAAACTTTTCATGTGGGGGACGGTAATATTATTGGGAAGAGTGTTATTCAAGAATCATTTGATTGTACGGGAACAATGCCTATTAATAAGAGTTATGTTCTTCTTGATACAAATTGTTATGTGGATGCTATTGTCATGCTCATTGATAAATTAGAGAGAAAAATTGTGTACATCCATCCCGCTTTGCAAAAGGTGTTTTATGAACTCCCCAATATTAATCATCCTAAAGCCAAAAAGATTGTCACTATTATCCTTATGCGGGAATTTGATTTTATAATACAAGAGGCCAGGGAATTTTTTGCTTTCTATAATAAAGATATTGAACATCCTCCTATTGAATAAATTCTCCATGATAAAGAAACTTTGCGTAGCTTGGAATCTAGAGATTATCAATCTTATAGTGACAATCTTGACACGAGAGTTCCCTACTCAGAAATTACCCAAATTTCACGCCCAATATGCGACTCTATCCTAAAGGAACTCGAAGGTCCCACCAAGGATAGAAGCGCATATTGGAGACGCTTTTGCAAGGTGGATATCATTACATCGTACCATTACATAATAGTTTGGGACACATACAAAGACATACAAATGCCACATGAGTACATCAAACATCATACATAAGAACAACATCCGGCTACGGATGAAGCACAAACAGAAACTCAAACGACATCCACCTTGCTAGCCCAGGCTGCCAACCAGGAACCTATCCCAAGATCTACGAAGAAGAATAAGAACTCCAAAACAAGTAAACATCGCTCTCGTGTCATGATCATCGCATTACCTGTACCTGCAACTATTGGTGTAGTAATATGGGAGCCACGAGGACTCAGCAATCCCATTACCATGGGTATCAAGACTAGCAAAGCTTAATGGGTATGGAAAGGATAAGTGGTGAGGTTGCAGCAAGCGGCTAAGCATTGTATGGTGGCTAACTTACGATTACAAGAGTAAGATGAGAAACTACGCAAACGGTCGCGAACTAGTAATGATCAAGAAGTGATCCTGAACTATTTACGTTCAAACATAACCCAACCGTGTTCTCTTCTTGACTCACTCAAAAAGAGACAGTCACGGTTACACACGCGGTTGGTGTATTTTATTTTGAATCTGGTGTCAAGTTCTCTACAACCGGATATTAACAAATTCTCATCTGCCACATAACCAAGGGCACGACTCTCGAAAGTTTAAACCCTCCAGGGGTGTCCCAACTTAGCCCATGACAAGCTCACGATCCGCGGAGACAATCCTCCATCGCGGGACCCTCCGTTCAAACTTGGAATCCCGATGCACAAGACATTTCGACAATGGTAAAAGAAACCAGCAAGACCACCAGGTGTGTCAAAACCTCGATAGGAGCCGCACGTATCTTGTTCTTAGGACAACACCGTCTATGATAAGTGTACGGTAGCCAAAATACCATCGAGTTGCCCCGAGGCGGCACCGCCGAGTGCTAGGTAGGTGGACCAACACTCATGAGGAGCACTGGCTCGGGGGGTTGATTAAGAGACCTCAGGTGCCAGCGGGTCCCTATGCAAGTTTTAGTTGTTATTTGGCAAATGGTAAAACCAATGTTGGGCCTTGCTGGAAGAGTTTTATTCAAAGCGAACTGTCAAGAGGGGCCCATAAACCCTCACCGTGTTAGGGACGCAAAATCAAGGAACATAACACCGGTATGACGGAAACTAAGGCGGCAAGAGTGGAACAAAACACCAGGCAAAAGGCCGAGCCTTCCACCCATTACCAAGTATATAGATGCATTAATTAAATAAGAGATATTGTGATATCCCATGATATCCATGTCCCAACATGGAACAACCAACAACTGCACCTGCAACTAGCAACGCTATAAGAGGTGCTGAGCAAAGCGGTAACATAGCCAAACAACGGTTTGCGGGGATGGTTGAAAAGGTTAGAGGCTGACATGGCAATTTGGGAGGCTTGATAAACAAGCGCTAGGTAGCATGACATAGCGATAGCATCGAGACAACTAGCATAGCAAAGATAGTAGTGAGATTCAAGGTGACGGTCATCTTGCCTGAAATCCCGCTAGGAAGAAGACTGAATCCATGAAGTAGACGAACCAACATAGTCGAACGGATCCTCACAATCACAACGTTACCGAAACTATCGAGATAAAGCACAACCGGAAAGAAGCAAACAACATAGTAAAAAAACAATCATAAACATGTCACGGTGCACAATCAAGTATGATGCATGTCCGGTTTAATGAGGCATGACATGGCAAAGTGCAACAAACAACACTACAAATTAAATGGAGCTTGAAGTCTACTACACAACCTTCTTCTTGTAGACGTGGTTGGGCCTCCAAGTGCATAGGTTTGTAGGACAGTAGCAAATTTCCCTCAAGTGGATGACCTAAGGTTTATCAATCTGTGGGAGGCGTAGGATGAAGATGGTCTCTCTCAAACAACCCTGCAACCAAATAATAAAGAGTCTCTTGTGTCCCCAACACACTCAATACAATGGTAAATTGTATAGGTGCACTAGTTCGGCGAAGAGATGGTGATACAAGTGCAATATGGATGGTAGATATAGGTTTTTGTAATCTGAAAATATAAAAACAGCAAGGTAACTAATGATAAAAGTGAGCGAAAACGGTATTGCAATGCGTTGAAACAAAGGCTAGGGTTCATACTTTCACTAGTGCAAGTTCTCTCAACAATAATAACATAATTGGATCGTATAACAGTCCCTCAACATGCAACAAAGAGTTACTCCAAAGTCACTAATAGCGGAGAACAAACGAAGAGATTATTGTAGGGTACGAAACCACCTCAAAGTTATCCTTTCCGATCGATCTATTCAAGAGTCCGTAGTAAAATAACACGAAGCTATTCTTTCCGTTCGATCTATCCTAGAGTTCGTACTAGAATAACACCTTAAGACACAAATCAACCAAAACCCTAATGTCACCTAGATACTCCAATGTCACCTCAAGTATCCGCGGGTATGATTATACGATATGCATCACACAATCTCAGATTCATCTATTCAACCAACACAAAGAACTTCAAAGAGTGCCCCAAAGTTTCTACCGAAGAGTCAAGACGAAAACGTGTGCCAATCCCTATGCATAAGTTCACGAGGTCACAAAACTCACAAGTTGATCACCAAAACATACATCAAGTGGATCACGTGAATATCCCATTGTCACCACAGATAAGCACATGCAAGACATACATCAAGTGTTCTCAAATCCTTAAAGACTCAATCCGATAAGATAACTTCAAAGGGAAAACTCAATCCAGTACAAGAGAGTAGAGGGGGAGAAACATCATAAGATCCAACTATAATAGCAAAGCTCGCAATACATCAAGATCGTGCTGAATCAAGAACACGACAGAGAGAGAGAGAGAGAGATCAAACACATAGCTACTGGTACATACCCTCAACCCTGAGGGTGAACTACTCCCTCCTCGTCATGGAGAGCGCCGGGATGATGAAGATGGCCACCGGAGAGGGATTCCCCCCTCCGATAGGGTACCAGAACGGGTCTAGATTGGTTTTCAGTGGCTACGGAGGCTTGCGGCGGCGGAACTCCCGATCTAGGTTTCTTTTTGGAAGTTTAGGGATATATAAGAGGCGTTGGCGTCGGGAACAAGTCAGGGGGGTCCACGAGGCGGCCACGAGGTAGGGGGCATGCCCAGGGGGTAGGGCACGCCCCCACCCTCGTGGTGGCCTCGGGACTCTTCTGGTCCATCTCCGGTACTCCGTGGGCTTCTTCTGGTCCAAAAACAATCTCCTTAAATTTTCAGGTCAATTGGACTCCGTTTGATATTCCTTTTCTGCGATACTCATAAACAAGGAAAAAACAGAAATTGGCACTAGGCTCTAGGTTAATAGGTTAGTCCCAAAAATCATATAAAATAGCATATAAATGCATGTAAAACATCCTAGATGGATAATATAATAGCATGGAACAATAAAAAATTATAGATACGTTGGAGACGTATCAAGCACCCCCAAGCTTAATTCCTGCTCGTCCTCGAGTAGGTAAATGATAAAAACAAAATTTTTGATGTGGAATGCTACCTAACATATTCATCAATGTAATCTTCTCTATTGTGGCAAGAATATTCAGATCCATAAGATTCAAGACAAAAGTTTAATATTAACATAAAAACAATAATACTTCAAGCATACTAACAACATAATTATGTCTTCTCAAAATAACATGGCCAAAGAAAGTTTATCCCTACAAAATCATATAGTCTGGCTATGCTCCATCTTCATCACACAAAATATTCAAATCATGCACAACCCCGATGACAAGCCAAGCAATTGTTTCATACATTAGTATTCTCAAACTTTTTCAACTTTCACGCAATACATGAGTGTGAGCCATGGACATATCACTATAGGTGGAATAGAGTGGTGGTTGTGGAGAAGACAAAAAGGAGGAAGATGGTCTTTGATGACCCACAAGTATAGGGGATCTATCGTAGTCCTTTCGATAAGTAAGAGTGTCGAACCCAACGAGGAGCAGAAGGAAATGATAAGCGGTTTCCAGCAAGGTATTCTCTGCAAGTACTGAAATAAGTGGTAACAGATAGTTTTGTGATAAGATAATTTGTAACGAGCAACAAGTAACAAAAGTAAATAAAGTGCAGCAAGGTGGCCCAATCCTTTTTGTAGCAAAGGACAAGCCTGGACAAACTCTAATATAGAGAAAAGCGCTCCCGAGGACACATGGGAATATCATCAAGCTAGTTTTCATCACGTTCATATGATTCGCGTTTGGTACTTTGATAATTTGGTATGTGGGTGGACCGGTGCTTGGGTACTGTCCTTACTTGGACAAGCATCCCACTTATGATTAACCTCTATTGCAAGCATCCACAACTACAACAAAAGTATTAAGGTAAACCTAACCATAGCATGAAACATATGGATCCAAATCAGCCCCTTACGAAGCAACGCATAAACTAGGGTTTAAGCTTCTATCACTCTAGCAACCCATCATCTACTTATTACTTCCCAATGCCTTCCTCTAGGCCCAAATCATGGTGAAGTGTTATGTAGTCGACGTTCACATAACACCACTAGAGGAGAGACAACATACAACTCATCAAAATATCGAACGAATATCAAATTCACATGACTACTAATAGCAAGACTTCTCCCATGTCCTCGGGAACAAACGTAACTACTCACAAAGCATAATCATGTTCATAATCAGAGGGGTATTAATATGCATATAGGATCTGAACATATGATCTTCCACCAAATAAACCAACTAGCATCAACTACAAGGAGTAATTAACACTACTAGCAACCTACTAGCACCAATCCCGGACTTGGAGACAAGAATTGGATACAAGAGATGAACTAGGGTTTTGAGAGGACATGGTGCTGATGAAGATGTTGATGGAGATTGCCCTCTCCCGATGAGAGGAGCGTTGGTGATGACGATGGCGATGATTTCCCCCTCCCGAAGGGAAGTTTCCCCGGCAGAACAGCTCCGCCAGAGCCCTAGATTGGTTCCGCCAAGGTTCCGCCTCGTGGCGGCGGATTTTTGTCCGAGAAGATGGCTTATGATTTTTTCCTCATCGAAAGACTCCATATAGCAGAAGATGGACATCGGAGGGCCACCAGGGGGCCCATGAGGTAGGGGGCGCGCCAAGGGGGGTAGGGCGCGGCCCCCACCCTCGTGGGCAGGGTGTGCCCCCTAGTCAACTTCTTGCGCTCAGTATTTTTTATATATTCTGAAAACGTCTTCTGTGAAGTTTCAGGACTTTTGGAGCTGTGCAGAATAGGTCTCTAATATTTGCTCCTTTTCCAGCCCAGAATCCCAGCTGCCGGCATTCTCCCTCTTTATGTAAATCTTGTAAAATAAGAGAGAATAGGCATAAGTATTGTGACATAATGTGTAATAACAGCCCATAATGCAATAAATATCAATATAAAAGCATGATGCAAAATGGACGTATCAACTCCCCCAAGCTTAGGCCTCGCTTGTCCTCAAGCGAAAGCCGAAATCGAAAAATATGTCCACATGTTTAGAGATAGAGGCGTTGATAAAAATAAAATACGGACATGAGGGCATCATGATCATTCTTAGAACAACAACTTATATAATTCTTGTCATATGATTTCTTATGCTTGAGTAATAATTCAATCATAATTTCAAGTATGAATCGTAAACTTCATTGAAAACTAACAAACTACAATCTCAGTCATTGGAGCAATTGTAATTTATCATAACATAGGAAAGATTCAATGTATAAGAGCTTTTCAGCAAGTCCACATACTCAAGTATCATATAGTCTTTCACAATTGCTGACACTCACGCAATATTTATGGGTATGGAGTTTTAATCGGACACAGAGAAAGACAGTGGCTTATAGTTTTGCCTCCCAACGTTTTACCTCAAGGGTAATGTCAACGGTAATAGTTCATGAAAACTCACATCCAATTAGCCATATATACCAGGATCTTTCCAACATATTGTGCTTGCCAAAGGATAAATGTAAAAAAAAGGAAGGGTGAAGATCACCATGACTCTTATGCAAGGTAGGAGATAAAAGTAAAAGATAGGCCCTTCGCAGAGGGAAACAGAGGTTGTCATGCGCTTTTATGGTTGGATGCACAAAATCTTAATGTGAAAGAACGTCACTTTATATTGCCACTTGTGATATGGACCTTTATTATGCAGTCTATCGCTTTTATTTCTTCCGTATCACATGACCGTATAAAGCTTATTTTCTCCCACACTAATAAGTCATACATATTTAGAGAGCAATTTTTATTGCTTGCACCTATGACAACTTACTTGGAGGATCTTGCTCAATCCATAGGTAGGTATGGTGTACTCTCATGGCAAAACTGGTTTAAGGGTATTTGGAAGCATAAGTAGTATCTCTACTTGATGCGATGCATTTGGCTAGCATGAGGGGGAAAGGCAAGCTCAACCATGTTGGATGATCCATGACAATATAATTTATCTCAGATGTAAGAAAACATAACCCACTACGTTGTCTTCCTTGTCCAACGTCAACTCTTTAGCATGTCATATTTTAATGAGTGCTCACAATCATGAAATATGTCCAAGATAGTATATTTATATGTGAAGACCTCTCTTTCTTTATTACTTCCTATTAATTGCAACGATGACCAAAACTATGCTTGTCAACTCTCAACAACTTTTATTCATCATACTTTTTCTATGTGAGCTCATTACTCCCCATAAGATCCATTTGATCTCTTTGTTTCCTTTTATTTCTTTCTCTTTTCTTTTATTCCCTTAGGATCATGGTAAAATAATCAAGCCCTTGACTCAACACTAATCTTTATTATATAGCTCACGAACTCGATTACATAGAGGAATCATAAAGCAAAACTCACAACTAGATCATACTAAGAACCTTTATTCTACTAGATCAAGATATTACCAAAAGGATCAAACTAAGAAAAATGGTAAAGATAAAAGTGATTGTGATACGATACCGGGGCACTCCCCCAAGCTTGGCAGTTGCCAAGGGGAGTGCCCATACCCATGTGATTATGTCTCCTTTGTTGGTGAAGAAGGTGGAGTTGTTGATGATGGATAGTCGCACATCGAGCGTAGGAGGTCTTCTAACTTGCGGACAATGCCTTTGAGTGCGATGATATGCTCCTTCAACAAAATATTTTCATGTGTGAGATACTTATTTTGTATACGGGCTAACTCAATCATCTTGAAAGCTTCGATCTCAGTTGGGGTAAGAAGATTGTGATCAAGTTGAAGGATGTCTTCTGTTGCCGGAGCTTGGTCCTCCGTGGCCTTCTTGATCCCTTCATCCTTGTTGATATCCATGGGTTCTTCTCTCTTCAGCTCTATCTTCATTAGCCAAGCATCGTTGCCCTCATTGTTGGAGGAGGAGGGAGACGACATGATGCTTAGCTTCGACAACCCTGGCAGAAAACAGCTCGAAACAAGAACAAGAGATTTTTGCGTGATACGGTAGTCAAAACCCCCAGGAGATTATATAATGAATTTTTACCGACCAAAATACGTGTCGTGTACGAAAGCGAAGTCCGGAGAGTGCCCTCCACCCTCGTGGAGGCCTCGTGTCCTTCCCGTACTGCTTCTTATTTTTCTAAATATTCCAAAACGGAGAAATTTTGCCTTAAAAACTGTTTTGGAGTCGGTTTACTTACCGTACCACATACCTATTCCTTTTCGAGGTCTGAAACGTTCCGGAAAGGGTCCCTTATGTATTCCTCCGGGGTTACGATTTCAATAACATTGGTTTCAACATTTATGGGATTACGTGAGATATAATGTTTGATTCTTTGACCGTTCACCACCTTCGGATTTGTGCCTTCGAAGTTGTTGATTTTTATGGCACCGGAATGATAGACCTCCTCGATAACGTAAGGACCTTCCCATTTAGAGAGAAGTTTTCCTGCAAAAAATCTTAAACGAGAGTTGTATAGAAATACATAATCACCTACATTAAACTCACGCTTTTGTATCCTTTTATCATGCCATCTTTTAACTTTTTCTTTAAACAACTTGGCAATTTCGTAGGCTTGGGTTCTCCATTCATCGAGTGAGCTAATATCAAATAACCTCTTCTCACCGGCAAGTTTAAAATCATAATTCAACTCTTTAATATCCCAATATGCCTTGTGTTCTAGTTCGAGAGGTAAGTGACATGCTTTTCCATAAACCATTTCATACAAAGACATACCCATTGGATTTTTATATGCAATTCTATAGGCCCATAATGCATCATCAAGTTTCTTGGACCAATTCTTTCTATATCTATTAACAGTCTTTTGCAAAATTAATTTGAGCTCTCTATTACTCAATTTTACTTGACCACTAGACTGAGGGTGATAAGGGGATGCAATTCTATGATTAACATCATACTTAGCAAGCATTTTACGGAAAGCACCATGAATAAAATGTGAACCACCATCAGTCATTAAATATCTAGGGACTCCAAATCTTGGAAAAATAACTTCTTTAAGCATTTTAATAGAAGTGTTATGATCAGCACTACTAGTTGGAATAGCTTCTACCCACTTAGTAACGTAATCAATAGCAACTAAAATATGTGTATATCCATTAGAGGAAGGGAAAGGTCCCATATAGTCAAAGCCCCAAACATCAAATGGTTCAATAACGAGTGAATAGTTCATAGGCATTTCTTGACGTCTACTAATATTACCAAATCTTTGATATTCATCACAAGATAAGACAAACTTACGGGCATCCTTAAAGAGAGTAGGCCAATAAAAACCAGATTGCAATACCTTATGTGCAGTTCTATCTCTAGCATGGTGTCTTCCATAAGCTTCGGAGTGACACTTGCGTAGGATCTGTTCCTGTTCATGCTCAGGTACACAACGTCTAATAACACCATCTACTCCTTCTTTATAAAGATGTGGGTCATCCTAAAAGTAATGCATCAAATCATAGAAGAACCTTTTCTTTTGCTGGTATGTGAAACTAGGTGGTATAAACTTAGCAACAATGTAATTAGCATAATCAGCATACCATGGAGCAGTATGAGAAGCATTTATGACATTTAATTGATCATCAGGAAAGCTATCATCAATAGGAAGTGGGTCATCAAGCACAGTTTCTAACCTAGACAAGTTGTCTGCAACGGGGTTCTCAGCTCCCTTTCTATCAACAATATCTAAGTCAAATTCTTGTAGCAAGAGAACCCATCTAATAAGTCTAGGTTTAGCATCTTTATTTTCCATAAGATATTTAATAGCAGCATGATCAGTGTGAATAGTTACTTTAGAATCAACAATATAACGTCTGAACTTATCACAAGCAAATACAACTGTTAAGAATTCTTTTTCAGTAGTAGCATAACTTCTTTGAGCATTGTCTAGGGTTTTACTAGCATATTGAATAATGTTTAATTTCTTATCAACTCTTTGCCCTAGAACAGCACCTACAGCGTAGTCACTAGCATCACACATAATTTCAAAGGGTAAATTCCAATCAGGTGGCTGAACAATAGGTGCAGAGATAATGCTTTCTTAAGTATTTCAAATGCTTCTACACAATCATCATCAAAGACAAATGGTATATCTTTTTGTAATAAATTAGTCAGAGGCCGAGAAATTTTTGAGAAGTCCTTAATGAACCTCCTATAAAATCCGGCGTGACCAAGAAAACTTCTTATACCTTTGATGTCCTTGGGGCATGGCATCTTTTCAATAGCATCAACCTTGGCTTTATCAACTTCAATACCTCTTTCAAAAACTTTATGCCCCAAGACAATACCTTCATTAACCACAAAGTGGCACTTTTACCAATTCAAGACAAGATTAGTTTCTTCACATCTCTGCAAAACTCGATCAAGGTTGCTCAAGCAATCATCAAAAGAAGATCCATAGACAGAGAAATCATCCATGAAAACCTCACAAATCTTTTCACAAAAGTCAGAGAATATAGCCATCATGCATCTTTGAAAGGTAGCAGGTGCATTACATAAACCAAAAGGCATACATCTATAAGCAAAAGTACCAAAAGGGCAAGTAAAAGTAGTCTTTGATTGATCTTTGGCTGACACAGGTATTTGAGAGAAACCAGAATAACCATCTAGAAAGAAAAAATGTGTATGTTTGGATAATCTTTCTAGCATTTGATCGATAAAAGGTAAGGGGTAATGATCCTTTTTAGTGGCCTTATTTAATTTGCGGAAATCAATTACCATCCTATAACCTGTAATAATTCTTTGAGGAATCAATTCATCTTTATCATTAGGAACGACAGTAATACCTGCCTTCTTAGGGACACAATGGACATGACTTACCCACTGACTATCAGCAACGGGATAGATTATACTTGCCTCAAGGAGCTTTAGTATTTCCTTTCTTACCACTTCTTTCATTTTAGGATTCAGCCGTCGTTGATGATCACGAACTGGTTTAGCATCTTCTTCCAAATTTATTTTATGTTGACATAGAGTGGGACTAATGCCCTTAAGATCATCAAGAGTATACCCAATAGCAGCACGGTGCTTCTTCAGAGTTTTCTATAATCTCTCTTCCTCATGCTCTAAAAGGTTAGCACTAATAATAATAGGACATATCCTTTTCTCATCAAGATAAGCATATTTAAGAGTATCAGGCAACGGTTTAAGCTCAAACACGGGATCGCCCTTGGGTGGAGGAGGACCCCCTAGGATTTCAACAGGCAAATTGTGTTTCAGAATAGGTTCCTATTTAAAGAATACTTCATCTATTTCCCTTCTTTCATTCATAAACATATAATTTTCATGGTATAACAAATATTGTTCTAAAGGATCACTAGGAGGTACGGCAATAGAAGCAAGACCAATAATTTCATCCTTACTAGGTAATTCTTCTTCGCGATGTTGTCTACTAAATTTAGAGAAATTAAATTCGTGATACATATCATCTAAACCGATAGTAACAACATCCTTTTTGCAATCTATCTTAGCATTAACAGTGTTTAAGAAGGGTCTACCAAATATAATGGGACAAAAGCTATCTTGTGGGGAACCAAGAACAAGAAAATCAGCATGATATTTAGTTTTCCCACACAAGACTTCAACATCCCTAACAATTCCCATTGGTGAAATAGTATCTCTATTGGCAAGTTTAATTGTGACATCAATATCTTCTAACTCAACAGGTGCAATATCATGCATAATTTCTCTATATAGGCTAATAGGTATTGCACTAGCACTGGCAACCATATCACATAAACCAAGATAACAATGATCTCCTATTTTAACAGAAATAACAGGCATGCCTACCACAAGTCTAGGTTTATCTTCAACACAAGGTTTAGCAATTCTAGCAGTTTCATCACAGAAATAAATAACATGCCCGTCAATATTATCAGCCAAGAGATCTTTAACAATAGCAATATCAGGTTCAACTTTAATTTGCTTAGAAGGTGTATAAGTTTTAATATTGCTTTTACGAACCACAGTTGAAGCTTTAGCATGATCCTTTATCCTGACAGGGAAAGGTGGTTTCTCAACATAAGAAGCAGGAACAATAGGATCATTATAAGTGATAGTCTTTTCTTCAACTTTAATAGGAGCAGCTACTTTTACTTCTATGGGAGGATGATATTTAAACCACTTCTCCTTGGGGAGATCAACATAAGTAGCAAAATATTCACAGAAAGAAGCTACTATCTCAGAGTCAAGTCCATATTTAGTGCTAAATTTACGGAAAACATCGGTATCCATAAAAGATTTAACACAATCAAACCGAGGTGTCATACCTGACTCCTTACCTTTGTCGAGGTCTCAATCTTCAGACTTGCGTTTAATTCTTTCCAATAAATCCCATTTGAATTCAATAGTCTTCATCATAAAAGAGCCAGCACAAGAAGTATCAAGCATGGTGCGATTGCTATCAGAAAGCCGAGCATAAAAATTTTGAATAATCATTTCTCTTGAGAGCTCATGATTGGGGCATGAATATAACATTGATTTAAGCCTCCCCCAAGCTTGAGCGATGCTTTCTTCATCGCGAGGCCAAAAATTATATATATAATTGCGATCACGATGAACAAGATGCATATGATAAAACTTCTGATGAAATTCCAATTTCAATCGTTTGTAGTTCCATGACCCTGTATCATCACATAGCCTATACCATGTCGATGCATCTCCCTTCAAAGATAAAGGGAAGACCTTCTTCTTAACAACATCTCCGGGTACACCTGCAAGCTTAAATAATCCACAAACTTCATCCACATATATTAGATGCTCATCAGGATGCTTTGTTCCATCTCCTACAAAAGGATTAGCTAGCAGTTTTTCTATCATACCCGAAGGAATTTCAAAGCAGACATTTTCATTTGGTTCAATAGGTTGAGGAGCAACTCTTTGCTCTACTGGTCGGGGTGAAGATACCCCAAACAAGACCCTCAGAGGATTACTTTCCATAGTAACAAGTTGTAGCGACCCGACCCGAATGGATCAAGTCTCTGTGCTTAAGTGTCATCCCTGGATCGGTATGCTGACACACACAGTACTCGAGGATTTATAACAGAGGTAAATCACATGTATAAAGTAACGTAAATACTATTACCTCATCCAAATAGCAGAAGTAACATGGTTGTGGATTCCCATCAACACCAATGACAAAGTTGAGTGTAGAAATCGTAAACCTAACGTATCACTTACTCGTCGTAAGATTCCTGCAACATGAGACATTGCAGCCACAAAGGGTCAGTACATTGAATGTACTGGCAAATTCACACCATACAGAGAAATGATGAACAATGGCTATCACTACATGCATATATGGCTGGTGGAAAAGCTCTATGGTTATAAGGTTTTTGCGAAAAGCCAATATTTCCATACCGCAAAGGAATAAATTTTATTTAACTATCATGGTGGTTGTTAAACATTGAGAATGGTTGACAGCATTCTCAATCCCAATTAAGTAACATCATTAACCCCAACAAACTTAATTTAAAGTAACATGATGAGATTCACATGATAATCCAGGTACTAGATACTCAATATGTCCATAACCGGGGACACAGCTAACCATGATTAGTTTATACACTCTGCAGAGGTTTGCGCACTTTTCCCCACAAGACTCGATCTCCTCCGTTGGATTTCTCGCACTGCATGGTGTTTGAGAAACGGATGACCGAGACACAGTCTTTCAGAAGCGCTAGCACCTTACGATCGGGTAGACCGTTACACCTACTTTCCCCTACATCTGCTAGTCTACCACTGTAAGAGTTCACACGACTTACTCAACTATGCTAGAGCCCATAATAGCTTGTGGCTGCACACGGAAGTTTCTAGTATGAATAATCTCATGATCCCTTTGAGTCTGGGTGGCGGTCCATAAAAAACAAGCAATCCTGGAATACCCAGGTGCCTAGACAAGCAATCGCTGGAATACCCAGGTGCCTCAATCCACCCAGATGTGTGTTAAAGTTGCCACCTTAAGTGTTGGGGAACGTAGCAGAAATTCAAAATTTTCCTACGCGTCACCAAGATCTATCTATGGAGAAACCAGCTACGAGTAGAAGGAGAGTGCATCTACATACCCTTGTAGATCGCTAAGCGGAAGCGTTCAAGTGAACGGGGTTGATGGAGTCGTACTCGTCGTGATTCAAATCACCAATGATCAAGTGCCGAACGCACGGCACATCCGCGTTCAACACACGTACAGCCCGGTGACGTCTCCCACGCCTTGATCCAGCAAGGAGAGAGGGAGAGGTTGAGGAAGACTCCATCCAACAGCAGCACAACGGCGTGGTGGTGATGGAGGAGCGTGGCAATCCAGCAGGGCTTCGCCAAGCACCACGGGAGAGG
Organism: Triticum dicoccoides; assembly: GCF_002162155.2. NCBI lineage: Eukaryota > Viridiplantae > Streptophyta > Magnoliopsida > Poales > Poaceae > Triticum > Triticum dicoccoides. The sequence goes on along the minus strand of NC_041386.1, from coordinate 121,259,072 downwards.
AGGAGTAGGGAGAGAGGTAGGGCTGCACCAAGAGGGAGAGAACTCATGTGTATGGCAGCCCCAAACCTCATCTATATATAGGGGGAAGGGGGGGCTGCGCCCCCTTTAGGGTTTCCCACCCCCAAGGGGTGCGGCCAGCCCTAGATGGCAAAGGGGAGGCGGCCAAGGGGGGAGAGGAGAGGGAGGCGCACCAATATGGGCCTTAAGGCCCATCTGGACTAGGGTTTGCCCCCTCCCACTCTCTCTTGCGCCTTGGCCCCCTTGTGGGGGGCGCACCAGCCCTCCTAGGGGCTGGTCCCCTCCCACACTTGGCCCACGCAACCTTCTGGGGCAGGTGGCCCCACTTGGTGGACCCCCCCGGACCCTCCCGGTGGTCCCGGTACATTACCGATATCGCCCGAAACTTTTCCGGTGACCAAAACAGGACTTCCCATATATAAATCTTTATCTCCGGACCATTCCGGAACTCCTCGTGACGTCCGGGATCTCATCCGGGACTCCGAACAACATTCGGTAACCACATACAAGCTTCCTTTATAACCCTAGCGTCATCCAACCTTAAGTGTGTAGACCCTACGGGTTCGGGAGACATGTAGACATGACCGAGACGTTCTCCGGTCAATAACCAACAGCGGGATCTGGATACCCATGATGGCTCCCACATGTTCCATGATGATCTCATCGGATGAACCACGATGTCAAGGACTTAATCAATCCCGTATACAATTCCCTTTGTCTATCGGTATGTTACTTGCCCGAGATTCGATCGTCGGTATCCAATACCTTGTTCAATCTCGTTACCGGCAAGTCACTTTACTCGTTCCGTAACACATCATCCCGTGATCAACTCCTTGGTCACATTGCGCATATGATGATGTCCTACCGAGTGGGCCCAGAGATACCTCTCCGTTTACACGGAGTGACAAATCCCAGTCTCGATCCGCATAAAACAATAGATACTTTCGGAGATACCTGTAGTGTACCTTTGTAGTCACCCAGTTACGTTGTGACGTTTGATACACCCAAAGCACTCCTACGGTATCCAGGAGTTACACGCTCTCATGGTCGAAGGAAGAGATACTTGACATTGGCAAAGCTATAGCAAATGAACTACACGATCTTTTGTGCTAGTCTTAGGATTGGGTCTTGTCCATCACATCATTCTCCTAATGATGTGATCCCGTTATCAACGACATCCAATGTCCATAGCCAGGAAACCATGACTATCTGTTGATCACAACGAGCTAGTCAACTAGAGGCTCACTAGGGACATATTGTGGTCTATGTATTCACACGTGTATTACGATTTCCGGATAATACAGTTATAGCATGAATAAAAGACTATTATCATGAACAAAGAAATATAATAATAACTTATTTATTATTGCCTCTAGGGCATATTTCCAACAGTCTCCCACTTGCACTAGAGTCAATAATCTAGTTCATATCGCCATGTGATTAACACTCACAGGTCACATCGCCATGTGACTAATACCCAAGAGTTTACTGGAGTCAGTAGTCTAGTTCACATCACTATGTGATTAAGACTCAATGAGTTTTATGTTTGATCATGTTCCTTGTGAGAGAGGTTTTAGTCAACGGGTCTGAACCTTTCAGATCCGTGTGTGCTTTACAAATCTCTATGTCATCTCCTAGATGCAGCTACCACGCTCTATTTGGAGCTATTCCAAATAACTGTTCTACTTTGAGCTATTCTAAATTATTGCTCCATTATATGTATCCGGTCTCTCTACTCAGAGCTATCCGGATAGGTGTTAAGCTTGCATCGACGTAACCTTTACGACGAACTCTTTTACCACCTCCATAATCGAGAAAATTCCTTAGTCCACTAGTTACTAAGGATAACTTTGACCGCTGTCCTGTGAGCCATTCTTGGATCACTCTTGTACCCCTTGACTGACTCGTGGCAAGGCACACTTCAGGTGCGGTACACAGCATAGCATACTGAAGAGCCTACGTCTTAATCATAGGGGACGACCTTCGTCCTTTCTCTCTATTCTGCCGTGGTCGAGCTTTAAGTCTTAACTTCGTACCTTACAACTCAGGCAAGAACTCCTTCTTTGACTGGTCCATCTTGAACACCTTCAAGATCATGTCAAGGTATGTGCTCATTTGAAAGTATTATCAAGCATTTTGATCTATCCTTATAGATCTTGATGCTCAATGTTCAAGTAGATTAATCCAGGCTTTCTATTGAAAAACACTTTCCAAACAACCCTATATGCTTTCCAGAAATTCTACGTCATTTCTGATCAACAATATGTCAACAACATATACTCATCAGAAATTCTATAGTGCTCCCACTCACTTCTTTGGAAATACAAGTTTCTCGTAAACTTTGTACAAACCCAAAATCTTTGATCATCATCAAAGCACACATTCCAACTCCGAGATGCTCACTCCAGTCCTTAGAAGGATTGCTGGAGCTTTGCATACTTATTAGCATCTTTTGGGATTGACAAAACCTTCCGGTTGTATCACATACAACCTTTCCTCAAGTATAACGTCGAGGAAACAATGTTTTGACATCCTATCTGCAAGATTTCATCAATCATGCAGTAACTGCTAATCCAATTCCAACAGACTCTTAGCATTGCTACGAGTGAGAAAACCTCACCGTAATCAACTCCTTGAACTTGTCGGAAAATATCTTAACGACAAGTCGAGCTTTCTTAATGGTAATTCTTACCATCATTGTCTGTCTTCCTTTTAAAATCCATCCGTACTCATTAGCCTTACGACCATCGAGCCATTCTGCCAAAGTCTATACTTTGTTTTCATACATGGATCCTCTCTCGGATTTTATGGCCTCAAGCCATTTATCGGAATCCGGGCCCACCATCGCTTCTCCATAGCTCATAGGTTCATTGTTGTCTAGCAACATGACTTCCAAGACAGGATTACCGTACCACTCTGAAGTAGTACGTATCCTTGTCACCCTACGAGGTACGGCAGTGATTTGATCCGAAACTTCATGATCAATATCATAAGCTTCCACTTCAATTGGTGTAGGTGGCACGGGAACAACTTCATGTGCCCTGCTACACACTGGTTGAAGTGATGGTTCAATAACCTTATCAAGTCTCCACCATCCTCCCACTCAACTCTTTCGAGAGAAACCTTTCCTCGAGAAAGGACCTGATTCAAGAAACAATCCTTTATTGCTTTTGGATCTGAGACAGGAGGTATACCCAACTGTTTTGGGTGTCCTATGAAGATGCATTTATCCGCTTTGGGTTCTAGCTTATCAGCCTGAAACTTTTTCACATAAGCGTCGTAGCCCCAAACTTTTAAGAAACGACAACTTAGGTTTCTCTAAACCATAATTCATACGGTGTCATCTCAACGGAATTACGTGGTGCCCTATTTAAAGTGAATGTGGTTGTCTCTAATGCCTAACCCATGGACAATAGTGGTAATTCGATAAGAGACATCATGGTACGCACCATATCCAATAGGGTGCAACTATGATGTTCGGACACACCATCACACTATGGTGTTCCAGGCGGTATTAATTGCGAAACAATTTCCACAATGTCTTAATTGTGTGCCAAAACTCGTAACTCAGATATTCATCTCTATGATCATATCATAGACATTTTATCCTCTTGTCACAATGATCTTCTACTTCACTCTGAAATTACTTGAGCCATTCAATAATTCAGACTTGTGTTTCATCAAGTAAATATTCTCAACATCTACTCGAATCATCTGTGAAGTAAGATCATAACGATATTCACTGCATGCCTCAGCACTCATTGGATTGGACACATCAGAATGTGTTACTTCCAACAAGTTGCTATCTTGTTCCATCTTACTGAAAACGAGGCTTTTCAGTCATCTTGCCCATGTGGTATGATTTGCATATCTCAAGTGATTCAAAATCAAGTGAGTCCAAACGGTCCATTTGCATGGAGTTTCTTCATGCATATACACCAATAGACATGGTTCGCATGTCTCAAACTTTTCAAAAACGAGTGAGTCCAAAGATCCATCAACATGGAGCTTCTTCATGCGTTTTATACCAATATGACTTACATGGCAGTGCCACAAGTAAGTGGTACTATCATTACTATCTTATATCTTTTGGTATGAAAAATGTGTATCACTACGATCGAGATTCAATAAACCATTCAGGTTTAATACTAATCTTGATGGTAGAGGGAGCGTGCGATGCTTGATCACATCTAGCTTGGAAAAACTTCCAACATATATCGTCAGCTCACCTTTAGCTAGTCTCCGTTTATTCCGTAGCTTTTATTTCGAGTTACTAACACTTAGCAACCGAACCGATATCTAATACCCTGGTGCTACTAGGAGTACTAGTAAAGTACACATTAACATAATGTATATCCAATATACTTCTATCGACCTTTGCCAGCCTTCTCATCTACCAAGTATCTAGGGTAATTTCGCTCTAGTGACTGTTCCCCTTATTACAGAAGCACTTAGTCTCGGGTTTGGGTTCAACCTTGGGTTTCTTCACTAGAGCAGCAGCTGATTTGCCGTTTCATGAAGTATCCCTTCTTGCCCTTGCCCTTCTTGAAACTAGTGGTTTCACCAACCATCAACAATTGATGCTCCTTCTTGATTTCTACTTTCGCGGTGTCAAACATCACGAATACCTCAAAGGATCATCATATCTATCCCTGATATGTTATAGTTCATCACGAAGTTCTAGTAGCTTGGTGGCAATGTCTTTGAAGAAACATCACTATCTCATCTGGAAGATCAACTCCCACTCGATTCAAGTGATTGTTGTGCTCAGACAATCTGAGCACAAGCTCAATGATTGAGCTTTTCTCCCTTAGTTTGCAGGCTAAGAAAATCGTCGGAGGTCTTATACCTCTTGACATGGGCACGAGCCTGAAATCCCAATTTCAGCCCTCGGAGCATCTCATATGTTTCGCGATGTTTCGAAAACGTCTTTCGTGCCTCAACTCTAAACCGTTTAACTGAACTATCACGTAGTTATCAAGACGTGTATGTCTGATGTTCACAACATCCACAAACGACGTTTGGGGTTCAGCATACTGAGCGGTGCATTAAGGACATAAGCTTTCTACTGATCGCATAATCGCTACTATTAACTTTCAACTATAATTTTCTCTAGGAACATATTTAAACAGTAGAACTATAGCGCGAGCTACGACATAATTTGCAAAAGGTCTTTTGACTATGTTCAAGATAATTAAGTTCATCTTATGAACTCCCACTCAGATAGACATCCCTCTGGTCATCTAAGTGATTACATGATCCGAGTCAACTAGGCCGTGTCCGATCATCACGTGAGACGGACTAGTCATCATCGGTGAACATCTTCATGTTGATCGTATCTACTATACGACTCATGCTCGACCTTTCGGTCTCCGTGTTCCGAGGCCATGTCTGTACATGCTAGGCTCGTCAAGTTAACCCTAAGTGTTTTCGCTGTGTAAAACTGTCTTACACCCGTTGTATGTGAACATAAGAATCCATCACACCCGATCATCACGTGGTGCTTAGAAGCGACGAACTGTAGCAACGGTGCACGGTTAGGGGAGAACACTTCCTGAAATTGTTGTAAGGGATCATCTTATTTACTACCGTCGTCCTAAGTAAACAAGATGCATAATCATAATAAACATCACATGCAATTATATAGTTGTGACATGATATGGCCAATATCATATAGCTCCATTGATCTCCATCTTCGGGGCTCCATGATCATCTTGTCACCGGCTTGACACCATGATCTCCATCATCATGATCTCCATCATCGTGTCTTCATGAAGTTGTCACGCCAATGACTACTTCTACTTCTATGACTAACCCGTTTAGCAATAAAGTAAAGTAGTTTACATGGCGTTCTTCAATGACACACAGGTCATACAATAAATAAAGACAACTCCTATGGCTCCTGCCGGTTGTCATACTCATCGACATGCAAGTCATGAATCCTATTACAAGAACATGATCAATCTCATACATCACATATATCATTCATCACATCCTTTTGGCCATATCACATCACATAGCATACCCTGCAAAAACAAGTTAGACGTCCTCTAATTGTTGTTTGCATGTTTTACGTGGCTGCTATGGGTTTCTAGCAAGAACGTTTCTTACCTACGCAAAACCACAACGTGATATGCCAATTGCTATTTACCCTTCATAAGGACCCTTTTCATCGAATCCGTTCCGACTAAAGTGGGAGAGACTGGCACCCGCTAGCCACCTTATGCACCAAGTGCATGTCAATTGGTGGAACCTGTCTCACGTAAGAGTACGTGTAAGGTCGGTCCGGGCCGCTTCATCCCACAATACCGTCGAAACAAGATTGGACTAGTAACGGTAAGCATATTGAACAACATCAACGCCCACAACTACTTTGTGTTCTACTCGCGCAAAGAATCTACGCAATAAACCTGGCTCTGATACCACTGTTGGGGAACGTAGCAGAAATTCAAAATTTTCCTACGCGTCACCAAGATCTATCTATGGAGAAACCAGCTACGAGTAGAAGGAGAGTGCATCTACATACCCTTGTAGATCGCTAAGCGGAAGCGTTCAAGTGAACGGGGTTGATGGAGTCGTACTCGTCGTGATTCAAATCACCGATGATCAAGTGCCGAACGCACGGCACCTCCGCGTTCAACACACGTACAGCCCGGTGACGTCTCCCACGCCTTGATCCAGCAAGGAGAGAGGGAGAGGTTGAGGAAGACTCCATCCAACAGCAGCACAACGGCGTGGTGGTGATGGAGGAGCGTGGCAATCCAGCAGGGCTTCGCCAAGCACCACGGGAGAGGAGGAGTAGGGAGAGAGGTAGGGCTGCACCAAGAGGGAGAGAACTCATGTGTATGGCAGCCCCAAACCTCATCTATATATAGGGGGAAGGGGGGGCTGCGCCCCCTTTAGGGTTTCCCACCCCCAAGGGGTGCGGCCAGCCCTAGATGGCAAAGGGGAGGCGGCCAAGGGGGGAGAGGAGAGGGAGGCGCACCAATATGGGCCTTAAGGCCCATCTGGACTAGGGTTTGCCCCCTCCCACTCTCTCTTGCGCCTTGGCCCCCTTGTGGGGGGCGCAGCAGCCCTCCTAAGGGCTGGTCCCCTCCCACACTTGGCCCACGCAACCTTCTGGGCAGGTGGCCCCACTTGGTGGACCCCCCGGACCCTCCCGGTGGTCCCGGTACATTACCGATATCGCCCGAAACTTTTCCGGTGACCAAAACAGGACTTCCCATATATAAATCTTTATCTCCGGACCATTCCGGAACTCCTCGTGACATCCGGGATCTCATCCGGGACTCCGAACAACATTCGGTAACCACATACAGGCTTCCTTTATAACCCTAGCGTCATCGAACCTTAAGTGTGTAGACCCTACGGGTTCGGGAGACATGTAGACATGACCGAGACGTTCTCCGGTCAATAACCAACAGCGGTATCTGGATACCCATGATGGCTCCCACATGTTCCACGTGATCTCATCGGATGAACCACGATGTCAAGGACTTAATCAATCCCGTATACAATTCCCTTTGTCTATCGGTATGTTACTTGCCCGAGATTCGATCGTCGGTATCCAATACCTTGTTCAATCTCGTTACCGGCAAGTCACTTTACTCGTTCCGTAACACATCATCTCGTGATCAACTCCTTGGTCACATTGCGCATATGATGATGTCCTACCGAGTGGGCCTAGAGATACCTCTCCGTTTACACGGAGTGACAAATCCTAGTCTCGATCCGCATAAAACAATAGATACTTTCGGAGATACCTGTAGTGTACCTTTATAGTCACCCAGTTACGTTGTGACGTTTGATACACCCAAAGCACTCCTACGGTATCTAGGAGTTACACGCTCTCATGGTCTAAGGAAGAGATACTTGACATTGGCAAAGCTCTAGCAAATGAACTACACGATCTTTTGTGCTAGTCTTAGGATTGGGTCTTGTCCATCACATCATTCTCCTAATGATGTGATCCCGTTATCAACGACATCCAATGTCCATAGCCAGGAAACCATGACTATCTGTTGATCACAACGAGCTAGTCAACTAGAGGCTCACTAGGGACATATTGTGGTCTATGTATTCACACGTGTATTACGATTTCCGGATAATACAGTTATAGCATGAATAAAAGACTATTATCATGAACAAAGAAATATAATAATAACTTATTTATTATTGCCTCTAGGGCATATTTCCAACATTAAGTTGAACCATTAATTAACAATCTCACATTTGTCATGAATACTCTCAAACCCAATCCACGTCTACGAGCATAGCATGGCAATATAAGCATAACGTAATAGTAACTCCCAAGGTTTGAATGTAGGGCAATGGGTTCCTACCTCATCAACTACTTCCCAATACCCACATGTTATCAATCCTATTCATGCAATGTTTGAGGTTGAAACTAATGCATAAAAACTGGGTATGAAAGGAATATGATCAAAGTGTGAACTTGCCTGCAATGTTGATGAAGATGATTAGCACTCATAACTCTTGATAGTTCTACTCGTCACACTCCGATCAATCTATCGTAAGCAAGCAATAGTAACCACACATAAGCAATCACTCAAAATGTCAGAAAGATCGAAGAAGACGGTTCGAAAAACTTCAAAACCAAGCAAATAACTCTTGCAACATAAAACAATTTCTAACAGTACCAAAATTATGTGAATTTGGCCTTATCAGAAAGTTTAGGTCAAGAGCTTCGATTTGCAAAAAGAATCAACTCAAACAGAGCTACGAAACTCAAGTTATGATCAAACGAAGTTTGAATACAAATCTGGTCTAATTCAAATTTTAAAATTTCAAAAACATGTTTGGGTTGGATTACTGGATAAAGGGGGTCATAATGAAGAAGTGGGCGTTGGTTTCGTTGGATTTGGACAAACGAGTAAAAAGTTATGGCTATTTGAAAAATCAGGGCCAAGCTGTTTTACGGAAGAAAAAAATAGCTACGGGCTAGGGTCTAATGTATAAATACGTAGACTAATTGATAATCTAATTGTTTTATCGTATTAGTCCAAAAATAATAAACTACGGAAGTATAAGAAGAAAAAAAACAAAGAAAGATACCTTTATAAGGCAAAGAAAAGGGGACTTTGGAGAGAAGAGAAAATTTTTAGAAGTCGCGCCGGACAGAAGAAATATATTTTTCTTAAATGAATCTAGTCAAACCAAAATATTGATTTAACCCGAATCGGATGATTTTTGGAGGCTCTATGGGTCTATATTTATTGGTGGAAAAAAGGCTTAAAGGTCAAAGGTTAGGCAATGTGGGACTAAACGTAGATGAAAATATACGAAACAGAGATGAAAAAAGTGAGCGGCTCGCATGGGCCTAAAGGCCTTCGGCCGGCCGCGTGCACGCTGCGGCTGCAGTTTTTTTTTACAAAATTCTGCCTAAGAAAAGAAATAAAAAAAAAAGGCTGGTTGGGCCTGACCTATTTAAGAGAGAAAAAGAACAATGGAACGCCAGAAGCTACTATACTGCGCATGTAGGCGATAAATAAATATGGGCCGCACGTACAGTTTTTTTAAAATATAGAAACAGAAGGAAACCAAATAACAAAAATAAAATAAAAATTTTATATAGGCACATTATATGTCAAAAATTTCAAAAAAAGATTTTCTACGACATGAACATTTTTCTAGCATTAAATAAAATACACACAAATTCTAATAATTCCAACAGTGCTCCTGCTCTAATAAGATCCAACAAAATCATTTTAAAAATACCAAAATGAAATCAAATTTATTTCTCTCCAATTTTCTGTTGTAGGGAATCATGTTACCCTATTTTCCATGTATTTTATTTTTGGATAAAAATGATTTGAATAAAATCCAAATAACTCCAAATTGAAAAATAATTCCAAAAGACTTTGAATTTGATCCTTTGAAACTCCCAACTCATATTTCATATAATTTGAAGAAGTCATTTTATCTCCTCTCGTGAAATCATTGAGTTGCATAAAGTTTCAGAATTGGAAATATTTTCCAAATGAAATTCAAATATTTTCAACACCCCTTGTCATTTAAATAAATGGAAGAAGTCATGTCATCTTCTCTCTAGTGTTTCGTGGTGAAAAGAATTTGAATTCACGGAGATCACGAATATAAAATGAAAGTTTGGGAAAGTCCTTTTATTCCCTCTCATTTAACTTTCAAAAAGGTTTCGAATTTCACTCAATTTCACACAATCAATCAAATCTATCTATTTATTATAACATTCCAAAATTTAGAATTTTGGGATGTTACAAACCTACCACCCTTAAAAGGAATCTCGTCCTCGAGATTCGGAGAGGCTAGAAAGAAATAGGTTAGGTTCGGGGTCTCTTCAAAATTTCATCAATCGTCTCCGGGGTCTGGGGTGCTACCACCCTTAGAAGCATGGTTACGGTTCCATCAAAACTCATATACTCCATTTTTATTGTTGACGGGGCCGGTCTTCTCAAATTCTCGTGAAAATTCCTTCTCTGGGCTCTTTTGGTAGTGGCATAACCTTTACCGCAATTCTTTTGTCCTTTCATCTTGGTAAGGTTCTTCCATGACTGGGTCTTCTTAGCTGACGGGTCTGGCGCCAAAACTAAACAACTATCGATATCTCATGGCGGTAATCCAATTATGGTTTCTCCTGCAGGAAATGGGTTTGGGTTGATCCTCACCGTATAACCTATGGTTGGCAAAAGCTTCGTTGTACAAGGGAAAATACTTATACCATTCTAAGGTTTAAACAAGGTTTAATATCGTCGTCTCTCTACTATAGGTAAGTGACTCAGATTTACCATCCCATATAGCAAGGCGAATAATAAGAGTAAGTCAGTATGGTGATCAATCCATCCCGCACCCAAATCATTACCCTGTATACGGTTTAGTGAATCTCGCATTCTAACACTCGGTCATCCTCACAACATTGCAGAATTTCTCTTGTCCATGAACTGCGTTCGGAATAATCCATTGATTCTGCAAGCCAAACAAACATCTATCGTTCCTTCACAACTCTCAGGTTTTGCGTTACTCCTATAAAATTGTCTGAAGAAAAACGTAACTTCTTCCAGGGTTTTTCCTTCAGCAAGAATGTGCCTACTTCTTGGTAGGTCCTGGGGCCTGTGGGTTATGGCCCATCTCATCACTTGTAAACCTTGAACTTATCCTCTGGGCAACTTATCGTTATACCAACATCCTACTTCCAGCTTCCTAGTATACTTAAAATCCATCCAATTGTATTGTCTCCCTTCCTTCTATTTGTACAAGACTAAGACGTGATTACTCAAACTCATAATGGGGTTATAATCGTTCCATAATACCAACATCATACCTCCTTTATATCAAATAGTAATTCATCTCTTCATCCTATTCCACATACCGAGATAAAAACTTACCTATGAAGTCCATATTCCACTTCGTGGAACATCATTATCCTTTCCAGGGTCAAGCGTCCTTACAGGGGACCTGACAGTCCTTCGGGTGACTCCAACTTGTTGGCCACTTCTCCCATACGCTCCAAAACTCGGTATGGTCCTACAAATCTCGGGGCTAACTTTTCCTTAACTCCAAATCGTTTAACTCCTCGTAGAGGGGACGAAGACGTGCTCTGTCTCCAATCTCATAGACTACCTCCTTGAGTTTTTGAGTCTGCATATCTCCTCTGCCTGTACTAAGCTACCTTCAGTCTATCTCGAATCAACTTAACATTCTCTTCTGACTCCTTGATCACATTTGGTCCAAACAACTGACGGTCTCCAACTTCATCCCACATAGTCTTGGGGTATCACACATATCGAGACAAAACTCATATTCATTTTGTCCGAAATCCACTCAGTGGAGTATCCTTATCTTTTCCAGGGGTCAAGGGTTCTTACAGGGTACTACCACCCTTAAAATGCACAAATCTTCCATAGACCATATTTCTCATATCCTCAGAAATGGTCAAAATCCTTCTTCATAGAGTAACAACTCATAAAATCCATATCAGTACCAACGATGCTAACTTTATTCACTCTCAATTGATTACAATCTCTCGCTTTTCCATTACATGTCTCAACTCAACACCTCAATATAAAAGAAAATGTTCTCACTTCTACTACTCCATTTCTTTTGTTGCAAACTCAACTATCTAGCACAAGTTTCCTTCTCCTTTGGGCATTCTCTGGCAAAGTGCCCTACTCTATTACAACGAAAACATATTACTTCTGACAAGTCTCAAGGTTTCCTTTTTGGGCAACTGCTGAGGTAGTGCCCTGACTCCTTGCACCTGTAATAGGTGATATGACTCAAGTCCTTTCTGGTATCCAATCTACTTCTCTTCTTGGACTGTTCTGTTCCAATCATGGATTCTATTTCTTGTGGGTCATACTCTACTTCCTCCGTCGGGAATTCTACTAGATTCCCCATTCAAAAAAATTTGGGAGATGTGTCCTTCTTCTCCACATGAATAGCTAGACTTAGTGCAGGGTTTACTCAGGTCCTCTTTAGGTGTGTCATCCACCTCTTCCCTCATCACAATTTCTTCTAAAATTCCCATAAGGGCTCCTTTCTTTACTTCTTTCTTCTGCTGGATGGTTCGTTGTACCATGGGGTAAATGTGACACTGAATAGGATAGTGGCTAGTCCCTTCACACAAGAAACAAGTAATCTGCCTAGTTGGGCATTCTTCAACTGGGTGACTTCCTTCATAATTAGGGCATTCATCCTTGTGTTCTTTATGGGTGTGTCCTATTTCTCCACAAATCTTGCATGCACAAGGTTTCCTCATATCCTTTCCATAAGGCTTCAACTTCTGGGACACAAGCCGAGACTTTGGCAGAGTCAACTTAAATTCTTTCCAAGTGGTTACTCCTTGCCATCCATTGATGGTTTGGTACATCCTCCACCAAGTAGCAGCACCTCTTTCAATGCACTGAAGAGCATGATGGGTCATATCCTTTCCAACTATAGGGTTATTCTTCATGCGATCCTCCATGTTCTGAATCCATTGGTCCGTCTCCAATTGACTCATCGGTCCAGAAAATATAAGCTCATCTTCATTCATCCTCTATTGGGTCCATGGGTTTGGGGTGAGATAAGAGAGATAGAGAGGGATACACACAATACAAACAAAAGTTTTGAAAAGACAGATTTTATTTGTGGCTGTTGGGAAAAACATCAAACAAATGACAGCTCACAAACGTCGCATCTAACGTAGGTATGTAACAGGGGTTTGGTCTTCTAAAGGTCAATAAATCTTCAACGTCTCCAAACTCTTCAAGACTTGTTCATGCCTCCAATGGCTTCTTCCGATCATGCTTGTCTTTCTCAAGTTCTTTTGCCAGATCAACTCTGTTGACGCGAAGTCTCTTGTGACGTCCTTTAATATTCTGGAGTTGCGTTCCAAACTTCTGGTTTCAACATCCTTCGCATGAACCATGGTACTACTGTCCTTCAGTTCCTGACGAATCTCCGGTATCTCGAGGTTTTGCTCCTCCAGCTTGGCTACTTCAGCTTCTTGGACCTAAGTTCTTCAGGAAATGCTTCCTTGTCAAAATACGGCTTCCTGCGGGTCCGTCTTAAAATTCCTGATGTAATTCTCCAGATCCTGGTGATACACCAGCTAAGGTTAAAACTACATCCTTTGCTGATAGATGCTCCATTAGCCTTCTACCATCAAATCCATTCTGAAGAAAGCATCCTTAACTTAGCACGGTGACAATAGCATCAGCGGGCGATGACATCACGGATAACCGTGTTTCTGCCCTTGATATTGCCATGAGCTATCTTCCATAGTTGATATCTCCTGCCTTAGGGTTTTCTTCACAAAACTTTGAGGTTTCTAACTCTCCATGCTCGGTCCTTCTCCGATACACCTTGATCTCAGGTATTGGCGGCTTCCTTAGTCTGCCAAGTTCCATAAGGGGTGCCTTCCTAGGTCATACAAATCTGGAAAATTCTACAGGGCCTTCAAATTCCCCTAGTCTTCAGAGTCTTCAACTGTTGTAGTTTCCATCATTATAATATACGGTAAAATCCTCTTCATTCTGATGTGGTCTTAGTGGTCCCATATCTTGTACTTCTTGGAGTGGCCTCATCAGTCGAATCTTCGAGTGGTCAAAAGGGGAAAAGGGTATAGTCTCACTAAAAAGGAATTTTTGAACAAGCTCAGAAGAGAAGAGAAGTAAAAGATCTTTTCAAAATGAAGTTGTAGAGAAAATCTTTCCTATGGGCTTGCCAGTTTCTAGGGGTCACGTCCTACAGTCAACATGTGCTCTAATACCATCTTGTAGCGACCCGACCCGAATGGATCAAGTCTCTGTGCTTAAGTGTCATCCCTGGATCGGTATGCTGACACACACAGTACTCGAGGATTTATAACACAGGTAAATCACATGTATAAAGTAACATAAATACTATTACCTCATCCAAATAGCGGAAGTAACAAGGTTGTGGATTCCCATCAACACCAACGGCAAAGTTGAGTGTAGAAATCGTAACCCTAACGTATCACTTACTCGTCGTAAGATTCCTGCAACATGAGACGTTGCAGCCACAAAGGGTCAGTACATTGAATGTACTGGCAAATTCACACCATAGAAAGAAATGATGAACAATGGCTATCACTACATGCATATATGGCTGGTGGAAAAGCTCTATGGTTATAAGGTTTTTGCGAAAAGCCAATTTTTCCATACTGCAAAGGAATAAATTTTATTTAACTATCATGGTGGTTGTTAAACATTGAGAATGGTTGACAGCATTCTCAATCCCAATTAAGTAACATCATTAAACCCAACAAACTTAATTTAAAGTAACATGATGAGATTCACGTGATAATCCAGGTACTAGATACTCAATATGTCCATAACCGGGGACACGCCTAACCATAATTGGTTTATACACTCTGTAGAGATTTGCGCACTTTTCCCCACAAGACTCGATCTCCTCCGTTGGATTTCTTGCACTGCATGGTGTTTGAGAAACGGATGACCGAGACACAGTCTTTCAGAAGCGCTAGCACCTTACGATCGGGTAGACCGTTACACCTACTTTCCCCTACATCTGCTAGTCTACCACTATAAGAGTTCACACGACTTACTCAACTATGCTAGAGCCCATAATAGCTTGTGGCTGCACACAGAAATTTCTAGTATGAATAATCTCATGATCCCTTTGAGTCTGGGTGGCGGTCCATAGAAAAAAGGCAATCCTGGAATACCCAGGTGCCTAGACAGGCAATCGCTGGAATACCCAGGTGTCTCAATCCACCCAGATGTGTGTTAAAGTTTCCACCTTAAGTTAAACCATTAATTAACAATCTCACATCTGTCATGAATACTCTCAAACCCAATCCACGTCTACGAGCATAGCATGGCAATATAAGCATAACGTAATAGTAACTCCCAAGGTTTGAATGTAGGGCAATGGGTTCCTACCTCATCAACTACTTCCCAATACCCACATGTTATCAATCCTATGCATGCAATGTTTGAGGTTGAAACTAATGCATAAAAACTGGGTATGAAAGGAATATGATCAAAGTGTGAACTTGCCTGCAATGTTGATGAAGATGATTCGCACTCATAACTCTTGATAGTTCTACTCGTCACACTCCGGTCAATCTATCATAAGCAAGCAATAGTAACCACACATAAGCAATCACTCAAAATATCAGAAAGATCGAAGAAGACGATTCGAAAAACTTCAAAACCAAGCAAATAACGCTTGCAACATAAAACAATTTCTAACAGTACCAAAATTATGTGAATTTGGCCTTATCAGAAAGTTTAGGTCAAGAGCTTAGATTTGCAAAAAGAATCAACTCAAACAGAGCTACGAAACTCAAGTTATGATCAAACGAAGTTTGAATACAAATCTGGTCTATTTCAAATTTTAAAATTTCAAAAACATGTTTGAGTTGGATTACTGGATAGAGGGGATCATAACGAAGAAGTGGGTGTTGGTTTCGTTGGATTTGGACAAACGAATAAAAAGTTATGGCTATTTAAAAAATCAGGGCCAAGCTGTTTTACGGGAAAAAAATAGCTACGGGCTAGGGTCTAATGTATATATACGTAGACTAATTGATAATCTAATTATTTTATCATATTAGTCTAAAAATAATAAACTACGGAAGTATAAGAAGAAAAAGAAACAAAGAAAGATACCTTTATAAGGCAGAGAAAAGACGACTTTGGAGAGAGAGAAAATTTCTAGAAGTCGCGCCGGATAAGAGAAATATATTTTTCTTAAATGAATCTAGTCAAACCAAAATATTGATTTAACCCGAATCGGATGATTTTTGAAGGCTCTATGGGTCTATATTTGTTGGTGGAAATGAGGCTTAAAGGTCAAAGGCTAGGCAATGTGGGACTAAACGTAGACGAAAATATACGAAACAGAGATGAAAAGAGGTGAGCGGCTCGCATGGGCCTAAAGGCCTTCGGCCGGCCGCGTGCGTGCACGCCGCGGCTGCAGTGTTTTCTTTACAAAATTCGGCCTAAAAAAGAAATAAAAAAATGAAAAGGCTGGCTGGCCTGACCTATTTAAGAGAGTAAAAAACAATGGGGCGCGAGAAGCTACTATACTGCGCATGTAGGCGATAAATAAATATGGGCCGCACGTACAGTTTTTTTAAATAGAAACAGAAGGAAAACCGAATAACAAAAATAAAATAAAAATTTTATATAGGCATATTATATATCAAAATTTTCAGAAAAAGATTTTCGATGACATGAACATTTTTCTAGCATTAATTAAAATACACATGAATTCCAGTAATTCCAACAGTGCTCCTGCTCTAATAAGATCCAACAAAATCATTTTAAAAATACCAAAATGAAATCAAATTTATTTCTCTCCAATTTTTTGTTGTAGGGAATCATGTTACCCTATTTTCCATGTATTTTATTTTTGGATAAAAATGATTTGAATAAAATCCAAATAACTCCAAATTGAAAAATAATTCCAAAAGACTTTGAATTTGATCCTTTGAAACTGCCAACTCATATTTCATATAATTTGAAGAAATCATTTTATCTCCTCTCGTGAAAATCATTGAGTTGCATAAAGTTTCAGAATTGGAAATATTTTCCAAATGAAATTCAAATATTTTCAACACCCCTTGTCATTTAAATAAATAGAAGAAGTCATGTCATCTTCTCTCCACGGTTTCGTGGTGAAAATAATTTGAATTCACGGAGATCACAAATACAAAATGAAAGTTTGGGAAAGTCCTTTTATTCCCTCTCATTTAACTTTCAAAAAGGTTTTGAATTTCACTCAATTTCACACAATCAATCAAACAATCAATCAAATCTATCTATTTATTATAACATTCCAAAATTTAGAATTTTGGGATGTTACAAACCTACCACCCTTAAAAGGAATCTCGTCCTCGAGATTCGGAGAGGCTAGAAAGAAATAGGTTAGGTTCGGGGTCTCTTCAAAATTTCATCAATCGTCTCCGGGGTCTGGGGTGCTACCACCCTTAGAAGCATGGTTACGGTTCCATCAAAACTCATACACTCCATTTTTATTGTTGACGGCCTTCTCAAATTCTCGTGAAAATTCCTTCTCTGGGCTCTTCCGGTAGTGGCATAACCTTTACCGCAATTCTTCTGTCCTTTCATCTTGGTAAGGTTCTTCCATGACTGGGTCTTCTTGGCTGACGGGTCTGGCGCCAAAACTAAACAACTATCGATATCTCATGGCGGTAATCAAATTATGGTTTCTCCTGCAGGAAATGGGTATGGGTTGATCCTCACCATATAACCTACGGTTGGCAAAAGCTTCCTTGTACAAGGGAAAATACTTATACCTTTCTAAGGTTTAAACAAGGTTTAATATCGTCGTCTCTCTACTATAGGTAAGTGACTCAGATTTACCATCTCATATATCATGACGAATAATAAGAGTAAGTCGGTATGGTGATCAATCCATCCCGCACCCAAATCATTACCCTGTATACGGTTTAGTGAATCTCGATTCTAACACTCGGTCATCCTCACAACATTGCAGAATTTCTCTTGTCCATGAACTGCGTTCGGAATAATCCATTGATTCTGCAAGCCAAACAAACATCTATCGTTCCTTCACAACTCTCAGTTTTTGCGTTACTCCTATAAAATTGTCTGCAGAAAAACATAACTTCTTCCAGGGTTTTTCCTTCAGCGAGAATGTGCCTGCTTCTTGGTAGGTCCTGGGGCCTGTGGGTTATGGCCCATCTCATCACTTATAAACCTTGAACTTATCCTCTGGGAAACTTATCGTTATTCCAACATCCAACTTCCAGCTTCCTAGTATACTTAAAATCCATCCAATTGTATTGTCTCCCTTCCTTCTATTTGTACAAGACTAAGACATGATTACTCAAACTCATCATGGGGTTAAAATCGTTCCATAATACCAACATCATACCTCCTTTATATCCAATAGTAATTCATCTCTTCATCCTATCCCACATACCGAGATAAAAACTTACCTATGAAGTCCATATTCCACTTCGTGGAACATCATTATCCTTTCTAGGGTCAAGCGTCCTTACAGGGGACCTGACAGTCCTTCGGGTGACTCCAACTTGTTGGCCACTTCTCCCATACGCTCCAAAACTCGGTATGGTCCTACAAATCTCGGGGCTAACTTTCCCTTAACTCCAAATCGTTTAACTCCTCGTAGAGGGGACGAAGACGTACTCTGTCTCCAATCTCATAGACTACCTCCTTGAGTTTTTGAGTCTGCATATCTCCTCTACCTAGACTAAGCTACCTTCAGTCTATCTCGAATCAACTTAACATTCTCTTCTGACTCCTTGATCACATTTGGTCCAAACAACTGACGGTCTCCAACTTCATCCCACATAGTCTTGGGGTATCACACATATCGAGACAAAACTCGTATTCATTTTGTCCGAAATCCACTCAGTGGAGTATCCTTATCTTTTCCAGGGGTCAAGGGTTCTTACAGGGTACTACTGTGACGCCCCCGGTTTGACCGTACACTAATCATGCACGCAAATGTGTACGATCAAGATCAAGGACTCACGGGAAGATATCACAACACAACTCTATATATAAAATAAGTCATACAAGCATCACATTACAAGCCAGGGGCCTCGAGGGCTCGAATACAAGAGCTCGATCATAGACGAGTCAGCGGAAGCAACAATATCTGAGTACAGACATAAGTTAAACAAGTTTGCCTTAAGAAGGCTAGCATAAACTAGGATACAGATCGAAAGAGGCGCAGGCCTCCTGCCTGGGATCCTCCTAACTACTCCTGGTCGTCGTCAGCGGGCAGCACGTAGTAGTAGGCACCTCCGGTGCAGTAGGAGTCATCGTCGACGGTGGCATCTGGATCCTGGGCTCCAACATCTGGTTGCGACAACCAGGTAGAAGGGATAGGGGGAAAAGAGGGAGAAAGCAACGTGAGTTCCAAAGTACTCGCAAGCAAGGAGCTACACTACATATGCATGGGTAAATGTGTAAAGGGCCATATCGGTGGACTGAACTGCAGAAAGCCAGAATAAGAGGGGGATAGCTAACCCTGTCAAAGACTACGCTTCTGGACACCTCCATCTTGCAGCATGTAGAAAAGAGTAGACTGAAGTCCTCCAAGTAGCATCGCATAGCATAACCCTCACCGATGATCCTCCCCTCGTCGCCCTGTGAGAGAGCGATCACCGGTTGTATCTGGCACTTGGAAGGGTGTGTTTTATTAAGTATCCGGTTCTAGTTGTCATAAGGTCAAGGTACAACTCCAAGTCGTCCTGTTACCGAAGATCACGGCTATTCGAATAGTTTAACTTCCCTGCAGGGGTGCACCACATAACCCAACACGCTCGATCCCATTTGGCCGGACACACTTTTCTAGGTCATGCCCGGCCTCGGAAGATCAACACGTCGCAGCCCTACCTAAGCACAACAAAGAGGTCAGCACGCCGGTCTAAATCCTATGGCGCAGGGGTCTGGGCCCATCGCCCTTTGCACACCTGCACGTTGCGAACGCGGCCGGAAGCAGAACTAGCCCCCTTAATACAAGAGCAGGCTTACGGTCCAATCCGGCGCGCGCCACTCAGTCGCTGACGTCACAAAGGCTTCGGCTGATACCACGACGTCGACTGCCCATAACCGTCCCCGCGTAGATGGTTAGTGCGTATAGGCCAGTGGCCAGACTCAGATCAAATACCAAGATCTCGTTAAACGTGTTATCTTGAGATAACCGCGAACGCCGACCAGGGCCAGACCCACCTCTCTCCTAGGTGGTCTCAACCTGCCATGTCGCTTCGCCACAAAGATCCACTCGCGGGTACTCCTACGAGCCGACCCGTCTTTTAGTCATCACATGTATCATGTATAAAGTAAATAGTATATACCCGTGATCACCTCCCGAGTGATCACGGCCCGATAGTATAGCATGGCATACGGACAAGAATGTAGGGCCACTGATGATAACTAGCATCCTATACTAAGCATTAGGATTGCAGGTAAAATTAACAACAGTAGTAGCAAGGACAGGCTATGCATCAGGATAGGATTAACGAAAAGTAGTAACATGCTACACTACTCTAATGCAAGCAATATAGAGAGTAGAGTAGGCGATATCTAGTGATCAAGGGGGGGGGGCTTGCCTGGTTGCTCTGGCAAGAGAGAGGGGTCGTCAACACCGTAGTCGTACTGGGTAGCAGCGGCGTCGATCTCGGTGTCTAGCGAGAGAAGAAGGGGAAGAAACAATAAATATAATGCAAACAAATGCATGATGATGAATGACATGGAAAAGCGTGATGCTAGTTGTGCCCTAACGCGGTACGAGGTGTTACCGGTGAAGGGGGGAACATCCGGGAAATTATCCCCGGTGTTTCGCGTTTTCGGGCACAGGAGCCGGAGGGGGAAAGTTGCGTGTTTGCTATGCTAGGGATGCGTGTCGGACGAACGGGCTGCGTAACTGGATTCGCCTCGTCGTTCTGAGCAACTTTCATGTAGAAAGTATTTTCATCTGAGCTACGGTTTATTTTATATGACTTTCCAAAGTTTTATTGCATTTACTGAATTTATTAACAAATTAGTAATAATAGCAAAATGATATATGCACCCAGCAGAGTGCACACAGCAGGGCCATCGGAGGTTGACAGTGGGTCCAAGGGTCCCTGTTGACACAGTTAACAGTGCAGTCAACAGTCAGCTGTTTGACTATTGACTGGTCAAAACTGTAGATGGGGCCTAGATATCATTCACACATATCTTGTAATTCCTTTTAAGTGGATATTTAGAGGGGGGTCCACCTATCATTTGCACTAATCCTAACCACTGATTAGACTAACTAGTAGGAATACTAATTAGCTACCGGAGAGCTGGCCGGCCACCACACACACAGGATACACACACACAGTGCTAGTGATTAGTTTTATTTTCTGTTGGGAAAAGATAGCATTTTGTGATTTTCATAGGAATTAAATCATGCATCAAAATGATTTGGTCCAATGGAAACATTTGGACCATGTCAAGTGTACTATCTCCCCATAATTTTTTTAGTCGATTAGTAGTTGTTTAGCCGCAGTTTAGGGGCAGTCAAAGGGGTTACTCGATGTAGAAATTAAAAAGCTAGCCAGCATTAGCTACAGTACTAGCAAGTATAGCAAGTAGCGGCGGAAGCAAGCGGGCGAGGCGTAGCAGTAGCCACAAGTAGAGCAGCGGTAGCACGCGGCCACGGTGACGCGCAGCACGGCGCGACGGCGTGCGGAAGCGGTGGATGCAGTGCGCGCCACGGAGCAGAACAGGTGCGGCAGCGATGTTGTCGGGCAGCTGCAGCTGTTGTAGGCTGCAGTGCAGCACGCAGCTACGGGCGGCAGGGCCACGCGTGGGCGTGGTGATGCGCGTGTGGCGGGTCGTCGAGCGCCGTGCGGGGCGGCGTTGGAGCAGTAGCAGCGCTGGGCGGAGGCGAGCCGGGAGGCAGTCGTGAGGCCTCGTGAAGGCCAGCAGGCGGGCGCGGGTCTGCGCAGACACCGGAGCTGCATAACACGGTCAGGGCGGAGGAGACGACCGACGAGCGTCGGCGTTGCGGAGCAGCGGGGTGCGACGCGGGCGATCGCGGCATGGAGGCCTCGGGATCGAGCCCAGAGACTCGTCCGAGTCGAACTGGGGCATGCATGCGCCACCCTGGCGTCCGGGAGCACGACGACAGGCAACGGGTGCGAGCTAGGCTTCGGTGGCCGCGGCATCGAAGCAAACGGCGGCGACAGCTTCGGGCGTGACGGGGACCGACGCTAGAAGGGGCGAGGGAGCTAGCTAACAGAGGGAAAAGAGATGGGGCTCACGTAGGAGGCACAAGGGGGCCTGGCGGAAGCTTAGTAGCAGCAGGGCAGCCGGAGTCGGAGGAGATCGCCGACGGGCAGAGGAAGAAGATGACGATGACGCGCTCGTCGTTGGGGATCCCAACTCAACCTAGTGGGCGTAGACGATGTAGCAGACGGTGCCAGTTCTTCTGGCCAAGGTCCTAGGGCCAGGGGTCGATAGTGGGCGCATGAATCGACGACGGCCATGGTGACGGTGGCGCGGTCGTTGTGGATCTGGGAGAGAGATATCGACCAAGGAGGAGGAGAGGGAAGAAAATATCTCTGGGAGGCAGGGGGCTGACGAGGCCAAGGGGTCTCGTCCTTATCTAGGCGCTGCCGCGGTGCGGGAACGGTGAGCCGGTCGGGCGGCGACCACGGGCGCGGGTGCTCGGTCGCCCGCACAGTGAAGACGATGCAGGAGGGGGAGCTGGGTCGCTGGGCCGGCTGGGGGAATAAGGCCCAGGGGCAGGGGGACCGTGTCTCTTTTCCCCCTTTTCATCTCTTTAGGTTTTTCCTTTTTAAAACCTCTATTTCTTTTACTTTAGCTAGCAAAATAGTTTTACCAAAATATAAAAGTGGCTCAACAAGTAGAGTTGCAAAATAAGCCTCTGTCACAAATTTTTTTGGCACTTAAGTAAAATAGTTTGTACTTTTTTTATAATTGAAAAAGCATTTAAATTATTATTTTTGGACCATGTTTTTAAATAATTTAGGGCATTTAAACACTTTACAAAAATGTTGGCTCACCACCATAATTGGTTATGGAATATTTGGCACACTTTGAATATTTTACTTTCCATGTTTGAAAACTTTGAGTTTTGGACTTCAATTTGAATTTGAAAATTGAACCGATTTGAATCTAAACGAGATCAGCAACAGTAACAGTGGTGATGTGGCATCATTAGCAGAGGATTACTATAGCTTAAATATCCGGGCGTTACAATTCTCCTCCACTACAAGAAATATCGTCCCGAGATTTAAGAGGTTGTGAAAGGGGGGAAGGTTTGGTAACGAATCTAGCGGGTCTTCTCATCCTGGCTTGCTCTTCTCGAAGAGGTTGACCCCTTACAATGATGTCTTCATTTATTTGCTTCAGGTCATCATGGTGAAGTCATCCTTTTCTTCGGGAACTCCAACGTACTTACGAATAGGTAAGGGATAGCTCGGTTACGACAGAATGCTTATGAGGGAAACAATCTGGGGCTAACCCATGAATCAGCATAAGATTATCTCTCGAGTTGAACATATAAAATGCATCGAGAGTAAGGTACGAAGGTACAATAAGAAGTTTCAAGCGGATAGGCAATCATTTGTTGCCTGAAACAGAGTGTGAAAGGGGTTCAGAGCAATGGGTATAGGTATTGCGTCTCATGCCAGAATAGATCACTAGACAGGTGGTCCGTGAATTACATACGAAGTCAAGCGCGATGAACAACCTTGGGAACAGGTGGTGTACATGTGAGTCAGGTTTCGATCCTGTGGAACTGTGGGTTATGAGCCCACCATGTGGGATAAAAGTAGGAGGAGTGGTGACACCTTGCATGGTCATGTTTGCAAGGCATGTCAGAGGGTAACCTGTCGATTATGTCGGCAACAACGTCGGTACCAAGGGCAAGGGACGAAGAGAACCATTTTCCTGCTCGTTGAAACGAGGCGGACCAATAGGCAAAGTTCTCGTCGATCGGTGGCTACCGGGATGTCATCAACAATAGTAACAGGGTCTTACTGACACGGTTGTGCACCTAGGTGTTTACATAAGCAGTAGAATATTGCTGCTTAGATCATATAGATCACCGGAAAGGCTAAACAAACCAATGTAAAGGAAATGTGAGCATCAGATTAACAGAACAATGGAAAGGAAAATGTGTTTAAACACATATTTCAAGGGTATATCCTTACCAAGGACACGCAGAGCATGATATCCTTGACAGGATATAATGTAGAAAACTCTTTAGGTAAGGAGAGAGAAATTTCATGACTTTACCCATACGGCGGTGTTTGGATAATTGAGCAGGAAACATTTAACATTAGGCTTTAAATGTTTTTGTTGATGATTGGAGTAAAACATATTTGCTTCGAGATAGCATTGACATGGACTTCAGGCAAAGGTCAGACTTTGGAAACACAAAGGATCCATCAGGAATAACTTGTAGAATAAGTCTTACAATTTCCTCATGGAAGAATGGATAACCTTGCTGAAAAGGAATCTATAACCAATAGGGCCTCCGGCCGGGTGTGCTAAGCACGGCATCCTGGATATAAAAGATGGTAATACCCCAAGGTAAGAAGAACAAATGTTGGATAGCAAGGAACTCACGGTATAACACAAAACAGGAGCAAGTCTTATGTTGGAGGGAATGCAATAATGTTGTCGATGATAACCCAAATCATCGAGGGCAAAGGAAGCTATTTCTGACCAAGAATTCGATAGATATCTTGGAAGAGCTTAGGATGTTGATGACCACGACACATTTGTCGAGAGATTTCATGAAGATGTAATCGGTCGGCGATGACATCAAGCCACAGGAATGATGAAGCGAAAGGTTATTGAACCCAATGGTATGACACAAACTCAAAACCAAGCTTGTTGTTTAAGGCAAAGTGGTATGATGAGGAAGATCGACGTAAGCTTAGCTCATCGTCGAAGGTTGTGCTCCGGGAATAAGGACCGGGTAGCACAGTTAAAATCATCACAGTAATGATATAGCCAGATAGGGTAGGAAGGATGTGAAGGATTATTAAACTCGTAAGCAATAAGAATTACTTAGAGTTATTGAATCGGAGTGCGGAATCGATTCACTTATCGGTGTTCTCGAGTAACTAATAACTCAGAACCTGGGGGATCCGAGATCGGTGAGAAACAATACTAGATGAAGACTCACAGGAAGCAACACAGTTCTCGAGATACCAGAGGTTAATACTCGAGGAGGATCAAAAATAGAGGTTGCGGAGATGTATCGATCAACAAAAGACAAGTGCTTTAACTTGTCTAAGAAATGGAATCAAGGAGAAAATGTGGTCGGGATCACGATTGCAAATGATCAATACATAGATACCAGATGATTTCATATCAAGGAAAAAGTTATTGTGGAAATAGTTATTATTACAAGAAGCTTTTATGATAGGATCTACATCGTGTCCATGGGCATGAACATAAAGTTCAAGGTCGACTCCCACTTCTTTAATGCATAACCTTTCATTTACTTCTCGCCTTCAACGAAGTTGTGGTGTTGAAATTTTATCTGTCATAACACCAGTAGAGTATGACCCGTAGTAGTTTCCGAGTTCACACAGATTAGAAAAAGGCATATGTCCAACCCATCGGGGCCTCTTAGGAACATATACCACAAACTTCTGGAGTAATTATCACCAGCTCGAAAGTAGAGCATGGTTGACAAAGCAGAGGATACAATTTACCAAAGGCATTATATACCCGTGGAAAGGCTCTCAAGCTTATTGAATATGAAGGAAGTTGTCAGATAATAATCCAACAAGGGGTCTTATGGTCTACAACAGAGCTGATGCGAGTATTGGTACTCTATCAATGGAATAAGGAATGAAAGGGCATCGGATTATCGCAACAACTGACTAATCCAAAGCTCAAATGCAAGGGAATTATCATTTCCAAATCAGGGGATCAGAAGCCAACGCTCTCATTAAGAATGGATCAGTCGAATAGACTTAGGGGGTACAATCGACGGCAATTTGATTGGTCGATAACCAGCTCATGTTTAAAATGACATCTAAGCCGGAAGGATGAATTCTAGGATCTGATTGAGGATGGCGAGCATTCGCAATATTTTGAATCAACGGACTCAAAATGATAATGACAAGGGATGCCAATAAGATTATAGACTTATGGGATTAACCATAATGCAAGCAAGTAAGAATTTCAAGAGCAATAGGTTGCTTGGGATTTTCGGAAGATCGAATGATATTTTGAAGTCTTTGGCGAAACATATGAACAACTGGGAATGAGCGGATACTCGATAAGTGCGAGAATTATCCGTAGGGGTATTCAGGTGACAGAGAACAGCAAGGCAGTAAGCTCAAAGGATTCTCGGAACAACAGAAAGAATTTCGAGGTATCTCGTAATAACAAGATCAGCTGGGAAGCATCGAATGAAAGGCGAGTATACGTGGTTATCCACAGGGGTTTATCGATGGAAAGGAATTGCAAAAGCGTCGCCATAAAGTCTCAAGAGAACATCGGAGAGTATCTTTGGATTCTTCTGGTGCAGCAGACGACCATCTGTAATAAGGGGCTCTCAGGGAGAAAGTATTATCGAGAACCTAGAGTCAGAGTTAGTAAAATCGTTTAACCCGAATAGAAGAGATGTCAGAGTCCCAGAGTATAGGTTGAGGAATAAAAGATTCTACTACCACCCAATGGCGACGTGTGCCCGTAAGACACACAGCCATATTAGTAAAAAGTTTTGCAATGTCTAGACTCGACTTCGGCCAAGGAGTGTGGAAGGGGGATTCCTACAGGCAGTCGGCTCTGATACCAACTTGTGACGCCCCCGATTTGACCGTACACTAATCATGCACGCAAATGTGTACGATCAAGATCAAGGACTCACGGTAAGATATCACAACACAACTCTATAAATAAAATAAGTCATACAAGCATCACATTACAAGCCAGGGGCCTCGAGGGCTCGAATACAAGAGCTCGATCATAGACGAGTCAACGGAAGCAACAATATCTGAGTACAGACATAAGTTAAACAAGTTTGCCTTAAGAAGGCTAGCATAAACTGGGATACAGATCGAAAGAGGCGCAGGCCTCCTGCCTGGGATCCTCCTAAGTACTCCTGGTCGTCGTCAGCGGGCAGCACGTAGTAGTAGGCACCTCCGGTGCAGTAGGAGTCATCGTCGACGGTGGCGTCTGGATCCTGGGCTCCAACATCTGGTTGCGACAACCAGGTAGAAGGGATAGGGGGAAAAGAGGGAGAAAGCAACCGTGAGTACTCATCCAAAGTACTCGCAAGCAAGGAGCTACACTACATATGCATGGGTAAATGTGTAAAGGGCGATATCGGTGGACTGAACTGCAGAAAGCCAGAATAAGAGGGGGATAGCTAATCCTGTCGAAGACTACGCTTCTGGCCACCTTCATCTTGCAGCATGTAGAAGAGAGTAGACTGAAGTCCTCCAAGTAGCATCCTCCCCTCGTCGCCCTGTGAGAGAGCGATCACCGGTTGTATCTGGCACTTGGAAGGGTGTGTTTTATTAAGTATCCAGTTCTAGTTGTCATAAGGTCAAGGTACAACTCCAAGTCATCCTGTTACCAAAGATCACGGCTATTCGAATAGTTTAACTTCCCTGCAGGGGTGCACCACATAACCCAACACGCTCGATCCCATTTGGCCGGACACACTTTTCTAGGTCATGCCCGGCCTCGGAAGATCAACACGTCGCAGCCCTACCTAAGCACAACAGAGAGGTCAGCATGCCGGTCTAAATCCTATGGCGCAGGGGTCTGGGCCCATCGCCCTTTGCACACCTGCACGTTGCGAACGCGGCCGGAAGCAGAACTAGCCCCCTTAATACAAGAGCAGGCTTACGGTCCAATCCGGCGCGCGCCACTCAGTCGCTGACGTCACGAAGGCTTCGGCTGATACCACGACGTCGAGTGCCCATAACCGTCCCCGCGTACATGGTTAGTGCGTATAGGCCAGTGGCCAGACTCAGATCAAATACCAAGATCTCGTTAAACGTGTTATCTTAAGATAACCGCGAACGCCGACTAGGGCCAGGCCCACCTCTCTCCTAGGTGGTCTCAACCTGCCCTGTCGCTTCGCCACAAAGATCCACTCGCGGTTACTCCTACGAGCCGACCCGTCTTTTAGTCATCACATGTATCATGTATAAAGTAAATAGTATATACCCGTGATCACCTCCCGAGTGATCACGGCCCGATAGTATAGCATGGCATACGGACAAGAATGTAGGGCCACTGATGATAACTAGCATCCTATACTAAGCATTAGGATTGCGGGTAAAAGTAACAACAGTAGTAGCAAGGACAGGCTATGCATCAGGGTAGGATTAACGGAAAGCAATAACATGCTACACTACTCTAATGCAAGCAATATAGAGAGTAGAGTAGGCGATATCTGGTGATCAAGGGGGGGGGCTTGCCTGGTTGCTCTGGCAAGAGAGAGGGGTCGTCAACACCGTAGTCGTACTGCGTAGCAGCGGCGTCGATCTCGGTGTCTAGCGAGAGAAGAGGGGGAAGAAACAATAAATATAATGCAAACAAATGCATGACGATGCATGACATGGCAAAGCATGATGCTAGTTGTGCCCTAACGCGGTACGAGGTGTTGCCGGTGAAGGGGGGAACATCCGAGAAATTATCCCCGGTGTTTTGCGTTTTCGGGCACATGAGCTGGAGGGGGAAAGTTGCGTGTTCACTATGCTAGGGATGCGTGTCGGACGAACGGGCGGCGTAACCGGATTCGCCTCGTCGTTCTGAGCAACTTTCATGTAGAAAGTATTTTCATCTGAGCTACGGTTTATTTATATGACTTTCCAAAGTTTTTTGCATTTACTGAATTTATTAACAAATTGATAATAATAGCAAAATGCTATATGCACCCAGCAGAGTGCACACAGCAGGGTCATCGGAGGTTGACAGTGGGTCCAAGGGTCCCTGTTAGCTCAGTCAACAGTGCAGTCAACAGTCAACTGTTTGACTATTGACTGGTCAAAACTGTAGATGGGGCCTAGGTGTCATTCACACATATCTTGTAATTCCTTTTAAGTGGATATTTAGAGGCGGGTCCACCTATCATTTGCACTAATCCTAACCACTGATTAGACTAACTAGTAGGAATATTAATTAGCTACCGGAGAGCTGGCCGGCCACCACACACACAGGATACACACGCACACACAGTGCTAGTGATTAGTTCTATTTTCTGTTGGGAAAAGATAGCATTTTGTGATTTTCATAGGAATTAAATCATGCATCAAAATGATTTGGTCCAATGGAAACATTTGGACCATGTCAAGTGTACTATCTCCCCATAATTTTTTTAGTCCGATTAGTAGTTGTTTAGCTGCAGTTTAGGGGCAGTCAAAGGGGTTACTCGATGTAGAAATTAAAAAGCTAGCAAGCATTAGCTACAGTACTAGCAAGTATAGCAAGTAGCGGCGGAAGCAAGCGGGCGAGGCGTAGCAGTAGCCACAAGTAGAGCAGCGGTAGCACGCGGCCACGGTGACGTGCAGCACGGCGCGACGGCGTGCGGCAGCGGTGGATGCAGTGCGCGCCACGGAGCAGAGCAGGTGCGGCAGCGATGTCGTCGGGCAGCTGCAGCTGTTGTAGGCCGCAGCGCAGCACGCAGCTGCGGGCGGCAGGGCCACGCGTGGGCGTGGTGATGCGCGTGTGGCGGGTCGTTGAGCGCCGTGCGGGGCGGCGTTGGAGCAGTAGCAGCGCTGGGCGGAGGCGAGCCGGGAGGCAGTGGTGAGGCTTCGTGAAGGCCAGCAGGCGGGCGCGGGTCTGCGCAGACGCCGGAGCTGCATAACACGGTCAGGGCGGAGTTGACGACCGACGAGCGTCGGCGTTGCGGAGCAGCGGGGTGCGACGCGGGCGACCGCGGCATGGAGGCCTCGGGATCGAGCCCAGAGACTCGTCCGAGTCGAACTGGGGCATGCATGCGCCACCCTGGCGTCCGGGAGCACGACGACAGGCAACGGGTGCGAGCTAGGCTTCGGTGGCCGCGGCATCGAAGCAAACGGCGGCGACATCTTCGGGCGTGACGGGGACCGACGCTAGAAGGGGCGAGGGAGCTAGCTAACAGAGGGAAAAGAGATGGGGCTCACGTAGGAGGCACAAGGGGGCCTGGCGGAAGCTTAGTAGCAGCAGGGCAGCCGGAGTCGGAGGAGATCGCCGACGGGCAGAGGAAGAAGATGACGATGACGCGCTCGTCGTTGGGGATCCCAACTCAACCTAGTGGGCGTAGACGATGTAGCAGACGGTGCCAGTTCTTCTGGCCAAGGTCCTAGGGCCCGGGGTCGATAGTGGGCGCATGAATCGACGATGGCCATGGTGACGGTGGCGCGGTCGTTGTGGATCTGGGAGAGAGATAGCGACCAGGGAGGAGGAGAGGGAAGAAAATATCTCTGGGAGGCAGGGGGGCTGACGAGGCCAAGGGGGCTCGTCCTTATCTAGGCGCTGCCGCGGTGCGGGAACGGTGAGCCGGTCGGGCGGCGACCACGGGCGCGGGTGCTCGGTCGCCCGCACAGTGAAGACGATGCAGGAGGGGGAGCTGGGTCGCTGGGCCGGCTGGGGGAATAAGGCCCAGGGGCAGGGGGACCGTGTCTCTTTTCCCCCTTTTCATCTCTTTAGGTTTTTCCTTTTTAAAACCTCTATTTCTTTTACTTTAGCTAGCAAAATAGTTTTACCAAAATATAAAAGTGGCTCAACAAGTAGAGTTGCAAAATAAGCCTCTGTCACAAATTTTTTTGGCACTTAAGTAAAATAGTTTGTACTTTTTTTTATAATTGAAAAAGCATTTAAATTATTTTTTTAGACCATGTTTTTAAATAATTTAGGGCATTTAAACACTTTACAAAAATGTTGGCTCACCACCATAATTGGTTATGGAATATTTGGCACACTTTGAATATTTTACTTTCCATGTTTGAAAACTTTGAGTTTTGGACTTCAATTTGAATTTGAAAATTGAACCGATTTGAATCTAAACGAGATCAGCAACAGTAACAGTGGTGATGTGGCATCATTACCAGAGGATTACTATAGCTTAAATATCCGGGCGTTACAACTACCACCCTTAAAATGCACAAATCTTCCATAGACCATATTTCTCATATCCTCAGAAATGGTCAAAATCCTTCTTCATAGAGTAACAACTCATAAAATCCATATCAGTACCAACGATGCTAAATTTATTCACTCTCAATTGATTACAATCTCTCATTTTTCCATTACATGTCTCAACTCAACACCTCAATATAAAAGAAAATGTTCTCACTTCTACTACTCCATTTCTTTTGTTGCAAACTCAACTATCTAGCACAAGTTTCCTTCTCCTTGGGGCATTCTCTGGCAAAGTGCCCTGCTCTATTACAACGAAAACATATTACTTCTGACAAGTCTCGAGGTTTCCTTTTTGGGCAACTGCTGAGGTAGTGCCCTGACTCCTTGCACCTGTAATAGGTGATATGACTCAAGTCCTTTCTGGTATCCAATCTACTTCTCTTCCTGGACTGTTCCGTTCCAATCATGGATTCTATTTCTTGTGGGTCATACTCTACTTTCTCCGTCGGGAATTCTACTAGATCCCCATTCAAACAATTTTGGGAGATGTGTCCTTCTTCTCCACATGAATAGCAAGACTTAGTGCAGGGTTTACTCGGGTCCTCTTTAGGTGTGTCCTCCACCTCTTCCTTCATCACAATTCCTTCTAAAATTCCCATAAGGGCTCCTTTCTTTACTTCTTTCTTCTGCTGGATGGTTCATTGTACCATGGGGTAAATGTGACACTCAGCAGGATAGTGGGTAGTCCCTTCACACAAGAAACAAGTAATCTGCCTAGTTGGGCATTCTTCAACTGGGTGACTTCCTTCACAA
Organism: Triticum dicoccoides; assembly: GCF_002162155.2. Taxonomy (NCBI): domain Eukaryota; kingdom Viridiplantae; phylum Streptophyta; class Magnoliopsida; order Poales; family Poaceae; genus Triticum; species Triticum dicoccoides. Next base: position 121,227,153 of record NC_041386.1, on the reverse strand, counting down.
TTAGGGCATTCATCCTTGTGTTCTTTATGGGTGTGTGCTATTTCTCCACAAATCTTGCATGCACAAGGTTTCTTCATATCCTTTCCATAAGGCTTCAACTTCTGAGACACAAGCCGAGACTTTGGCAGAGTCAACTTAAATGCTTCCTTGTCAAAATACGGCTTCCTGCGGGTCCGTCTTAAAATTCCTGATGTAATTCTCCAGATCCTGGTGATACACCAGCTAAGGTTAAAACTGCATCCTTTGCTGATAGATGCTCCATTAGCCTTCTACCATCAAATCCATTCTGAAGAAAGCATCCTTAACTTAGCACGGTGACAATAGCATCAGCGGGCGATGACATCACGGATAACCGTGTTTCTGCCCTTGATATTGCCATGAGCTATCTTCCATAGTTGATATCTTCAACCGTTGTAGTTTCCATCATTATAATATACGGTAAATCCTCTTCACTCCGATGTGGTCTTAGTGGTCCCATATCTTGTACTTCTTGGAGTGGCCTCATCAGTCGAATCTTCGAGTGGTCAAAAGGGGAAAAGGGTATAGTCTCACTAAAAAGGAATTTTTGAACAAGCTCAGAAGAGAAGAGAAGTAAAAGATCTTTTGAAAATGAAGTTGTAGAGAAAATCTTTCCTATGGGCTTGCCAGTTTCTAGGGGTCACATCCTACAGTCAATATGTGCTCTAATACCATCTTGTAGTGACCCGACCCGATGGATCAAGTCTCCGTGCGTAACTGTCATCCCTGGATCGGTATGCTGACACACACAGTACTCGAGGATTTATAACAGAGGTAAATCACATGTATAAAATAACGTAAATACTATTACCTCATCCAAATAACGGAAGTAACAAGGTTGTGGATTCCCATCAACACCAACAGCAAAGTTGAGTGTAGAAATCGTAACCCTAACGTATCACTTACTCGTCGTAAGATTCCTGCAACATGAGACGTTGCAGCCACAGATGGTCAGTACATTGAATGTACTGGCAAATTCACACCATAGAGAGAAATGATGAACAATGGCTATCACTACATGCATATATGGCTGGTGGAAAAGCTCTATGGTTATAAGGTTTTTGCGAAAAGCCAATTTTTCCATACTGCAAAGGAATAAATTTTATTTAACTATCATGGTGGTTGTTAAACATTGAGAATGGTTGACAGCATTCTCAATCCCAATTAAGTAACATCATTAAACCCAACAAACTTAATTTAAAGTAACATGATGAGATTCACATGATAATCCAGGTACTAGATACTCAATATGTCCATAACCGGGGACACGCCTAACCATAATTGGTTTATACACTTTGTAGAGGTTTGCGCACTTTTCCCCACAAGACTCGATCTCCTCCGTTGGATTTCTTGCACTGCATGGTGTTTGAGAAACGGATGACCGAGACACAGTCTTTCAGAAGCGCTAGCACCTTACGATCGGGTAGACCGTTACACCTACTTTCCCCTACATCTGCTAGTCTACCACTATAAGAGTTCACACGACTTACTCAACTATGCTAGAGCCCATAATAGCTTGTGGCTGCACACAGAAATTTCTAGTATGAATAATCTCATGATCCCTTTGAGTCTGGGTGGCGGTCCATAGAAAAAAGGCAATCCTGGAATACCCAGGTGCCTAGACAGGCAATCGCTGGAATACCCAGGTGCCTCAATCCACCCAGATGTGTGTTAAAGTTTCCACCTTAAGTTGAACCATTAATTAACAATCTCACATCTGTCATGAATACTCTCAAACCCAATCCACGTCTACGAGCATAGCATGGCAATATAAGCATAACGTAATAGTAACTCCCAAGGTTTGAATGCAGGGCAATAGGTTCCTACCTCATCAACTACTTCCCAATACCCACATCTTATCAATCCTATTCATGCAATGTTTGAGGTTGAAACTAATGCATAAAAACTGGGTATGAAAGGAATATGATCAAAGTGTGAACTTGCCTGCAATGTTGATGAAGATGATTCGCACTCATAACTCTTGATAGTTCTACTCGTCACACTCCGGTCAATCTATCGTAAGCAAGCAATAGTAACCACACATAAGCAATCACTCAAAATATCAGAAAGATCGAAGAAGACGATTCGAAAAACTTCAAAACCAAGCAAATAACGCTTGCAACATAAAACAATTTCTAACAGTACCAAAATTATGTGAATTTGGCCTTATTAAAAAGTTTAGGTCAAGAGCTTCAATTTGCAAAAAGAATCAACTCAAACGGAGCTACGAAACTCAAGTTATGATCAAACGAAGTTTGAATACAAATCTGGTCTAATTCAAATTTTAAAATTTCAAAAACATGTTTGGGTTGGATTACTGGATAGAGGGGATCATAACGAAGAAGTGGGCGTTGGTATCGTTGGATTTGGACAAATGAGTAAAAAGTTATGGCTATTTGAAAAATCAGGGTCAAGCTGTTTTAGGGGGGGGGATAGCTACAGGCTAGGGTCTAATGTATAAATATGTAGACTAATTAATAATCTAATTATTTTCTCATATTAGTCTAAAAATAATAAACTACGGAAGTATAAGAAGAAGAAAAAACAAAGAAAGATACCTTTATAAGGCAGAGAAAAAACAACTTTGGAGAGAAGAGAAAATTTCTTGAAGTCGCGCGAGACAGAAGAAATATATTTTTCTTAAATGAATCTAGTCAAACCAAAATATTGATTTAACCCGAACCCGATGATTTTTGGAGGCTTTATGGGTCTATATTTATTGATGGAAAAGAGGCTTAAAGGTCAAACGTTAGGCAATGTGGAACTAAACGTAGATGAAAATATACGAAACAGAGATGAAAAAAGGTAAGCGGCTCGCATGGGCCTAAAGGCCTTCGGCCGGCCGCGTGCACGCTGCGGCTGCAGTTTTTTTTTTACAAAATTCGGCCTAAGAATAAGAAAAGAAATAAAAAAAATGAAAAGGCTGGCTGGGCCTGACCTATTTAAGAGAGAAAAAAACAATGGAACGCCAGAAGCTATTATACTGCGCATGTAGGCGATAAATAAATATGGGCCGCACGCACAGTTTTTTTTAAATAATAGAAACAGAAGGAAAACCGAATAACAAAAATAAAATAAAATTTTTATATAGGCACATTGTATGTCAAAATTTTCAGAAAAAGATTTTCTACGACATCAACATTTTTCTAGCATTAAATAAAATACACACAAATTCCAATAATTCCAAGAGTGCTCCTGCTCTAATAAGATCCAACAAAATCATTTTAAAAATACCAAAATGAAATCAAATTTATTTCTCTCCAATTTTTTGTTGTAGGGAATCATGTTACCCTATTTTCCATGTATTTTATTTTTGGATAAAAATGATTTGAATAAAATCCAAATAACTCCAAAGTGAAAAATAATTCCAAAAGACTTTGAATTTGATCCTTTGAAACTCCCAACTCATATTTCATATAATTTGAAGAAGTCATTTTATCTCCTCTCGTGAAAATCATTGAGTTGCATAAAGTTTCAGAATTGGAAATATTTTCCAAATGAAATTCAAACATTTTCAACACCCCTTGTCATTTAAATAAATGGAAGAAGTCATGTCATCTTCTCTCCAGGGTTTCGTGGTGAAAAGAATTTGAATTCACGGAGATCACGAATACAAAATGAAAGCTTGGGAAAGTCCTTTTATTCTCTCTCATTTAACTTTCAAAAAGGTTTCGAATTTCACTCAATTTCACACAATCAATCAAATATATCTATTTATTATAACACTCCAAAATTTAGAATTTTGGGATGTTACAAACCTACCACCCTTAAAAGGAATCTCGTCCTCGAGATTCGGAGAGGCTAGAAAGAAATAGGTTAGGTTCGGGGTCTCTTCAAAATTTCATCAATCGTCTCCGGGGTCTGGGGTGCTACCACCCTTAGAAGCATGGTTACGGTTCCATCAAAACTCATATACTCCATTTTTATTGTTGACGGGGCCGGTCTTCTCAAATTCTCGTGAAAATTCCTTCTCTGGGCTCTTCCGGTAGTGGCATAACCTTTACCGCAATTCTTCTGTCCTTTCATCTTGGTAAGGTTCTTCCATGACTGGGTCTTCTTAGCTGACGGGTCTGGCGCCAAAACTAAACAACTATCGATATCTCATGGCGGTAATCCAATTATGGTTTCTCCTGCAGGAAATGGGTCTGGGTTGATCCTCACCGTATAACCTACGGTTGGCAAAAGCTTCCTTGTACAAGGGAAAATACTTATACCATTCTAAGGTTTAAACAAGGTTTAATATTGTCGTCTCTCTACTATAGGTAAGTCACTCAGATTTACCATCCCATATAGCAAGGCGAATAATAAGAGTAAGTCGGTATGGTGATCAATCCATCCCGCACCCAAATCATTACCCTATATACGGTTTAGTGAATCTCTCATTCTAACACTCGGTCATCCTCACAAGCATTGCAGAATTTCTCTTGTCCATGAACTGCGTTCGGAATAATCCATTGATTCTGCAAGCCAAACAAACATCTATCGTTCCTTCACAACTCTCAGGTTTTGCGTTACTCCTATAAAATTGTCTGCCAAAAAACGTAACTTCTTCCAGGGTTTTCCTTCAGCAAGAATGTGCTTGCTTCTTGGTAGGTCCTGGGGCCTATGGGTTATGGCCCATCTCATCACTTGTAAACCTTGAACTTATCCTCTGGGCAACTTATTGTTATACCAACATCCAACTTCCAGCTTCCTAGTATACTTAAAATCCATCCAATTGTATTGTCTCCCTTCCTTCTATTTGTACAAGACTAAGACGTGATTACTCAAACTCGTCATGGGGTTATAATCGTTCCATAATACCAACATCATACCTCCTTTATATCCAATAGTAATTCATCTCTTCATCCTATCCCACATACCGAGATAAAAACTTACCTATGAAGTCCATATTCCACTTCGTGGAACATCATTATCCTTTCCAGGGTCAAGCGTCCTTACAGGGGACCTGGCAGTCCTTCGGGTGACTCCAACTTGTTGGCCACTTCTCCCATACGCTCCAAAACTCGGTATGGTCCTACAAATCTCGGGGCTAACTTCCCTTAACTCCAAATCGTTTAACTCCTCGTAGAGGGGACGAAGACGTGCTCTGTCTCCAATCTCATAGACTACCTCCTTGAGTTTTTGAGTCTACATATCTCCTCTGCCTGTACTAAGCTACCTTCAGTCTATCTCGAATCAACTTAACATTCTCTTCTGACTCCTTGATCACATTTGGTCCAAACAACTGACGGTCTCCAACTTCATCCCACATAGTCTTGGGGTATCACACATATCGAGACAAAACTCGTATTCATTTTGTCCGAAATCCACTCAGTGGAGTATCCTTATCTTTTCCAGGGGTCAAGGGTTCTTACAGGGTACTACCACCCTTAAAATGCACAAATCTTCCATAGACCATATTTCTCATATCCTCAGAAATGGTCAAAAATCCTTCTTCATAGAGTAACAACTCATAAAATCCATATCAGTACCAACGATGCTAACTTTATTCACTCTCAATTGATTACAATCTCTCGCTTTTCCATTACATGTCTCAACTCAACACCTCAATATAAAAGAAAATGTTCTCACTTCTACTACTCCATTTCTTTTGTTACAAACTCAACTATCTAGCACAAGTTTCCTTCTCCTTTGGGCATTCTCTGGCAAAGTGCCCTACTCTATTACAACGAAAACATATTACTTCTGACAAGTCTCAAGGTTTCCTTTTTGGGCAACTGCTGAGGTAGTGCCCTGACTCCTTGCACCTGTAATAGGTGATATGACTCAAGTCCTTTCTGGTATCCAATCTACTTCTCTTCTTGGACTGTTCTGTTCCAATCATGGATTCTATTTCTTGTGGGTCATACTCTACTTCCTCCGTCGGGAATTCTACTAGATTCCCCATTCAAACAATTTTGGGAGATATGTCCTTCTTCTCCACATGAATAGCTAGACTTAGTGCAGGGTTTACTCGGGTCCTCTTTAGGTGTGTCCTCCACCTCTTCCCTCATCACAATTTCTTCTAAAATTCCCATAAGGGCTCCTTTCTTTACTTCTTTCTTCTGCTGGATGGTTCGTTGTACCATGGGGTAAATGTGACACTGAGTAGGATAGTGGCTAGTCCCTTCACACAAGAAACAAGTAATCTGCCTAGTTGGGCATTCTTCAACTGGGTGACTTCCTTCACAATTAGGGCATTCATCCTTGTGTTCTTTATGGGTGTGTCCTATTTCTCCACAAATCTTGCATGCACAAGGTTTCCTCATATCCTTTCCATAAGGCTTCAACTTCTGGGACACAAGCCGAGACTTTGGCAGAGTCAACTTAAATTCTTTCCAAGTGGTTACTCCTTGCCATCCATTGATGGTTTGGTACATCCTCCACCAAGTAGCAGCACCTCTTTCAAAGCACTGAAGAGCATGATGGGTCATATCTTTTCGACTACAGGGTTATTCTTTATGCGATCCTCCATGTTCTGAATCCATTGGTCTGTCTCCAATTGACTCATCGGTCCAGAAAATATAAGCTCATCTTCATTCATCCTCTATTGGGTCCATGGGTTTGGGGTGAGATAAGAGAGATAGAGAGGGATACACACAATACGAACAAAAGTTTTGAAAAGACAGATTTTATTTGTGGCTGTCGGGAAAAACATCAAACAAATGACATCTCACAAACGTCGCATCTAACGTAGGTATATAACAGGGGTTTGATCTTCTAAAGGTCAATAAATCTTCAACGTCTCCAAACTCTTCAAGCCTTGTTCATGCCTCCAATGGCTTCTTCCGATCATGCTTGTCTTTCTCAAGTTCTTTTGCCAGATCAACTCTGTTGACGCGAAGTCTCTCGTGACGTCCTTTAATATTCTGGTGTTGTGTTCCAAACTTCTGGTTTCAACATCCTTCGCATGAACCATGGTACTATTGTCCTTCAGTTCCTGACGAATCTCCGGCATCTCGAGGTTTTGCTCCTCCAGCTTGGCTACTTCAGCTTCTTGGACCTAAGTTCTTCACGAAATGCTTCCTTGTCAAAATACGGCTTCCTGCGGGTCCGTCTTAAAATTCCTGATGTAATTCTCCAGATCCTGGTGATACACCAGCTAAGATTAAAACTGCATCCTTTGTTGATAGATGCTCCATTAGCCTTCTACCATCAAATCCATTCTGAAGAAAGCATCCTTAACTCAGCACGGTGACAATAGCATCAGCAGGCGATGACATCACGGATAACCGTGTTTCTGCCCTTAATATTGCCATGAGCTATCTTCCATAGTTGATATCTCCTGCCTTAGGGTTTTCTTCACAAAACTTTGAGGTTTCTAACTCTCCATGCTCGGTCCTTCTCCGATACACCTTGATCTCAGGTATTGGCGGCTTCCTTAGTCTGCCAAGTTCCATAAGGGGTGCCTTCCTAGGTCATACAAATATGGAAAATTCTACAGGGCCTTCAAATTCCCCTAGTCTTCGGAGTCTTCAATCATTGTAGTTTCCATCATTATAATATACAGTAAATCCTCTTCATTCCGATGTGGTCTTAGTGGTCCCATATCTTGTACTTCTTGGAGTGGCCTCATCAGTCGAATCTTCGAGTGGTCAAAAGGGGAAAAGGGTATAGTCTCACTAAAAAGGAATTTTTGAACAAGCTCGGAAGAGAAGAGAAGTACAAGATCTTTTGAAAATGAAGTTGTAGAGAAAATCTTTCCTATGGGCTTGCCAGTTTCTAGGGGTCATGTCCTACAGTCAACATGTACTCTAATACCATCTTGTAGCGACCCGACCCGAATGGATCAAGTCTCTGTGCTTAAGTGTCATCCCTGGATTGGTATGCTGACACACACGGTACTCGAGGATTTATAACAGAGGTAAATCACATGTATAAAGTAACGTAAATACTATTACCTCATCCAAATAGCGGAAGTAACAAGGTTGTGGATTCCCATCAACACCAACGGCAAAGTTGAGTGTAGAAATCGTAACCCTAACGTATCACTTACTCGTCGTAAGATTCCTGCAACATGAGACGTTGCAGCCACAAAGGGTCGGTACATTGAATATACTGGCAAATTCACACCATAGAGAGAAATGATGAACAATGGTATCACTACATGCATATATGGCTGGTGGAAAAGCTCTATGGTTATAAGGTTTTTGCGAAAAGCCAATTTTTCCGTACTGCAAAGGAATAAATTTTATTTAACTATCATGGTGGTTGTTAAACATTGAGAATGGTTGACAGCATTCTCAATCCCAATTAAGTAACATCATTAAACCCAACAAACTTAATTTAAAGTAACATGATGAGATTCACATGATAATCCAGGTACTAGATACTCAATATGTCCATAACCGGGGACACGGCTAACGATGATTAGTTTATACACTCTGCAGAGGTTTGCGCACTTTTCCCCACAAGACTCGATCTCCTCCGTTGGATTTCTCGCACTGCATGGTGTTTGAGAAACGGATGACCGAGACACAGTCTTTCAGAAGCGCTAGCACCTTACGATCGGGTAGACCGTTACACCTACTTTCCCCTACATCTGCTAGTCTACCACTGTAAGAGTTCACACGACTTACTCAACTATGCTAGAGCCCATAATACCTTGTGGCTGCACACGGAAGTTTCTAGTATGAATAATCTCATGATCCCTTTGAGTCTGGGTGGCGGTCCATAAAAAAACAGGCAATCCTGGAATACCCAGGTGCCTAGACAGGCAATCGCTGGAATACCCAGGTGCCTCAATCCACCCAGATGTGTGTTAAAGTTTCCACCTTAAGTTGAACCATTAATTAACAATCTCACATCTGTCATGAATACTCTCAAACCCAATCCACGTCTACGAGCATAGCATGACAATATAAGCATAACGTAATAGTAACTCCCAAGGTTTGAATGCAGGGCAATAGGTTCCTACCTCATCAACTACTTCCCAATACCCACATGTTATCGATCCTATTCATGCAATATTTGAGGTTGAAACTAATGCATAAAAACTGGGTATGAAAGAAATATGATCAAAGTGTGAACTTGCATGCAATGTTGATGAAGTTGATTCGCACTCATAACTCTTGATAGTTCTACTCATCACACTCCGGTCAATCTATCGTAAGCAAGCAATAGTAACCACATATAAGCAATCACTCAAAATATCAGAAAGATCGAAGAAGACGATTCGAAAAACTTCAAAACCAAGCAAATAACTCTTGCAACATAAAACAATTTCTAACAGTACCAAAATTATGTGAATTTGGCCTTATCAAAAAGTTTAGGTCAAGAGCTTCGATTTGCAAAAAGAATCAACTCAAACGGAGCTACGAAACTCAAGTTATGATCAAACGAAGTTTGAATACAAATCTGGTCTAATTCAAATTTTAAAATTTCAAAAACATGTTTGGGTTGGATTAATGGATAGAGGGGATCATAACGAAGAAGTGGGCGTTGGTTTCGTTGGATTTGGACAAACAAGTAAAAAGTTATGGCTATTTGAAAAATCAGGGCCAAGCTGTTTTACGGAAGAAAAAAATAGCTACGGGCAAGGGTCTAATGTATAAATACATAGACTAATTGATAATCCAATTATTTTATCGTATTAGTCTAAAAATAATAAACTACAGAAGTATAAGAAGAAGAAAAAACAAAGAAAGATACCTTTATAAGGCAGAGAAAAGACGATTTTGGAGAGAAGAGAAAATTTGTAGAAGTCGCGCCGGACAGGAGAAATATATTTTTCTTAAATGAATTTAGTCAAATCAAAATATTGATTTAACCCGAATCGGATGATTTTTGAAGGCTTTATGGGTCTATATTTATTGGTGAAAAAGAGGCTTAGAGGTTAAAGACTAGGCAATGTGGGACTAAACGTAGATGAAAATATACGAAACAGAGATGAAAAGAGGTGAGCGGCTCGCATGGGCCTAAAGGCCTTCGGCCGGCCGCATGCACGCTGCGGCTGCAGTTTTTTTTTACAAAATTCATCCTAAGAAAAAAATAGAAAAAATGAAAAGGCTGGCTGAGCCTGGCCTATTTAAGAGAGAAAAAAAACAATAGGGCGCCAGAAGCTACTATACTGCGCATGTAGGCGATAAATAAATATGGGCCGCACGTACAGTGTTTTTAATAGAAACAAAAGAAAAACCGAATAACAAAAATAAAATAAAAATTTATATAGGCATATTATATATCAGAATTTTCAGAAAAAGATTTTCTACGACATGAACATTTTTCTAGCATTAAATAAAGTACACACAAATTCTAATAATTCCAACAGTGCTCCTGCTCTAATAAGATCCAACAAAATCATTTTTAAAATACCAAAATGAAATCAAATTTATTTCTCTCCAATTTTCTGTTGTAGGGAATCATGTTACCTTATTTTCCATGTATTTTATTTTTGGAGAAAAATGATTTGAATAAAATTCAAATAACTCCAAATTGAAAAATAATTCCAAAAGACTTTGAATTTGATCCTTTGAAACTCCCAACTCATATTTCATATAATTTGAAGAAGTCATTTTATCTCCTCTCATGAAAATCATTGAGTTGCATAAAGTTTCAGAATTGGAAATATTTTCCAAATGAAATTCAAATATTTTCAACACCCCTTGTCATTTAAATAAATGGAAGAAGTCATGTCAGCTTCTCTCCAGGGTTTCGTGGTGAAAAGAATTTGAATTCACGAAGATCACGAATGCAAAATGAAAGTTTGGGAAAGTCCTTTTATTCCCTCTCATTTAACTTTCAAAAAGGTTTCGAATTTCACTCAACTTCACACAATCAATCAAACAATCAATCAAATCTATCTATTTATTATAACATTCCAAAATTTAGAATTTTGGGATGTTACACAAGTGATAGTAAATTTCAGCACACTATATAAATTTTTCCTTACCAAATTCCACCTACTAAAGGCGCTTCACTCCCTGGCAACGGCGCCAGAAAAGAGTCTTGATGACCCACAAATATAGGGGATCTATCATAGTCCTTTCGATATGTAAGAGTGTCGAACCCAACGAGGAGCAGAAGGAAATGATAAGTGGTTTCCAGCAAGGTATTCTCTGCAAGTACTGAAATAAGTGGTAACAGATAGTTTTGTGATAAGATAATTTGTAACGAGCAATAAGTAACAAAAGTAAATAAAGTGCAGCAAGGTGGCCAAATCCTTTTTGTAGCAAAGGACAAGCCTGGACAAACTCTAATATAGAGAAAAGCGCTCCCGAGGACACATGGGAATATCATCAAGCTAGTTTTCATCACGTTCATATGATTCGCGTTCGGTACTTTGATAATTTGGTATGTGGGTGGAACGGTGCTTGGGTACTGTCCTTACTTGGACAAGCATCCCACTTATGATTAACCTCTATTTCAAGCATCCGCAACTACAACAAAAGTATTATGGTAAACCTAACCATAGCATTAAACATATGGATCCAAATCAGCCCCTTACGAAGCAACGCATAAACTAGGGTTTAAGCTTCTGTCACTCTAGAAACCCATCATCTACTTATTACTTCCCAATGCCTTCCTCTAGGCCCAAATCATGGTGAAGTGTTATGTAGTCGACGTTCACATAACACCACTAGAGGGGAGACAACATACATCTCATCAAAATATCGAACGAATACCAAATTCACATGACTACTAATAGCAAGACTTCTCCCATGTCCTCAGGAACAAACGTAACTAATCACAAAGCATAATCATATTCATAATCAGAGGGGTATTAATATGAATATAGGATCTGAACATATGATCTTCCACCAAATAAACCAACTAGCATCAACTACAAGGAGTAATTAACACTACTAGCAACCTACTAGCACGAATCCCGGACTTGGAGACAAGAATTGGATACAAGAGATGAACTAGGGTTTTGAGAGGAGATGGTGCTGATGAAGATGTTGATGGAGATTGCCCTCTCCTGATGAGAGGAGCATTGGTGATGACGATGGCGATGATTTCCCCCTCCCGGAGGGAAGTTTCCCCGGCAGAACAGCTCCGCCAGAGCCCTAGATTGGTTCCGCCAAGGTTCCGCCTCGTGGCGGCGGAGTTTCGTCCGAGAAGATGGCTTATGATTTTTTCCTCATCGAAAGACTGCATATAGCATAAGATGGACATCGGAGGGCCACCAGGGGGCCCACGAGGTAGGGGGCGCGCCCAGGGGGGTAGGGCACGCACCCACCCTCGTGGGCAGGGTGTGGCCCCCTGGTGAACTTCTTGCACTCAGTATTTTTTATATATTCTAAAAACGTCTTCCGTGAAGTTTCAGGACTTTTGGAGCTGTGCAGAATAGGTCTCTAATATTTGCTCCTTTTCCAGCCTAGAATCCCAGATGTCGGCATTCTCCCTCTTTATGTAAACCTTGTAAAATAAGAGAGAATAGGCATAAGTATTGTGACATAATGTGTAATAACAACACATAATACAATGAATATCGATATAAAAGTATGATGCAAAATGGACGTATCAGTCTCACATCAACTAGGCGTATTAATGGACTATGGAGATGCCCATCAATATATATCAATGTGAGTGAGTAGGGATTGTCATGCAACAGATGCACTAGAGCTATAAGTTTATGAAAGCTCAAAAAGAAACTAAGTGGTTGTGCATCCAACTTGCTTTCTCATGAAGACCTAGGGCATTTGAGGAAGCCTATCGTTGGAATATACAAGCCAAGTTCTATAATGAAAAATTCCCACTAGTATATGAAAGTGACAACATAGGAGACTCTCTATCATGAAGATCATGGTGCTACTTTGAAGCACAAGTGTGGTAAAAGGATAGTAGCATTGCCCCTTCTCTCTTTTTCTCTCAGTTTTTTGTTTTTTGGGCCTTCTCTTTCTTTGGCATTTCTCTTTTTTTTCTCACATGGGACAATGCTCTAATAATGAAGATCATCATACTTTTATTTACTGACAACTCAAGAATTACAACTCGATACTTAGAACAAAATATGACTCTATATGAATGCCTCCGGCGGTGTACCGGGATGTGCAATGAATCAAGAGTGACATGTATGAAAGAATTATGAAAGGTGGCTTTGCCACAAATACAATTTCAACTACATGATCATGCAAAGCAATATGACAATGATGAAGCGTGTCATAATAAACGAAACGGTGGAAAGTTGCATGCAATATATCTCAGAATGGCTATGGAAATGCCATAATAGGTAGGTATGGTGACTGTTTTGAGGAAGATATATGGTGGGTTTATGGTACCGGCGAAAGTTGCACGGTACTAGAGAGGCTAGCAATGGTGGAAGGATGAGAGTGCATATAATCCATGGACTCAACATTAGTCATAAAGAACTCACATACTTATTGCAAAAGTCCATTAGCTATCAAAACAAAGTACTAGTCACATGCTCCTAGGGGGATAGATTGGTAGGAAAAGACCATCGCTCATCCCCGACCGCCACTCATAAGGAAGACAATCAAACAATATCTCATGCTCCAACTTCGTTACATAACAGTTCACCATACGTGCATGCTACGGGAATCACAAACTTTAACACAAGTATCTCTCAAATTAACAACTACTCCACCATCATGACTCTAATATCACCATCTTCATATCTCAAAACAATCATAAGGAATCAAACTTCACATAGTATTCAATGACTTTATATGAAAGTTTTTATTATATCCCTCTTGGATGCCTATCATATTAGGACTAAATTCATAACCAAAGCAAATTATCATGCTGTTTAAAGACTCTCAAAATGATATAAGTGAAGCATGAGAGTTCAACAATTTCTTCAAAATAAAACTATCGTCGTGCTCTAAAAAGATATAAGTGAAGCACTAGAGAAAATAACAAACCACTCCAAAAGATATAAGTGAAGGTTAATGAGTAGTCGGATAATTATACAACTATGTGAAGACTCCTTCTCATAAATAAAACTTCAGATCTTAAGTAATTTATCCAAACAGAAAGCAAAACAAAATAAAATGACATTGCAAGGATAGCACATATCATGTGAAGAAGCAAAAACTTAGGCTCAACCAAAATTGACCGATAGTTGTTGAAGAAGAAAGGTAGGGTGCCAACCGGGGCATCCCCAAGCTTAGATGCTTTAGAATTCTTGAAATATTGAATAGGGATGCCTTGGGCATCCCCAAGCTTGAGCTTTTGTGTCTCCTTAATTCCTTTCATATCGCAGTTTCCCTAAATCTTAAAAACTTCATCCACACCAAACTCAACAAGAACTCGTGAGATAATTAGTATAAATCCATGCTAAACCTTATCATTCTCTACTGTATAAAATCACTAAAATTATAATTTGACATTGAGTACTAAATGCCTCTGCATATTTAAGAGTCCTATCCTTAAATAGAATCATTAAACAAGCAAACATATGTAAACAATGCAAACATAACAGCAATCTGTCTAAACAGGATAGTTTGTAAGGAATGCAAGAGGAATCATACTTCTCTAACTCCAAAAATTCTAAAAAATTACCACACTGTAGATAATTTATTGTTTCTGATTGTCTAAAAATTTCAAGATTTTATCATGTTCTGATTATTCACAAATATTCAAAACATAACAACAAACTTTCAGTTTTTAAAACAGCAACATATGGACTTGCAAAATAAGCATGGTAAAGGCTATACTTGACCTTTTTATTGAAGTAAAAGATGCAAAATATTACTCTAAATAACAGCAAGCAAATCCTAATAAAATAAAATGATGTTCCAAGCAAAACACATATCTTGTGGTGAATAAAAATATAGCTCGAAGTAAGGTTACCGATGAACGAAGGCGAAAGAGGGGATGCCATCCGGGGCATCCCCAAGCTTAGGCTCTTGGTTGTCCTTGAATATTACCTTGGGGGTGCCTCGGGCATCCCCAAGCTTAGGCTCTTGGCACTCCTTATTCTGTAGTCCATCAAAACTTTACCCAAAACTTGAAAACTTCACAACACAAAACTCAACAGAAAACTCGTGAGCTCCGTTAGTATAAGAAAGAAAATCACCACTTAGGTACTATAAAGACAAGATCTATAAGTTTTCTCACATGATGCCTACTGTACCATATCATTTCTACAATTTATATTAAGCAATACAAGCCAAAGAAACTAGAAAACAAGCAAACTATGCATTGAAAATAGAATCTGTCAAAAATAGAATAGTCTGTAGTAATCTGGTGATTTCGAATACTTCTATAACTCCAAAAATCCTAATAAATTAGGAAGTCATAGGAAATTTATTTATTAATCCTCTGCAAAAAGAATAAGTATTTTATCGCGCTTCTGTTAAAAATGAAACTAATCTCCTGGGCGCAAAAGTTTCTGTTTTTCAGCTGGATCAAACCAACTATCACCGTAAGCCATCCCATAGGTCTTACTTAGCACTTTATTGAAACAAAAGGTATGAAACATGATTACTACAGTAGTTTAATCATGTGAACACACAAAAACAGTAGGGGTAAATATTGGATTGTCTCCCAACAAGCACTTTTCTTTAATGCCTTTTTAGCTAGGCATGATGATTTCAATGATGCTCACATAAAAGATAAGAATTGATACATAAAGAGAGCATCATGAAGAATATGACTAGCACATTTAAGTCTAACCCACTTCCTATGCATAGGGATTTTGTGAGCAAACAACTTATGGGAACAAGAATCAACTAGCATAGGAAAGCAAAACAAGCATAGCTTCAAGATTTTTGACACATAGAGAGGAAACTTGATATTATTGCAATTCCTACAAGCATATATTCCTCCCTCATAAAAAAATTCAGTAGCATCATGAATGAATTCAATAATATAACCATCACATAAAGCATTCTTTTCATGATCTTCAAGTATTGAATTTTTATTACTCTCCACATAAGCAAATTTCTTCTCATGAATAGTAGTGGGAGCAAACTCAACAAAATAACTATCATGTGAGGCACAATCCAATTGAAAGTTAAAATCATGATGACAAGTTTCATGGATATCATTATTCTTTATAGCATACATGTCATCACAGTAATCATCATAGATAGGAGGGATGCTTTCATCATAATAAATTTGCTCATCAAAACTTGGGGGACAAAAATATCATCTTCATCAAACATAGCATCCCCAAGCTTGTGGCTTTGCGTATCATTAGCATCATGTATATTCAAATAATTCATAGTAACAACATGCAATCATGCTCAACATCCAAAGATTTAGTGCCAAACATTTTAATACATTCTTCTTCTAACACGTTGGCACAATTATCGGAATCCTTATTTTCACGAAAGACATTAAAAAGATGAAGCATATGAGGCAACCTTAATTCCATTTTTTGTAGTTTTCTTTTATAAACTAAACTAGTGATAAAACAAGAAACTAGAAGATTCAATTGCAAGACCTAAATATATACCTTCAAGTGCTAACCTCCCCGGCAACGGCGCCAGAAAAGAGCTTGATGTCTACTACACAACCTTCTTCTTGTAGACGTGGTTGGGCCTTCAAGTGCAGAAGTTTGCAGGACAGTAGCAAATTTCCCTCAAGTGGATGACCTAAGGTTTATCAATCCGTGGGAGGCGTAGGATGAATATGGTCTCTCTCAAACAACCTTGCAACCAAATAACATAGAGTCTCTTGTGTCCCCAACACACCCAATACAATGATAAATTGTATAGGTGCACTAGTTCGGCGAAGAGATGGTGATACAAGTGCAATATGGATGGTAGATATAGGTTTTTGTAATCTGAAAATATAAAAACAGCAAGGTAGCTAATGATAAAAGTGAGTGAAAACGGTATTGCAATGCGTTGAAACAAGGCCTAGGGTTCATACTTTCACTAGTGCAAGTTCTCTCAACAATAATAACATAATTGGATCATATAATAGTCCCTCAACATGCAACAAAGAGTCACTCCAAAGTCACTAATAGCAGAGAACAAACGAAGAGATTATTGTAGGGTATGAAACCACCTCAAAGTTATCCTTTCTGATCGATCTATTCAAGAGTCCGTAGTAAAATAACATGAAGCTATTATTTCCGTTCGATCTATCCTAGAGTTCGTACAAGAATAACACCTTAAGACACAAATCAACCAAAACCCTAACATCACCTAGATACTCCAATGTCACCTCAAGTATCCGCGGGTATGATTATACGATATGCATCACACAATCTTAGATTCATCTATTCAACCAACACAAAGAACTTCAAAGAGTGCCCCAAAGTTACTACCGGAGAGTCAAGACGAAAACATGTGCCAACCCCTATGCATAAGTTCACGAGGTCACGGAACTTGCAAGTTGATCACCAAAACATACATCAAGTGGATCACGTGAATATCCCATTGTCACCATAGATAAGCACATGCAAGACATACATCAAGTGTTCTCAAATCCTTAAAGACTCAATCCGATAAGATAACTTCAAAGGGAAAACGCAATCCATTACAAGAGAGGAGAGGGGGAGGAACATCATAAGATCCAACTATAATAGCAAAGCTCGTGATACATCAAGATCGCGCCGAATCAAGAACACAAGAGAGAGAGAGATCGAACACATAGATACTAGTACATATCCTCAGCCCTGAGGGGGAACTACTCCCTCCTCGTCATGGAGAGCGCCGGGATGATGAAGATGTCCACCGGAGAGGGATTCCCCCTTTGGCAGGGTGCCAGAACGGGTCTAGATTGGTTTTCAGTGGCTACAGAGGCTTGCGGTGGAGGAACTCCCGATCTAGGTTTCTTTTTGGAAGTTTGGGGATATATAAGAGGAGTTGGCGTCGGGAACAAGTCAGGAGGGTCCACAAGGCGGCCACAAGGTAGGGGGCACGCCCAGGGGGTAGGGCGCGCCCCCCACCCTCATGGTGGCCTCGGGACTCTTCTGGTCCATCTCTCGTACTCCGTGGGCTTCTTCTGGTCCAAAAACAATCTCCTTAAATTTTCAGGTCAATTGGATTCCGTTTGATATTCTTTTTCTGCGATACTCAAAAACAAGAAAAAAATAGAAACTGGCACTCGGCTCTAGGTTAATAGGTTAGTACCAAAAATCATATAAAATAGCATATAAATGCAGATAAAACATCCTAGATGGATAATATAATAGCATGGAACAATAAAAAATTATAGATACATTGGAGACGTATCAGAGCTCAATATGCAACGAGTTGCATATTGACGAAACACCACATTCAAATATTTAGTTCACTCTCGTTTATGAACAAGACAAGATTAAATGTTGGTTGGCATGGCAAGAGGTGAAGCATAATAAAACTACCTATCTAGGCAAGTTTAAATGAGGCCAGAAACAACAAACAACAATTCCGAAAAATCCCCATATGCATATTTTGAATTTGGTACTGTTCTGCCCTATACACAATTTTTGAGTTGTTAATCATGCAAAGTAATGCCACCATGTTAATCTATGCATTTTTCTACCCCATTTACATATAAAGTTTATTTAATTCGGAGCTACGGTTATTTAGTTATGAAATAAATCATTTTAACATGACATTTATGCAAATTAATACAAACAACAAGTTAAACAATTTTAACATGGATGAAAGCAACATATTATGAAACTAGATGAAATTCTAAGCATTTTACATGTTTAAATTATTTTAATCCGATGCACGGTTTGTGAGATATTAATGCATGAACATGGAGGGTTTTTTCTGCAAAACTGTTAACTCTGGATAAATGCTACAATCGCAGCAACAAGGAAAAACATGATGGGCCGAATCTGGTAGGCTAGCCCAACAAGAGGGGAAGGAGCAGTCACCTAGTGGGCCCTGGCCCATTCGGTGGAGAGGTTGGCTGGAGCCGTGTGAGCGAAGCAAGGGAGGCAGGCGCGCGACGACGAGGAGGGGCGCGGTCAACGCGTTCGAGACAGGGGTCGAGCGCTGATCGACCTAAATCAGGGGACGCAGGGAAGCAGGGGCGCGAGACTTGGCGCGATGCTGGGAGATGGAGGTCGACGGCTGCACTTGGCGGCAGGGACGGCTGGATCCGAGCGATGGGCGTCGAGGGCGGGTGGTTCTGGCTGGAGACAAGGCCATGACGAGGCGACCTCCTGTAGTAGAAGGCGGCAGCAACGGTAGGGTCAAAACAGGTACGTGAGGAAGAGTAGAGGTCCGACGCAAGTGGCAAGATGGCTACCTGGAGCGGTGCCTCAACCTCAAGCAAAGATCACGGTCTGGCGGAGTCCCGACGAGGCAGGGGTCGAACATAGGAGGCCGACCATGGCATCTTGGTTGGGGACGAGGAGGTCCTCGAGGCAGAGGCGCATGAGGCTCGGGCGGCCGGCGGCTTGGCTCCGGTGACAAGGGGCTGATGAAGAGTTCGGGCATGAGGGCGCCATGTGAGGGGCTCGGTCAGGATCATCATGGGCTCCTATGGGAGAGAGAACGAGAGGTAACAGAGAGATGTGATGCACGGGAAGAAGAAAGGAAGAGAAAGGCAGGGGCACGAGGTCCGGCCTGGTCTGTCGGCAGCGGTCCCCGGAGGAGGATGACAGCTAGCTACGGCCAGAGAAAGGAGGAAGTCATTGGGCGGCGGTGCGATTGGCCTCTGATGGATTGAGGCAGAGGGCTCGAGCGAGGAACATGAGGAAAGTGGGTGGATTTTTGGATCAGGAGGGGATCCCGAGGTGGATGAGGAGCGGCAGCGGGGAGGGACAAACCTCCTAGGTTTTAGGGTTAGGCTAGATTAGGTATGAGGTTGGTTTATATATAGGATAATGAGTGTGGGTTTAGTCCGTCCGATCATAATCGGGCGGTCAAGAATAAATAGGCTAGGGGGTCCAATGGAGAAACCGAAGATATTTGAGGGATGTTTGAGGTTGATCCGGACCCAATGGTGACGACTGAGCGGTTCGGGTCCGGGGCAGTTTCGGAAGCGCATGCGAGGTTGCGAAGGGGGGGCATGGCTGTGCAGATAGGTAAGGCGGTCAAACAAGAGGGAAACGAGAACCCGGTTGGTCTGAGAAAAGTCAACTGAGACAAGGGGGAACACGACAACTATGAACGGATGCAAGCTTTATGAAAACATGTAGATGCAATGCGCATGATGTGATGATGAAATGCAACGAACAAAATGAAATGCATGACAACAACGAAATAACTGGAAGGCTTCTGGAGCGTCGTGTGGTCGTTATAACTCTCCTCCACTTACAAGAGATCTCACCCCGAGATGTAGGGATGGCAACCGGAAGAGGAAGAGAAGAGGTAAAACTAAGTTGCTTCTTTGACAAATGAGTGAAACCACGAACCTTGAGAGGCTGAACAATTTGAAGGAAAGAATACAACGACGATGAATGAGATTGCAAACACTCTGTTAGCAAAGAGGAACAAGGAACATTACGAGAACCTTGTAGGTTGAAAGACATGAAACAAGAACTTAACGAACCAAAGAGAATATGAAACCACACCGGTAAAACGCGATAGCCAAGGAATAAGAATGATAGAATTTGGATAGCACTCCAGTAAAAAAAGAGAAGGAAAACTTGATAAGATAAAACGAACTTGAAAATAGAACACCACACTTCGGTGAAAAGGATAAGCAAGGAAAAGAACATGCTCTTTACAAAACGAGGTGATGGGTGAAGAGAGCAACATCACAATGCCTTCGGAACGAAAGAATAGAAGCTAGATTGTTGGGATAAAGGGACAGAGAAGAAAATGACAACTTCTGCTCCAAATGAGCTTAGAAAGAAGGATAGAATGGAGTTGTTTGAGAAAATCAACAACAAAAGAATAAGCTTGTTGTGGGCTTATGGAAAACATCTCAAAATTATGAGGTGAAGACCAACCACTAACTGAATCAATTGATTTGATTGAGAGCACCAAAGAGATGAAAAACTTCTTTCACCAAGAGGATAGGAGAAAACTTGGATCATTGATAAGCACCACAGTAGCAACAATCCTTAGGGAAAAGCTTTTAGGTGGAATACAACCCAAGATAACTCCAACAAATAAATTGAAGGGTTGAAAAGATGTCCTGAACAAAGAAAAAGATGGGTTTAAATATATCATTCTGACAAGTTTTGAATCATGAACACAATGGGAAATTGCCAACGATGACATATCACCATCTCAAAAGATAAGGTAGAAAGAATTGCACTTTGAAATGCAAGAAGAAGAATACTTAAACTCCTCAGAACAAAACATGTGTTGAGCACCATGTTTAGTTTTGAGTATAGCTTGGCGGATCATAACTTTGAGAGAAATCTTGAAGAACAATTGAAGAATGAAAGGAATCCTTGACGAACCACCATGTAGAGCCTCCATGAAGAACAACTATAATAAAAGGATGATAGAAAGAAAGAGAACTTGAAAACACAAGGTGAAGCCTTGCACTGATTTAGATGGATCTTCGTGATGATATAATTGAAAGCTTGAGACTCTTGAAAGAAAAGGATGAAACAGTTGATCCGGGAATTTTGATGAGCCTCCGGGATAAGGAATTAAATCACCTCAATGATAAGAATCATGTCATGTTGATTTGATCTTGCTGAAAAACAGAAACTTTTGCGCCCAGTAAAGTAATTTTCTTTTTTTACAGAAGTGTGATAAAATCCCGATTCATTTTGAACAAGATTTATATACAAATTGCCCAGGTTGTCCTAATGTTTCAGAATTTTTGGAGTTACAGAAGTATTCCAAATTTCCAGATTGCTACATATTGTTCTATTTTTGACAGATTCTGTTTTCTTTGTGTTGTTTGCTTATTTTGATGAATCTATGGGTAGTATCGGGGGGTATGAACCATGGAGAAGTTAGAATACAACAGATATTACACCAATATAAATAAAGAATGAGTTCACAATAGTACCAAAAGTGCTGATTTATTTTCTTATACTAACAGATCTCATGAGTTTTTTGCTGAGTTTTGTGTTGTGAAGTTTTCAAGTTTTGGGTAAAGATTTGATGGACTATGGAATAAGGAGTGGCAAGAGCCTAAGCTTGGGGATGCCCAAGGCACCCCAAGTAGTATTCAAGGACAATCAAGCATCTAAACTTGGGGATGCCCAAGGCACCACAAGTAAATATTCAAGGACAACCAAGCATCTAAGCTTGGGGATGCCCCGGATGGCATCCCCTCTTTTGTCTTCGTCTATCGGTAAATTTACTTGAGGCTATATTTTTATTCACCACATGATATGGGTTTTGCTTGGAGCGTCTTGTATGATATGAGTCTTTGCTTTTTAGTTTTCCACAATCATCCTTGCTGTACACACCTTTTGAGAGGGGCACGCATGAATCGTGAATTTATTAGAATACTCTATGTGCTTCACTTATGTCTTTTGAGCTAGGCAATTTGCTCTAGTGCTTCACTTATATCTTTTTAGAGCACGTCGGTGGCTTTATTTTATAGAAATTGTTGGACTCTCATGCTTCACTTATATTATTTTGAGAGTCTTGGTAATTTGCTTAGGTTATGAATTTAGTCCTAATGTGATGGGCATCCAAGAGGGATATAATAAAAACTTTCATATAAAGAGCATTGAATACTATGAGAAGTTTGATTCCTTATGATTGTTTTGAGATATAAAGATGGTGATATTAGAGTCACACTAGTGAGTAATTGTGGATTGGTAGAAATACTTGTGTTAAAGTTCTTGATTTCCGTAGCATGCACGTATGGTGAACCATTATGTGATGAAGTCGGATTATGATTTATTTATTGATTGTCTTCCTTATGAGTGGCGGTCGGGGACGAGCGATGGTCTTTTCCTACCAATCTATCCCCCTAGGAGCATGCACGTAGTACTTTGTTTTGATAACTAATAAATTTTTACAATAAGTAGTGAGTTCTTTATGACTAATGTCGAGTCCATGGATTATACGCACGCTCGACCTTCCCCCATTGCTAGCCTATCTAGTACCACACAACTTTTGCCAGTACATCAAACCCACCATTTACCCTTCCTCAAAACAGCCACCATACCTACATATTATGGCATTTCCATAGCCATTCCGAGATATATTGCCATCCAACTTCCACCATTTCGTTTATTATGACACGCACCATCATTGTCATATTGCTTTGCATGATCGTAAGAGAGCTAGCATGATGTTTTCATGGCTTGTCCATTTTTTATGTCATTTGCTACTCTAGATCATTGCACATCCCGGTACACCGCCAGAGGCATTCATATATAGTCATATTTTGTTCTAAGTATCGAGTTGTAATCCTTGAGTTGTAAGTAAAAAAGTGTGATGGTCATCATTATTAGAGCATTGTCCCATGTGTGGAAAGGATGATGGAAGCTATGATTCCCTCACAAGTTGGGATGAGTCTCTGAACTTTACAAAAATAAAAGAGGCCAAAGAAGCCCACCAAAAAATGAGAGAAAAGAGAGAAGGGGCACTGCTACTATCCTTTTTCCACACTTGTGCTTCAAAGTAGCACCATAATAGTGCATTCATTGCATGGCAATCCCTACTCACTCGCATTGATATCTATTTATGGGCATCTCCATAGCCCGTTGATACACCTAGTTGATGTGAGACTATCTCCTTTTTGTCGTCTCCACAACCACTATATTCTATTCCACCTATAGTGATATATCCATGGCTCACGCTCATATATTGCGTGAAGGTTGAAAAAGTTTGTGAACATCAAAAGTATGAAATAATTGATTGGCTTGTCATCGGGGTTGTGCATGATTTAATACTTTGTGTGATGAAGATGGAGCATAGCTAGACTATATGATTTTGTAGGGATAGCTTTCCTTGGCCATGTTATTTTGAGAAGACATGATTGCTTTATTAGTATGCTTGAAGTATTATTGTTTTTATGTCAATATTAAACTTTTGTTTTGAATCTTATGGACCTGAATATTCATGCCACAATAAACAAAATTACATGGATAAATATGTTAGGTAGCATTCCACATCAAAAATTCTGTTTTTATCATTTACCTACTCGAGGACGAGCAGGAATTAAGCTTGGGGATGCTTGATACATCTCCAACGTATCTATAATTTTTTATTGTTCCATGATATTATATTATATGTTTTGGATGTTTTATATACGTTAATATGCTATTTTATATTATTCTTGGGACTAACTTATTACCCCAGAGCCCAGTGCCAGTTTCTGTTTATTCCTTGTTTTTGAGTTTTACAGAAAAGGAATATCAACCGGCGTCCAAACGGAATAAAACTTTACGATGATTTTTCTTGGACCAGAAGACACACATAGGACTTGGAGACAAAGTCAGAAGAGTCCTGAGGGCTCCACAAGCCCTCAGGGCACGCCCTAGGGGGGCACCCCCTAGCTTGCGGGCCCCACGGGACTCCTCCAACCCCAATCTTTGGCCTATAAATTCACATATATTCCAGAACCACCAGAAAGAGCCACGAAACCACTTTTCCACCACCGCAACCTTCTCTTCCAGTGATATCCCATCTTGGGACCTTTTCCAGCACCGTGCTGGAGGGGGATTCGATCACAGAGGGCTTCTACACCAACTCTATTGCCCTTCCGATGAAGCGTGAGTAGTTACCACAGACCTATGGGTCCATAGAAAGTAGCTAGATGGATTCTTCTCTCTCTTTGATCCTCAATACCATGTTCTCGTTGATGTTCTTGTAGATATATCCGATGTAATCTTCTTTTGCGGTGTGTTTGTCGAGATATGATGAATTGTGGATTTATGATCAGCTTATCTATGAATATTATTTGAATCTTCTCTGAGTTCTTATATGCATGATTTGATATCTTTGTATTTATCTTTGAATTATTGGTTTGGTATGGCGCTAGATTTGTTTTTCTTGCAATGGGAGAGGTGCTTAGCTTTGGGTTCAATCTTGCCTTATTTCACCCGGTGACAGTAGGGGTAGCGAGGCACGTATTGAATTGTTGCCATCGAGGATAAAGAGATGGGGTTTTCATCATATTGCTTGAGTTTATTCCTCTACATGATGTCATCTTACTTAAGGCATTACTCTGTTCTCTTGACCTTAATACTCTAGATGCAGGCAGGAGTCAATCGATGTGTGGAGTAATAGTAGTAGATGCAGGGAGGAGTCGGTCTACTTGACATGGACGTGATGCCTATATTGCAGAATCATTGTGTTGGATATCGTCATAACTTTGCGCTTTTCTATCAATTGCCCGACAATAATTTGTTCACCCACCATATTATTTGCCTTCATGAGAGAAGCCTCTAGTGAAAACTATGGCCCCCGGGTCTATTTTCCATCATATATTAGTTTCCGATTTACTATTCTTGCAATCTTTTATTTTTCATATCTATAAACCAAAAAACCCAAAAATATTTTATCTTTTGTTTAGTTCTATTTATCTCTATCAAATCTCACCTTTGCAAGTGATCGTGAAGGGATTGACAACCCCTTTATCGCGTTGGGTGCAAGTGTTTGATTGTTTGTGCAGGCACATCTATTGGGGACTTGCGCGTTTCTCCTACTGGATTGATACCTTGGTTCTTAACTGACGGAAATACTTATCTCTACTGTGCTGCATCACCCTTTTCTCTTCAAGGGAAAAAACAACACAGGCTCAAGAAGTAGCAGGAAGAATTTCTGGTGCCGTTGTCGGGGAGATCTATGTCAAGCCTACCAAGTACCCATCATAAACTCTCATCTCGTGCATTACATTATTATCCATTCGCCTCTCGTTTTCCTCTCCCCCACTTCTAAATTGATTTTAAGAAGACTTGCCTTTTTATTCGCCCTTCTTCCGTTCGTCCTTCTGTTTGGTCGTGTTGCCATATGCCTTCTATTTTCTTGCATCTTCAATTGATAAAAATCTATTGATATGGATCCTCATCCTCTTTCTAATCATTTTAAAAGATCCAATTATGACGAACCAATAGCTAGTGAGTTGAGTGCACTAGATTATCTTTATGAGGTTTTGCTTGAAATTCGTGAATCTGAAAATTCTGATGAAGTGTTGAAAGAGGAAATTTATGAAGTGATTCATGATAGCTCCTTGAATGAAAAGCATGATTGCAATGATGTTATTATAAATTCTATTAATGAAAATTGTGCAAATGATATGCAAAACCCCAAGCTTGGGGATGCTAGTTTTGCTATGTCCTCTACTTATTGCAATGATCATGATTGGGGTGATAATGTTTCTTATGATCTTCAAAATTTATTTAAGCCCCATGATGAATATGAGATTGATAATAATGTTTGCAATAATATTGAAAGTGGGTTTGGAAGAGTGTCAAATCTAGGTAATAATGATCCCAGTACTTTGGACTATGATCAATCTTATGAAATTTTTGGTAAAAGTGGGTTCGGAGATGCCATGACTTTAATTTATGATAATCCAACTATTTTGGAGGAGTGTAAACTCTGCATACATGTGGATCATGTTGATAATATTTTATGTGATAGTTATATTGTTTAATTTGATTATGATCCCACATGTAATTATTATGTGAGAGGAAAATATGGTCGTAGAAATTTTCATGATACAAAATTACCTCTCGTTATGTTGAGATTACTATTGTTTCTTTCTTCTTCCTTGCATATGGTGGTTTTTGCTTGTCTTGATAACTTTTTGGCTTATAAAATCCCTACGCATAGGAAGCATGTTAGACCTAAACTTGTCTGTCACATGTTTCATGATGCTCTCTTCGTGTTTCAATTGCTATCGTTCATGTGAGCATCATCAAAATTATCAATGCCTAGCTAAAAGGATTTAAAGAAAAGTGCTTGTTGGGAGACAACCCAATATTTTTATTTTTTGTTTTTAATAAATAATTCATCTAGCCTCTGGTTAGATGTGTTTTTGTGTTTTAGTTAGTGTTTGTGCCAAGTAAGACCTTTGGGATGGCTTACAGTGATAGTTGATTTGATCTTGCTGAAAACAGAAACCTTTACACCCAGGAAAACAAATCTCATTTTCAACAGAAGCCCGATAAAATACTGATTATTTTTGCAGAAGATTAATATACAAATTGCCCAGGTTTTCCTATTTTTTCAGAATTTTTGGAGTTGCAGAAGTATACGAGAGTTACAGATTGCTACAGACTATTCTGTTTTTGACAGATTCTGTTTTCTTTGTGTTGTTTGCTTATTTTGCTGAATCCATGGGTAGTATCAGGGGATATCAACAATGGATAAGATGGAATATAGTATATATTACACCAATATAAATAAAGAATGAGTTCACAACAGTACCAAAAGTGGTGATTTATTTTCTTATACTAACGGATCTCATGAGATTTTTTGTTGAGTTTTGTGTTGTGAAGTTTTCAAGTTTTGGGTAAAGATTTGATGGACTATGGAGTAAGGAGTGGCAAGATCCTAATATTGGGGATGCCCAAGGCACCCCAAGGTAATATTCAAGGATAGCCAGGAGCCTAAGCTTGGGTATGCCTCGAAGGCATCTCCTCTTTCGTCTTTGTCTATCGGTAAATTTACTTGAGGCTATATTTTTATTCACCACATGATATGTGTTTTGCTTGGAGCGTCTTGTATGATATGAGTCTTTGCTTTTTAGTTTGTCACAATTATCCTTGCTATACACACCTTTTGAGAGGGACACGCATGAATCATGATTTATTAGGATACTTTATGTGCTTCACTTATATCTTTTGAGCTAGGCAATCTTGCTCTAGCGCTTCACTTATATATTTTTAGAGCATGGCGGTGGATTTATTTTGTAGAAATTATTGAACTCTCATGCTTCAGTTATATTATTTTGAGAGTCTCTTTAAACAGCATGATAATTTTCTTTGGTAATGAATTTAGTCCTAATATGATATGCATCCAAGAGGGATATAATAAAAACTTTCATATAAAGTGCATTGAATACTATGAGAAGTTTGATTCTTTATGATTGTTTTGAGATAGAAATATGGTGGTATTAGAGTCATGCTAGTGAGTAATTGTGGATTGTACAAATACTTGTGTTAAAGTTTATGATTCCCGTAGCATGCACGTATGGTGAACCGTTATGTAACGAAGCTGGAGCATGATTTATTTATTGTTTGTCTTCCTTATGAGTGGTAGTCGGGGACGAGCGATGTTATTTTCCTACCAATCTATCCCCTAGGAGCATGTGTGTAGTGCTTTGTTTTGATGACTAATAATTTTTTGCAATAAGTATATGAGTTCTTCATGACTAATGTTGAGTCCATGGATTATACACACTCTCACCCTTCCACCATTGCTAGCCTCTCTAGTGCTGCACAACTTTCACCGGTACCATACACCCACCATTTACCTTCATAAAAAAGCCACCATACCTACCTATTATGGCATTTCCATAGCCATTCTGATATATATTGCCATGCAACTTTCCACTGTTCCGTTTGTTATGACACATGTCATCATTGTCATATTGCTTTGCATGATCATGTAGTTGACATCGTATTTGTGGCAAAGCCACCATTCATCATTTACACATGTCGCGCTTGAGTCATTGCGCCCCCTGGCTTGTGGCCCCCTCGGGCATCCACTGACCTACTTCTTCCTCCTATATTAACATAGAGGCCAGTGCCAATTTCTGTTTTTTCCTTGTTTTTCAGTTTGGCACAAAAGGAATACTAAACGGAGTCCAAACGGTATAAAACTTTCGCAATGATTTTTCTTGGACCAGAAGACACCCAGGGGACTTGGAGTCCAAGTTAGAAGACCCACGAGGCGGCGGCAAGCTGCAGGGGCGTGCCCTTGGCTTGTGGCCCCCTCGGGTGTCCACCGACCTACCTCTTCCTCCTATCACTATAGAAAAAAGACACATCTGTGACATTTGGGGCCAAACGATTTTTTTCTATCATACATATGACACTTCTATGACGATAGTTGTGACAAAACCCGGTATCATCATAGATGTGGTGGGCTCCTACTTCTATGACAAAAAATCATGACAGAAAATGGGCTTTTGGTCCTGGGCGGGCCGGAGACACAGCTGCATGACATTCTTTGGGCCGTCCATGACGGAAAAACCTGTGGTAGAAGCGAGGGGGAGGAAAATTTCGGGGAGTTCCCGGTTACGGTGGGAGGTCAGGGGCTGAGCGATGCACGTTTCTCTCGTACACGTATGCGCGTGTGTGCGAGGCGTTGGCTCTAACTGAACCTGAGCGAGCCGTTGGGCTCTAACTGAACCCGAGCGATTGCACTGCAGGCTACGCGTTACTGAACCCGAGCGATCGATCGATGGATGTTAACTGAACCCGATCAAGCGATTCCTTCGCTACTACTGCTAACTGAAGCCGATCGATGCTGCCTCTGGGATGAGCAGTGAGTGTTGCGGGGGGTTTGGATGAACAGTGAGCGGTGGCGTTGCCTCTGGATGAACATGACCCCGTGGTGTGGTGGAGGGCTGGAAGAACAGTAGACGGTGGAGGGGTGCTCGTGGAGGGGTGGTTGAACAGGACCCTGTGGTGTGGAGGGCTGGATGAACAGTAGATGGTGGAGGGGTGGTTGAACAGTAGCCGGTGGAGTAGCGCGCGGTGGAGGCTGGATGAACAGGAGCCCGTGGAGGCTGGAGGAGGTCGACGGTGGAGATGAAGATTATCCCGTGGAGTCCCGTTTTACGGTACGCCACACCCTTGCCGATGAACAGGACCCCCGTTTCGACCGTAGGATGTCCGTTTCATCCGTTTTGCGGTACGGCACACCCCTCCCGATCAATAGGACCCCCGTTTCGACCGTAGGAGGTCCGTTTCGTCCGTTTTGCGGTACGCCACACCCCTCCCGATCAACAGGACCCCCGTTTCGACTGTAGGAGGTCCGTTTCCTCCGTTTTGCGATACGCCAGACCCCTCCCGATCAACAGGACCCTGTTTAGGCCTCGTTTCCATCGCCTGTTCCGTCCAATCCCTCCCGATGAACACGACCACACATTCCGTTCCGACCTAGCCGGTTGGCTCCCACGCATTCCATTGCCTCCCGATGAACATGGCGCATTCCGTTGCCTCCCCTTGAACACGACGCATTCCGTTGCCTCCCCATGAACACGACGACGATGTTGCCTCCCCATGAACACGACGACGACACTGTTTCTCCGTTCTGACCCAGCCATGTACATGAGCCCTGGCCGTACGTATGCGTGAGTAGGCGCTCGAGACCCTGCCCGTATGTACGTACGTGACCGTATTTTCTTTCTTGCACCCTGGCCGCTGTACGTACGTGTACATGCTACGTGCGCGCCTCTACTACAACATGTGCGCGCCTCTACTACGACACGTGCGCGCCTCTACATCGACCAGTATATATGTACGTACACGTTCGCGACCAGAATGACAACGCCATGTACGCTTCGACTAGATGGGTCCCGACTGTCAGGCACTTCCTTGCGTGCGAAGATGTAGCTGGTGGGTCCCAACAGTCAGGGGGGCGAATCGTTTTGTTTTTTTGCCCGGACGCACTTCCTTGCGTGCGAAGGTGTAGCTGGTGGGTCCCAGCATCAGGGGGAAACGTTTTTTTCGCGAAATACGATGGCCCGTCCGGTGGGTCCCCGCTGTCAGGTGGAGGAATAATTATGTTGCACGTAATAAGGAGGCACTTCCTTGCTGCGGCCGTGGACCCAGCTGTCAGCCTCTCCACGTACATTCCACGTCCGATGGAAGTCGTTCCTTGACCACGTTGACCACGCCGTGCCGAGAGCACCAGGGCGGTGGACGACGGCGAGGCCTAGGAAGGGGACGACGCGGAGCCGGGGAAGATGCGGCAGTGGATGCCCACGCGTAGAGGAGTACGAGGGTTCACTGGTTCACTGCAGTGTGAGGCTGCCGTCGCCGCAGAATAATAGGGGGTGTGGGTGAGTTGAGGGATGGCCTGGCCAGCGGTGGGAGTAGTAGGGGGCGGTGAGGCCTTCGCCGCATCGCATACGGCCACGGGAGGCAGGAGCACGAGGCACGACCGGCGCTGGTTTGGGCGGCTGGAGCAAGAAGACCAGAGGTTGAAGAAGCACTATGGTCGTTGGATGGACATCATACGATCACTGGAGCTAGAATCGTGCATATATTGACTAACTTGACAAAGCCCTCCGTCCCCGTCAACTTAGTAGGCCCACAAGTCAGCCTGCCACTATACTGGGTCCCAGCTAATATGGGGAGTATTCATTTTTTTGTGCGTAATAAGGAGGCACTTCCTTGCATGCGAAGATATAGCTGGTGGGTCCAAGCTGTCAGCGGCGGTAACGTTTTTTTTCCTAAAATACAGAGGCCCTTTCGGTGGGTCCCTGATGTCAGGTGGAGGAATCATTATTTTGCGCGTAATAAGGAGGCATTTCCTTGCGTGTGGCCGTGGACCCATCTGTTGGTCTCTCCACGTACAGTCCACTTCAGATGCATGTCGGTCGTTGACCACGTTGACCAGGCCGCGCCGAGAGCACCAGGGCGGTGGACGACGGCGAGGCCTAGGATGGGAATGACACGGAGGCAGGGAAGACTCGGCAGTTGTTTCCCACGCGGAGGGGAGTACGACTGTACGAGGGTTTACTGGTTCGTCTGCCATCGCCAGAGAATAACAGCAGGTGTGGGTGAGTAGAGGGATGGCTAGGCCAGCGATGGGAGTACGGTGGGGCGGTGAGGCCTGCGCAGCAGCACAGCCGACCGCGGGGAGGAGGGAGCAGGCAGTCCTCCCACCGGCGCTTGTTTGAGCGGCTGGAGCAGGAAGAGCAGAGATTGAAGAAGCACGACGGCAGTTCGATGGACATCCAACAGTCACTGCTTGTGCGTCAACCTTTTTTTAGGAAAGCCTCAAATCTGTGGAAAACAGCATACAACCCATTTGCTAATTCTTAAGGTTTTTTTGGAGCTCATATTCTTTTTGTTAGCACTACAGCCCATATTGTGGCCACGGTTAAAAAATTATATGAAATTTTGCATATTTCGGTGCGGTCCGAACTGTTTTTATTCCTGAAATTTTGACTCGCATTCAAACTGATTTTAAAAATAAAGGGAAAACTTTGTTTTTGCCACTCTAGCTTTTGCCAACTTTGCTTATGCCACTCTAGAATTTCATCTCTCACTTTTGCCACTCCTAGCTTTCGATAATATATCACAAATGCCATTCTGTTAGGTCAATGGACGTTTTGACCAAACAGAGCAGAGAAAAGACCAGATTGCCCCCAATTAATTTGTTTCGCTTTTGCCACTCTCGTTTTACTCAACTATTGCTTTTGCCATTATATTAACGCCATGACCAGGAGCATACTAAAGAGGACATTTTGGTTGACATTTGAAAATCTAACCATCACACATAATTGCACAATATTTAGAGATCATGACCAACACCACCGTAAAGAGAACATATTGGCATGACCTATTTGAAAATCTAACCATCACACATAGTTGCACAATATTTAGATGAGAAGTATGCACATTAATAAGATCATGACCAGTAGCATAGTAAAGAGGAAATTTTGGCATGACCTCTTTGGAAATTTAACCATCACACATAATTACAGGATATTTAGATGAGAAGTGCAATAATAACATCATGACCAAAATCATAGTAAAGAGGTTAAGGCATTCTGAATATCAACAAAATACTTCATAGAAATCAAATCCATCATCTAATCTAAACAGTTGGTTCACATGCATATGGACCACCCCAAAAGCAGCTCTACACAAGTTGAGACATAGTACAGCCAAGTCTAGCAACATCATTAGCTAAACAGCAAGGTTCACATATGCATAGTGCTCCACAAAATAAATGTAGTTGCACATCATCCTAAACAGCAAGGTTCACAACTTCTTTTTGCTTGTGCTCTTCGTCGAAGGACATTTTTTGCTTCTTGTGTTCTTCGACGGAGGACATTTGCTTCTTGTGTTCTTTGCTGGGCTATCATGGGTAGCAGAAGTCTTCTTAGATGCTTCAAGAACTGGGCTAGACTTTGCCCTTTTACCACCTCTTCTCTTGTTTGTAGAACCATTTTTAGCACTGAGAATGAATGCAAATAAGTGTTGAGATGCATATTTAATAGGCAAAAATAGAATTCTATGCATTGGCTTGTTCGAAACAAAAATAGACGCACCAGAGTAGGCAAAATGCATATTTACAATAGACAAAATTAGACCATTATGGATTGTTGGAAGCAAAACAAAGAATATTAACCTTGTAGTGCCCATAGTCTCAGCATCTATGGCAATAGCTTCTGCGTCTTCGATGTCTACTGGCTCAACATTTTTCCTTTTCCTAGCAGATTTGAGATAGAGAAATTTAGTTAGACTATACATTTCTTTGAATTTAAATTTCGAATGTACAATTCTTTGCTAGAAAGTACCTGTTTCTTGTCTTGCGTTCGGGATAAAGTTTTGGACATGTCTTCAACAAATGCCCAAGTTCTTTGCATTCTGGGCACTTGTGTCTTCTCTTTGATATGCTCTCAAAGGTTGACTTTATCCTTTGTGTCCTAGGTCTACCAGCAGCCTTTTTCAGTACAGGAGGGTGCAATTTGAACCCAACATCGACCACTGGCCATTGTTTCTTATCAGTCATGGTGGGCACATTTTTTGCATATGCATTGCTGAATGATTTCACGGAGTAGTACTCATGCACATAGTCATCTATCTCTCAACCTCCTCTAATACTTGTGATGAATGCAATGGCATGTAGGCAAGGTTGTCCAATTACTTGCCACCGCCTACATGAGCATTCCCACTTCTCCAAATCTACACAATGCTTCCAATTATATCCATGGATCTTTATAGTGACCTCCACTTTGCAGTCATCACTTCTAGAGATCCCAACTAGCACAATCCCCCTTGATCTATTGTTCATCATGTTGCTGATCCTTGGCAGAATTTGTAGATGTCTGCGTACAAATTTCTTCGCTATTTTAGCTCTTATTTCAAATCTGACCATTAGCCATTCTCGCAATGCATCCAATAATTCAAGAACAGGGAAACCCTTCAATTTCTTAATCATGGAGTTGAATGACTCAGCTATGTTGTTCATCACATAGTCACATTTGCATGCCGTAGAGAACTTGCTTCTGCTCCACAAATTAGAATGCCACTCATCAAGGTATGCGATAGCTTCTGGATTGGCTTCCATAATTTTGTCCATATGGTGATTATGCTTGGCAAGAGAATACGTGTATGCTGCTGGCCATAGATTTTCTTCAAAAACCTTTCCATGATATTTCTTTCTGAAGTTCATTATCATGTGTCTAAAGCATTCCCTATGTTCAACAGCTGGGAATACCGTATGCACTGCTGTTTCCAACCCTTTGCATGCATCTGTGCATATGACTAAGCCATCCGGCGTGCCAATAGCTGATTTGAGATTCTCCATGAACCACTCCCAATTTTTTATAGTCTCTGAATCGAAGACATCATAAGCTACAGGATACAACCAGTTGTGTCCATCAACACCACAAGCAACTGCGAGCTATCCTTTCCATTTCCCATTCAAGGCAGTGGCATCAATGCTCAAGTAAGGCCTACATCCTGACAGAAATTCATCAATGCAAGCTCTAAAACACACAAATGCCCTTGTGAATTGTTGTTGCCCTTCTACCTCTTTGTGATTTATCACTACAATACTTGTTGGGCACTTCCTAAGCACCTCAGCTTGCCAGCTATACAAGCACTCAAAGCTGTCCTCCCACTTCCCAAATATCTGGTCCAAGGCTATGCGTCTACCTGCAAGCACTCTCTGATAATTGATATCGACATGGTATTTCTCGAACAACCTTTTCTTCAAAGCGATGCTAGTCATACTTGGGTCACCCTTCAACCAATCAGTCACCCTGGCCACAACCCATTTTCTCTTAGCAACCTTTACTTTTCCATCTCTTTGTGTGCTAGGACATGTGTGCATCTTGGGTTCATTCTTCACCTGAATTGTTTTGTTGTCATATAAGATCGAACCATTCACCCTCCACTTGCATGGGTTTTTTTCCTTCCGGTGGTTCATAGGAACAAGAAACCCTCACCCTCTTTTGATCACTTTTATCAGTTTTGTAACTAAACTCATTGACAATGGCATGTGTAGCAAGTGCAACTCTGAACTCTTCAATTGAGGGAAATAATTTCCCTTTTGTCATAGGTGGATTGTCCTTGTCATAACTTATTGCTGGTATATCATGCACTATGCCCCCGTCACTATCCTCATCACTAACAGCCCCTTCATCACTATCAGCTTCCTCATCATCGCTATCCTCTTCCTGCTCACCACTATCTTCATCAACATCTTGGGGAACATCCTCGGTTGCCTTATGGTCAGCATATTTGGCTAGCTCGCCTCCATTTTCCTGCTCACCGCCATCAAGGTACTGCTCCTCCTCGTCTATTCCTACATGGTTCTCTCCTTGATAGCCCTCTTCAGATCTTTGTTGCCCTGCCAAGTTCTCCTCAGGTATCTCATACTCATACTGAGAATTTTGAGTTAAATCTTCCAGTATGACCTTGGGTATGTCCTTTGCTGGAGGTTGGATTGGTTGAAGCAAACTAATAGCAAGCTCATCCTCCTCACCATTCTTGCAAAACTGGACAAGTATCTTAATAACCTTTTCTTCCTGCTTCTCATCATACATGCTCACCACATCTTCATCATTGCGAATTAGCGCAAAATATTGGTTGCAAGTATTCCACTTTGAGAACACAACACCCTCATCATTTCCCCATGGATATTTACTCTGCATGAGCCCCACAAGCTGATCGTAACTAGTCAGCCTCTCTACATGAATGTCCCAGCTCCAAGAAGAGACAGTGCACTGCTCGCCCTTGTAATTCTTGTAAGAACGTGCCCCATATGTCACAATCAGCTTATAAGGTGGCATGTTTGACCTACATTGATAGAAATTTGACATATGTGAATGCATAGGTGATTTACTTAAATGATCTACTGATCTAGTGATTTACTTAAATGCTGCCAGAACATAGGTTATTTACAGACATGAAGAACACTATGCAATCAGCATTTGCGGACCAGAATAACAAACAAACAAGCAATACCATCTCACAGACATGTGTATGGTGAAGAAATTATTGGATGCTACACATTATTGGATGCATTGTGTGTGTGTTCACTGATGCATTCAAATTAGACATCCGACGGCGTGGCTCACAAACAGACAACCAGACTTGCAATCCCAACAAACTAGCAGTGGCATCTCACAAACCACCAGCCAATATGCCCCATGAACAGAACACAAACGAACCAGCATGAGCATACAAGGAATTCTATTTCTAGCATAAAAAAGATGTTTATTTCTAGCAGACCAGATGCTACACATCAATGTGAGGAGTTGAAAACTTGCCCATCAGGAAGAGGAACCAGCAGGTTCGAGGTCTTCTGTGCCGCCCCTGCCGCCATGGCCGACGGCGCGGCTCCCTCCATCCTGTGTGAGCTGTTGAAGGCAGAGGAAGGGGGGGTCGCTGGTGCAGACAACATCAAGGAGGGAGGCCGGTGTAGAGGATGGGCCGTCGCTGGTGCGGACCGCGTGGGGAAGGAGGCCGGAGCAGAGGAACCAAGCCCGCTGCTGCGGACCACGTCGGGGAGGGAGGCTGGAGAAGAGGAACCAAGCCCGCTGCTATGGACCGCGTCGGCAAGGGAGGCCGGAGATGGGCACCGCAGAGGGGAGGGCGGAGGTGCGCCATGGATCGGCGAGGTCGGAGCAGGGCGCCGTGGTGGGGGGACCTAAGAGTCACGATCCATCAGCGAGGCCAGAGGACGGGAGGCCAGAGGGGACGTGGATGCGGCGGTGGCAGGCGGCGGAGTGTGGCCGCGGCGGCGGCGGGCAGGAGGACGCCGCGGCATGGATGCGAGCACGGCTGGTGGATGCGGCCCGTGTGTGGTGTCGATGCGGCTAGTGGCTGCGGCCTAGGTCATGTTTTTTCAGGGAACGGGTGGGTGTGTGGTGTGGTTAGACCCGTGTGTGTATATTCTCTGTTTGTGTCACTTACAAAGTGGCCCCACAAGTCAGTAGGGGCAACCTGTGTCATTTTTACAAATACTGACAACTCTTCTTCTAGTTAACTAGATAGAATAAACAGTCAACTAACGGATGTGTAACAAAATGGCATTTGTGATATATTATCGAAAGCTAGGAGTGGCAAAAGTGATAGATGAAATTCTAGAGTGGCATAAGCAAAATTGGCAAAAGCTAGAGTGGCAAAAACAAAGTTTTCCCAAAAATAAATGTATATCAATATAAAATCCAACAAATTCTCCGTGCATAAAAATTAATGTAATTTAAAATCTCTAAATGAAAAAAAAGATATTTGAAACTAATTGCCGGTTTGATGTGTTTTAAAAATGAACAAACCATTTCTCATTATTGATGGGCCATTTTCTCGGCCAGCTGAATGAAAGCTCTCCTCGTCTTGAAAGATTTGCAGCCCAACATGCCTAACAAAGCGACTTACTTGGCAAATCACAAAAAAACTAGGCTGTGGCCGTGGACCCAGCTGCCAGTCCATTTGTTTTTTAGTCCATTTGGTGGGCTGGGTGAAACAATGATGTAGCATCTATGCAGCCCGTTTAAATCCAATTTGCATTTTTCTCAAAATCCGCGGACTTGCTGGGCTGGGTGAAAATATCATGTTGGGCTAGACAGAGAAATGTTATAAAAACATAAACACATGATTGCACGTTAGTAAAATCTTTGCAAGCTTATGTACGCAATCACTAGGAGTTAACTTGCCAAGTTATATATAAACAATTATTATTATTATTTTGTAAGAACTTTCAACTTACAAAATAAAATATCATTTTAATTTGATGAGTTAATAGTACATGGGGTATTATTATTTTTTAGGCTAGACGTGGGACAGTTGAGTTGGTTCTAGGGGAAAGTACCGGGAGAAAACTCAGTTTACATCGAAAAAGAAAGTGGGAGAAAATTCAGAGACCTGCTGGGTCCACCTGAGGAGGGGAATATGTTGGGAGGAAGGAGATTCAAAGCACGGCAGCCGAGTGAACTAGTTTTTTACGGACAAGTGAACTAGTTTAGATACATAAGCAAATAGCCACTAAAAAGAAATCAGGTTAATGGGTTCTTAAAAGAAATATTTCGGACAAAACAGATAATTACGACACATAGGCTAATGCATGAAACACTCAGATGATAAAGGTGCTTATAAACAGATAAAGTACAACATCTAGACCTTCCTAGCACGCTTGATCATGACGCTGCGGCTGTCCGTGTACTCATCGGTTACGGGAAGCAGACACGCCCTCATGTCCAAGATCTGCATGTACATGTCGTAGCATGCGTATGCGTCCTTGGCCGCGTAGGTTATGTAGGCTAGATTCAGAGGTACGTCCCACGTGTTCAGGTCGTCTTCTTTCATGTTGGCGTATCGGGGGTCGATGATGGTCTCAGCGAGGTGAACCACGGAGTCCTTCTCCTGCCCGTTGCTGATGATCTTGTATTGCTTCTGGATGTCGACAAGCTTGTTGCACCAGATGGCCGAATCGTCGCATTCTTCCTTCTCTCCACCGTAGCGAAGGTGCAGTCGGCGCTGCCGATGAAACGGGCGAATGCTCCAGAACCTGGTGCAGCCATAGGACTGAGGCAAGGCAGAGCTTCACCGAGTCCGTATCGTTGGTGTACATCACATTCAACTTGGTGCAGCCATAGGACTGAATGGCGAACTCAAAGGGGAACTCCTTGCTGAAGTCCATATCCAGCAGGCTCACCCCCCGGATCGCCATTGGAGTCTCTTCGAGTGAACGAGTGTGTAGGCGGCGGCAGCAGTTCGTTTTTTAGCTCTTGGGGAACTGGATTCAACAGTAAGCTGAGTGTGTACAGGCGACAACAGTTACTACCCCTCCCTCGTCCGCTGCATGCCCGGCAGAAGATGCAGCCTCGGCCACACGTCGGTTCACGAGCAGGTCTGTATTGGTACTATAATAACAGGAGTTAGTGGTCACTTTACTTAAATTTAATTAGCTTTGATAGAAATTTGTACTTAAAAGAAGCAATGCATTCACTCGTTCTATCAGTGCCACAGGATCAACATGCACAACAATTAGAATTATTATTCTCAGGACGCACACGATCAACACATTTGTCGCACTTTCACAAAGATAATACTACCAAGTTTGAACAGTTTGTTATGGTTGTTATCCTCTGCATCATCATGCCGTGTTTCCCAGCTTGCAAGATTCGGAACCAACAGATAAGATCCAAATAATAAGTACAACAAAGATGCCTACACATCTCATTGATTCCCAGCTTGCAAGATTCAGAACCAACAAATAAGATCCAAATAATAAGTACAACAAAGATGCCTACACATCTCACTGATTCCCAGCTTGCAAGATTCAGAACCAACCCATTAGAGCCTTTTGATAAAGTGAATATCGGGATTAAATCATCTTGGCTAGCCATGTCATACAATAGAAGAACTTGGTGAATGCTCTTGACCGTCACAACATCTGTAGTTGAGTATTCCTGTTTGCATAGCATGTTTGCACAACACAAACAAGGAGACATGAGAGCATGATTTCGCTTTAATAGCGGCCTCCTTGAACTCAACCTCTAGCTCTACTTGGATGAGGTCTACCTGGAGTTCCATGATTCAATTCATGCACCTTTTTCCGCAGTTCACTTGAAATGAAGCAAAGATTGCATCATTCAGCTAGTAAGAAGTACTTGCTCTTGTGAGCTGGCAGGTTCTTCTTTAGTAATTGCACTAAAATTGAGGAACATTAAGGTTGGCTGTCCGGCTCATGTAAGGTGCAACTATAATTTTCTTATCCTTTTGTGCAGTTCCACTAAAATAAAGTGCCATTGTGGTGACAGTGACGGCTCCATCTTGCAAAGGCTAATAAAATGTTGCACGAGATTACCAGCAGAACTTGACGGAGATTTTGGAAACTCCAATCACCATTTTGTGCAGTTCCACCAAAATTGAGAGATGTTGCCCACGTGACATTTTAGTTGAACTGCACAAGACACTCATTCCAAAAAAAGTGTTTTGTGCAGTTCACCAAAAGGTCACAATAGCAACAAGGTGAAATGGATATCCCTATCTGCACAAAAAGATAGAAAGTAAATAGTTGCTGGTCAATAAGAATATATGAAACATATACAAAATGAAAAGAAGCATCTTAATTATGTTCATGGCAATCACGCAAGGACAGTATAAATTTTAAAACATCAGCAATGCTTCATGTTACCAGAAGCATTACGATCAACAATGA
The DNA here is from genome assembly GCF_002162155.2 of Triticum dicoccoides. Classification (NCBI taxonomy): domain Eukaryota; kingdom Viridiplantae; phylum Streptophyta; class Magnoliopsida; order Poales; family Poaceae; genus Triticum; species Triticum dicoccoides. Next base: position 121,187,110 of record NC_041386.1, on the reverse strand, counting down.
GATTCCTCAAATATGGGATTACTTTAATGGTGGCATTGCTTGTTTACTAGACACAGTCAATCAACAGCAGCTAAAGAGTTGGTTTAAGGGCATGGGACCGTGGGGACACCAGGACACTCAGCAGCATAAAGGAGCAACTTACTTATCATACTGGGGAAAATAGCAGGAGTGCCATTGTACTATGTGAGGGCAGCAAATCTAATCTTGGAGACCTTTTACTATGTGAGGGCAGCAAATCTAATCCTGGAGACCTTTTAGTATGTGAGGGCAACAAATCTATCCTGGAGACCTTTTACTATGTGAGAGCAGCAAATATAATCCTGAGACCTTTTACTATGTGAGGGCAACAAATCTAATCCTGGAGACCTTTTACTATGTGATGGCAGCAAATCTAATCCTGGACATACTCTGTTGACTTGTCCACCAGCTGCCACTTTCTATCCTTTTTTCAACCAATAATAGATCTGTTCCTTATCCAGTTTGTACTGTGTTTTCCCATTATTTCCCTTTTCAACCAAGAGACCGGTTGGGTATCCGGTCTCTACCACTTTCACCATATTATTTCCTCTTTGAATCAAGTCCTAGATTCATGCTACAACTTTCCCCCCTTTCTTCGTTGTTTGAACAAAGCCCTAGATTCGAATGCATGAAGTAGCTTTACCTCTAATAATACTAAAAATTTAGGTGGCTTTGGAAGAGCTGATGGGAGTAGAAAAAGATGCACATGCAGACACGTGGGGAGCTGGGGCAGTAGAGCAAGGCCGCTTTCGAAGAACTTATACCTGAGGGTCGCCGGGATGTCGGCGGCGGCAGGTCGGATCTGCGGACAATACGGCCTCCCGAGCCGGCCATGTGTCGGAGAGAACGGCACGGGCAGAGGATCGGGCCCCTCCGGCAGCTGTGGGTTTCCTCCCTCGGCGGCGATGACCGCGTGAATGATGCACCTTTTAGTCCTCTACACACAGATCTGGAGAGGATGAGAGAATGAAGAGAGCAACCCTAGTAAAGCAAGCGCTCAGGCCCCCGCGTCCATATATAGTGGAGTGATTATCTTTTTTCTTTCCACAACAAGCGTTTCAATTTGTGTACGTGGCATTAAAGAAAAGAAACTCTCTATTTAAGGTGACTACTGAACGACTCCTAATTACTACTAGTAGTACTACAGTATTGTTCACTTGTGCTCCCCGCCCCTCCATTCATTGAACAACCCCACGGGTGAATAAACATACAGTAAGTACTGTATTTATATAGAACGAACAAGCTCGAACTATTTTCGCGTAGTTAAAAGTTGAGGGCGGGGCTTTTCCCGGGCAGTACGCGCGGCAGTTTTCGGGTAGGGCTAAAAGACTATTTTAATTTTTTTTAAAACTTCAAGAGGGCCACATAGCATGGAGCCGACCCCAACGATTTTAAGCTTACAGGCACGTTACACGCTATCCTAGACTACTATACACATGAAACTGCCACACGAGCGTCCGGGTTGCGCTTGGCTCTTTGCCTCTTCGGGAAGTCAAACAATGATGGAATACTACTGCACTGGAGGAGTACTACAGTATGCTTCTGGCCATCTGACATCGATTGAACTGCTGCATGTCCACCACGTGCGCGAGGGAGAGAGTGTAGCGAAAGCTTCTCCTAGTCTTGCCAGCCACCACGCTCATGGGCGAGGGAGGGACGCTCCTGACTTTGCATGTATGACAGGTGGGCCCTACAGGTGTGTGGCCAACCTGTCATACAGCCAAAGGCAGGTGTAGTTAAGTCCGCGAGGGAGAGGATAATCAAACTTCTCGTTGATGTACGAGTTGACGCGACACATCAAAGCACTGCACTCGATATATTTCAATAATTTGCGTGTGTGACTCCCAGATGCAGAGGCCGGGGGTCATCATCCTCCTTTTTGAGAAAAAAACAGACGCGTGTGTGAGAGGACGAGTGCGTGCGTGCACCTCCTCTGTTCCTGCATAACGTACTACTAAACTCAGAGTACAAGTTTTTGTGGGTGGCACAATGGTGCGTGCGAGAAGTCCCGAGAGATAGGTTTAATGCATTAATTGCAATGCATGCATGCATAAAGTACATGCATTGGTCAATTTTCTCTTAATACTTGCATGCAATGATTTAATGCACCTTGGAATCTGAACATGTGTTGGGGACAACCAAATTGAGCCTTATAAAATGGAAAAACTAAAATTTTGAGATAAGCCCTATAAAACCGGAAAGGAGGGAGTAGAAAAATAAGTACTCCATCCGGGAATAGTGCCGCACTTCGAAACTAGAACCGTCAATAAAATTTAAGCTTGTGTCTCGTCACATTCCAAATTACTCCATGCTATATTGAATTGCAAACCTGTTCACACTGATCACAACCTAAACGGTTTCCCACTTAGGAGCGTATTAGTACTCGGTTATAAATACTAGTATGCCAAGATGACTGCACATTCCTCCTCAACTCCTCATCCACAAAAACAAACAAGTCATTCAGCATCCTTCCCTTGCGTCTGCCATGGCCAGCATGAGTTCTGGGTCGAGAGATTGCCACCAGGGAGAGGCGAGCATGGAAGTGGAAGCACGAGATATGTCCCGCCTCGCTGCAAGAGCAGCCGACATGTCCCGCCGCGTGGAAGTAGCAGCACAGAGGTCCCGCCGCGCCGCTGAAGCAGCACGGAGGTCCCGCCGCGCCATCGATGCAGAAGACTGGTCCGGCCGCGCCGCGGAAGCAGCAGAGATGTCCCGCCACGCCGCAGCGGCCTGGGAAAATTTCTCGCGGGCAGGCGACGACTGTTATAGGTGCATGCATGCGATCGTCCATAGCTAGATGGATCAGATCTCCGGCTCGGCGAGGTTGCAAGATGACATGATAGCCTCATTTGAACAGGCTACCAGCTTCATCCAGCAACTAAGGGAGGGCAATGAGAGGCTTCGGGCCGAGCATGACCTGCTGAGGGAGAAGATCGTCCGAAGTGCAGACTTGCAGGAGGAGACCAGTGCCTTGTTGAAGAAACTTATGGACGAGAATGACACGCTCCGCAACGAGCGCCAAAGGCTGGTGGAGGAATCCGTGGATGTTCTCAAGCAGCGTCTTGAGGACACGAAAGAGCTCATCGCCGCTCGCCGCGAAGACTAGTTTCCTGGTTTCTTTTGATGTAATAATCGGCTTAGGATGTGGATTGTGTCGTTGGTTGTGAAATGTTGGGTTCTAGCGCGGATGTTTGGCCTTTGTTGGCCTCTTGGGATGTTGCGATTTCAATCTGGTAGCTTTTAGTCCTTCGTGTTAGGCTGGAGTTGTGCTGAACTTCTTGTGAATTGTGGTGGTTTTCAGTAATGAAAATCGAAAGGGGTAAGCCCTTCTTTGATAAAAAAAATTTAATCGTCCTTATATATTCATCAGTCTTGCTATAAGTCACAGTAGATGCTATATAGGTCCGTCGGATCTTACTTCAAGATCCGTTCTTTCGGATTTTCTTTTTTCTCTCTTAAATCTCAGTCGAGTGAGACATAGCCACGCCATTAAACAGAGGCTCAGGCGCCATTAATGGAGACCTTGGGAGAGAGGTGGACGGCAGATGGAGGTCAAAGGGCTCTCCTCCCCATAAGCACGCGCAGGGGTCTGATCGCACGCCTCTCGTACTCAAATAGCTACCCTGCATGGCGCCTCCTAGATAATAAAAAATGGGGACACATGGCGGCACGTAAATGGTACTAGTAAGTAGAACGCCCATGGTTTCAATAATACTTGTGTTTCCGATTGTAACGTGACATCACTTGTTCCAAAATGACTTTGTTGATTGTTAATGTGTGCGCCTTCGCAAATCGGACTGGAAATTTACCACAGCATGTTGGTGCCATGTCATGGCACCAAGCCAAGTTTCATTATTTTCATGCGTGTTTTGGATTTATAGGAATTAAAAAACTAAGTTTCTCAATGTTTCCAACCCAGCCACGACGCCCAGAATTTTGAATTTCATTCCCATTTCTTGCATGGAACCTAGAAATTTACCCAAGGACACACATGTGATTTTTCAACCAACTTTGGTGCACTGGAACATGTGCTTGTATTTCAAATTTGAATTATGCACACAAAGGTGACACGTTCCCTCCCAGAACCACGAGCCTTCTTGAGAGAAGCTCCGATTTGCAAGAAGCTTATACCAAAATTTGTTCCTATTCGGCCAATTTTTTTACCACGACATGGTACTACCATGACATGACACCATGCCAAGTTTCATGATTTTAAAACCAAGTTTGTCAATGTTCTCGATCGAGCCACAATGCCCAGATGTTTGAATTTTATTTTCATTTTTTGCATGGGACCTACTCCCTCCTTCCATCTATATAGGGCCTAATGTGTTTTTCAAGACAGCCTTTGACTATTGACAAGATTAATAGCACATGAGATGTATACTATGAAAATTATATTATTGGAAGCTCCTTTGACATACAAAATTGAAGGAATGCTTTGTGTAAGTTGCATGTCATATATTATTGCTCTAACGTTTGGTCAAAGTTAGCCTCGAAAAACGCATTAGGACCTATATAGATGGAAGGAGGGAGTAGAAATTCACCTGAGGACACAAATGTGATTTTTCAACCAACTTTGGTGCACGGGAGCATGTGCTTGTAGTTCAAATTTGAATTATGCACATTAAATGACCAAAAACTCAATTAATGTGTAAATAAGGCCAAACGAAGCAGGAATAATTCCAAAATTTAACAGGGCACTCATGTAGTTCTATGTTGCCTTTGTAAATAAGCTCAAGGGGGACAATGTATATCGTTTCGCACTCAAAGGTGACACGTTCCCTCTCAAAACCACGAGCCTTCTTGAGAGAAGCTTCGGTTTGCAAAAGTTTATACCAAAATCTGTTCCTATTCGGCCAATTATTTTACCACAACATGGTAGTACCATGACATGGCATCCATGCCAAGTTTCATGATTTTCAGACGTGTTTTGGATTTACAAGAATTTTAAAACCAAGTTTCTCAATGTTCTCGGCCGAGCCACGATGCCCAGATGTTTTAATTTTATTCTCATTTCTTGCATGGGACCTAGAAATTCATCCGAGGACACAAATGTGATTTTTCAACCAACTTTGGTGCACGAGAGCATGTGCTTGTAGTTCAAATTTGACTTATGCACATTAAATGACCAGAAACTCAATTAATGTATAAAAAACGACAAACGAACCCGGAATAATTCCAAAATTTAACAGGGCACTAATGTAGTTCTATGTTGCCTTTGTTAAGAAACTCAAGGCGGGGGGCAGCGTATATCGTTTCACACTCAAAGGTGGCACGTTCCCTCTTAGAACCACGAGCTTCCAAATCGGCCCAATTTTTTACCACAACATGTTAGTGCCATGACATGACACCATGCCAAGTTTCATGATTTCCAGGCGAGTTTGATTTACATGAATTTAAAATCAAAGTTTCTCGATGTTCTTGGCCGAGTCATGACGCCCAGATGTTTGAATTTCATTCTCATTTCTTCCATGGGACCTAGAAATTCAACCAGGGACACACATGTGATTTTTCAACCCACTGTGGTGCACCGGAGCATGTGCATGCACTTCATATTTAGATTATGCACATTAAAGGTCCAGAAACTCAATTAATGTATAAAAAGGCCAAATGAACCCAAAATAATTCCAAAATTTAACATGGCACTCATATAGTTCTATGTTGCCTCTGTAAATAAAATCAGGGGGAGGCAGCGTATATCATTTCGCACACAAAGGTGACACGTTCCCTCTCAGAACCACGAGGCTTGTTGAGAGAATCTCCGGTTTTGCAAGAGGCTTATACCAAAACTTGTCCCAATTCAGCCAAAAATTACATGTATGAAAACAGGGTTTAGATTATCCCAAACATCTCTCTACCTAGACCAATAATGTACTATGATTTGAATTCAACATAAAATGGATACAAATATTTGAATTGGAGAGCGTATGGTACATGTAGTTCATAGTGAAATATGATTACTGCTATATGTATGTTTTTTGTTATCAAGATAATATTTAAATTATTGTATAACTTGACAACAATCGTATTCAAGTAAGGAAAATTGATTCAAATTTAGTCCATATGGTAGACAACAGTATATATGTTCACATGGTGGAGTAAAATGTTCATATATGATGGAAGATCAAAATGTACGACTACATCAATTATAAACCGCAAGGTCACCTAACGATATATTCGAATTCAACATAACGTGGATTCAAAAATTGAAATTAAAGATCATGGCATCTGTAATCATATAAAAAGGGACACTACTCTTTCTTTGGTGGGAATTGATTTGTTTTTTGTTGTTGTTGAGGGAAGTGCGAATCGATTTGGTACTGTGCAGGGTAATCTTGTTCTCCCGATTTTTTTACATTTTTCTTGTAGTTTTTTCAATGGCATCTATAGCAATATAGTAAAAGGGGACATGACTCTCTTGTGTTTTGTATGAATTGTTTTTTTACACGTTACGTTTGTTCTGCCGAACAAGGAATCCACACCTTGTTATCTCGAAATTTTCAAGCTCGAATATCTTTTGTCTCACCTGCTTTGAAACTCCTACTTCTTCAACCCGCGCCGCGCCTTGTTATCCCGAAATTTGGACGCGCGCGAGAACTCCCTCCTCATCCGAAATCGCTCCCGCAGCCCAGACACGCGAAATCCCCCTTCTACCCCTCAACCGGAAATGAAGTTCCACGTCACGGTGTCAAAACCGGTGGGGGTACGCTGGTAACTTACCCTACATTTCAAACAAGCGCGTCCCTAAGCTTGGCTCACCCCTCCCCCTTCGCCCCCATTCGTACACCGAAGCCGCCAAAACCCGCAAAACCCAACGCTCCTTCGTCGGCCTCCCGACCGTCGCCCAGCCGGAGACTCTTCCCTGACTATGTCGTCCACCGCAACAGCTTGCCGTCCCTCATCCACCGCACCGGATGAGGATCCGTTGTCGATCTCGTCGTCCCGCCGGATCAGCCGCCCCGTCCTCCACCTCCAAGGAGCTGCCCCGACGTTCACCTCGTCTATCGCGCCATCTCGATCCCCACAGCGCCGTCTTGACCTGCCCCACCAGAACCGCAACACCCTCACCAATTCCTCCGATGAAGCCGAGGCCAACTCGGCGCCACCAAGGAGGTTCTACACTCACCGCTGCATTTTACTTTTATTTGATCTCACGGGGCTGCCGGTGCTCGATACCGAGCAGACATGGCGTGTCTCCATCGACGGCGCCGTCGCCGGCCACATCATCCGCGGTGTCTCTCCCCCATATCGTTGCTTCCTCGGCGGCGACTTCCACAACGGCACTAGCTATAGCTGCTCCGGCTCTCGCTCGCGCTGCGGCTCTGTTCTTGTTGTCGGTCGCGCTGCTGCACTGCTCCTGCTTTCGTTCATGCTGTTGCTTTGCTCTTGCTCTCGCTTGCGCTGCTGCTGCTGCTGGACGACCTCCGGCAGCTACAGGAGTTGCTGCTTTAGCACTCGCTCGCGGTGCTACTGCAAGACTTGCTCTCTGCTAGTGCGTTCCCTACTCGAGCGTCTGCTGATTTAGATCACTGCTTCTCTGCTACTTGTGCTCGAACGCCCTAAACATCTATTGCAATGCTCCATTACTAGTTCAATTAGTTTCCACAGTAAAATTCAGTTTCGACTGTGAAGTTCATTTTCCTAAGTTAAGTTCAGAGTGAACAGTACTTACAACATCTGTCGGAGCAGCCGTGGCGCGGCTGATGCGTTTTACATCCAGCACTTTTTGGTGATGTATTTTACATCATCTATTGCAGATGATATTAGGGTCCCACTTCAGATTAACATTGTCTGTCTTGTCATGCTTCAGCCTCGTCGCCGTACACCTTAGCGGAGCTGCTCCAACGACGGAACCGTCCATCACAGCGGAGCAGTACCCTCGGCGCCGTTTCCAGAGGCCTCGGGTCTTCTTCCCCCCCTCTGATAGTCACACCAGCATCATCACCATCCTCCACATCCAACCCAATTATGCTGAGGTCCACAAGGCTATGCCAAAGAGGTTGTACACTCGTCGCATCACTTTGTTTCTCCATTCCTCTGTTCTTCCAATTCATGTGAGCCAAACAACTAGGTTGACTGAAATCCTATGTTTCCAAATGCTTTGTTTTGCACGTGCATTCCTATCCTATTCCTGTGTTTTTCCTGTCCCTGCGTTTATAGAATCCTCCAATTCTAAGGAGCCCTTACAGATTTACTTCATTTTTAGATAGGCGTCAAACAAAACTCTGTGTGTTATGTCCTGCTCCTGCCGTGCCGTCATCGACCCCACCTGAGGTGCACCATCGACAGAAGCATTCACTGCAGCAGAGATCCCCCCTGCAGACTTCCTTTCGCCGCCTCAGATCATCTTCCCCGTTGCCGGCAGCCACGCCAACTGCATTACCATCATCGATTGAGCAGATGAGCCTGAGGACTACACAGTTCCGGAAGAGAGGTCGCAATCTTTCGTGTTTGCTTACGTTATACATCGGTTATTATTACTTGCTACTTTATCATTCAATCTTGAGTTTTGAATTGCCCATGGGTCTCATATCGAGCCAGCAACGAATAGCATCTGTCTACTATCGGGTTCATCTGGGTCTTCTATGTGGTTCATGTTGGGTGGGCAACAAACAATAGATGATCCATTGTCTATCTTTTTTAAACTGAAGCTATAATCTACCTGCTATCATTAGTTTTGGATCCATCCACTCATTTGCTACCACTACTCTTGATTTTTGCATGCACCCCTTAGGCCTTACAAAATCTAACTATTTTTTTATTATGCATGTCAGATATTGTACACAATCCTACTGAACATGTAGAGAAAAAGAGAAGACTATCGCGTGCGAATATAATGTCATGCAGACGCCGCTCCATGGTGGGCAAAGTGCCCCCCTCCTGCATTTCTAGATTGTATTCCAGAGGAAGATAACTATTCAGATGGAGATTCAGAAGGAGCCGACCACGCCTGTTTACCACCTGAGGTGTTTGCTCTAACCTAGCATGCTGATGTTGGTCATATCATGCATATGGCGCCTTGTATTGCTTACATTATACATCTTATATGTCATCAGCTTAGTTTAGATTTGCTTTGTGTGAATGCCACCTGTTTGGTTTCTATATCATACTCCCACCATTCCTAAATATTTTTCTTTTTAGAGATTTCAACAAGTGACTACATACGGAACAAAATGAGTGAATCTACACTCTAAAATGTGTCTATATACATCTGTATGTGGTAGTTCATTTGAAATCTCTAAAAAGACAAATATTTAGGAATGGAGGGAGTATATGGGAATTATGCAATGCCATCTTCTTTAGCCAGGCATCGTATACGTGAATCATGCAATGCCATCCTGTTTAGCCAGTCATCGTATATGTGAATTGTATCGTGCCATATTTTTTCCATAATGTATTCCATTTGTCAACAATGTTTATACATTCATCTACTCTTCCTGTGCATCAGCCATTTGACTCGGTCATGGGAAAATCTGGAGTGAAAACAAGGTCTTCTGAGCAGTCAGTGCTACCTGTCGATGCAGATTTCTTGCTGGTTATAGATAGCTCCTCAGAGGAGGATTCAGAGAGAGATGACTAGTCGTATCCCCCCCGAGGTGCATGCTCTAACTTGGCTGGGTTATATTGCTCATATCATGCATATGGTGTCTTGCATTGCCATGCCATCTGCTTAGATTAGACATGCTTTGTGTGAATGCCTCCTGTTTGCTTTCTATATCAGATATGTGAATTATGCAATGCCATGTTTTTCAGCCAGTTATCATATATATGAATTATGCACCGCCATGGAGCCAGGCATCATATATGTGAATTATCTCATGCCATCTTTTTTTTTCATTACGTATTCCATTTGTCGACAATCTGTGTATATTGAACTACTCTTCATGTGTATCACCCATTTGAGCCGATTACGGAAAAATCTGGAGTGAAAACAAGGTCTTCAGAGTAGGCAATGGTACCTGTTGAAGCATATATCTTGATGGTTACAGGGAGCTCCTCAGAGGAGGATTCAGAGACAGATGACCAGTCCTATATCCCACCTGAGGTGTATGCTCTAAGTTGCAATGTTTATATTTCTCATATGATGCCTATGGTGTCTTGCATTGCTTAGTTTAGACATCATATGCACAATATTGAATTCTATCTGCTTAGTTTAGAGATCATACATGCGAGTGCCGGCTGCTTAGTATATGAATTAATTATGTCAATTCTATCATACCATCCTGTATACTTAGACAACATGTATATGAATTATTTCATCCCAACGTATTTCAGAAAGACATCATATAGTTGTGTCATGTCATCCTGTTTAGGTACTCATCATATGTTGAATTATGCCATTATATCCTGTTAAGTTATCCATCATATATCTGAAACTGTGTCATGCTATCCTGTTTAGTTAGGCATCATATATGTGAAACTGTGTCATGCTGTCCTGTTTGGTTAGACAACATATATGTGAATTACCACATCTGTCTATCATACAATGTATGTACGTTCAATTTCTTTTCTTGTTTATCAGCCATTTGAATTGGAGGGGGTTCTTGAACAGGACATCAGTACTGGCCAGCTACAAGCGCTTATGCCAGCGGTACTGGACAGTAACTCAAACAGCAAGTTACTATGGTTGATAAACACCCGTCCTTTCTTGTGCAACAGCAAGCGCTAGAGGATTTAAGCGCCAAACAAGAGAAAGTTAATAAGCTTGCTAAGCATCTTGCCAGCATTATGGGTACCCAGGATATTGTTTCTTGAACTCTTCTGAAGTGGTTTCAGTTCTGGACTTGTTTTGCTGTGACGTTTATATGCTGCTTTGTTCCCTATATTTGCACTGGTGGCGAACTTTGATGCCCAGTGGATGTAATATGTGTAATAGCCATGATAGCCTAGCATAAGTTGCTTGCTTATTTATTTCCTTGTTGTCTTGTTTATTTGTTTGCTTGTAGTCAGTGCAGTTCTTTTTCCGCGGTTTGCTAGTGGCTGCAATAACCTATTTTTTAAAACTAGGCCACAATAACCATGGGCTAATATTTACTGTAGTGACACTGGGCCTCCTACGGGTCGTAGAAACAGTGGGCCTCCTACGGGGCGTAGAAACAGTGGGCCTCCTACGGGCCGTAGAAACAGTAGGCCTTCTACGGGCCGTAGAAACAATGGGCCTTCTACGGGCTGTATCATCAATGGCCTTATACGGGACGTATGATCGATTGGCCAAACATGGGCCAATAACAGGCCGCATTATGGCCGTCAACGGGCCATCGTTAATAGGCCGTATTTGATGACGCTATGAAAATGGCACAACATATTAATGGACCACAAACGGGCCGACTGTAACCACAGGCTGAATTTGGCCCACAAGCAGAAAATGACAGTAACGGGCCGTAAGTAAACGAATGCTGGAAATGAGCCCAAGAATAAATGGGCTCTGAGAAGGCCGAAAGATAACATGGGCTGGAAACGGCCCAACAGAATAACGGGTCGTTAATGGGTATAAAGTGATACACTGTTCATTACGGGCCAGTTTCACCAAGGGCCGTTAATGGGTGTAAAGTGATACACTGTTCATTATGGGCCAGTTTCACCATGGGCCGTTAATAGGCCAAGAGTTACATAGGGCCTCATATGGGCTGAAAGACGTCATGGGCCATACATGGGCCAGAAGTGAAAACGGGTTGGAATCATATTGGATGGCCCAGATGACGCTACTGGGCCTAATTTGGATAGGGCGTAACGGGCCTTGGGTTAGCGGGATGTAAATGGGCTATATGTGAACATGCCATTAACAGGCTTTCCATGGGCCGGGCCGCCACCTTTTGACCAAGTCAAACGGGCCGGCCTTTTCACAGGAATGGGCCTCTGTTGGGCCATGCCACGTGTCGACGTATCATAGGCGCCTTCTGTCCAATGAGTGGATGACATCTGTCCCAAAAATGAGCCGACACGTGTTTCCTCCAGCCAATGATGATTTTACACGTGGGAAATCCCGATTGGTCGGGGCTATTAACGGGTTATCGGATCCAAAACCCGACCCGATAGCTTAACGGTGTTCCGTTACGGTGGATGCCACGTGTCGGTCACCCTTGACAAAAGCACTTCTGTGACGCGTGATTTATCATCATGGAAGTGCACACTTCCGTGATGATAATTTTGGTAATGTCATGGAACACTTCTACGACAACACAGGTATGACTATCTTGATTCTGTCATTAAATCGTCATGGATGTACATGCATGACAAAAAACGTGACCTACTGTGACAAACACGTATCATCACGGAAGTGTGTTTTTTTGTAGTGTATATATTCACATATATTCCAGAACCACCAGAAAGAGCCATGAAACCACTTTTCCGCCGCCGCAACCTTCTGTTCTAGTGAGATCCCATCTTGGGGCCTTTTCCGGCATCATGCCGGAGGGGGATTCGATCACGGAGGGCATCTACATCAACTCTATTGCCCTTCCGATGAAGCGTGGGTAGTTTACCATAGACCTACGGGTCCATAGCTAGTAGCTAGATGGCTTTTTCTCTCTCTTTGATCCTTAATACCATGTTCTCCTCGATGTTCTTGGAGATCTATCCGATGTAATATTGTTTTGCAGTGTGTTTGTTGAGATCCGATGAATTGTGGATTTATGATCAGCTTATTTATGAATATTATTTGAATCTTCTGTGAATTCTTATATGCATGATTTGATATCTTTGTATTTCTCTTCAAAATATCGGTTTGGTTTGGCCAACTAGATTGGGTTTTTTGCAATGGGAGAGGTGCTTAGCTTTGGGTTCAATCTTGCATGTTTTCACCAAGTGACAAAGTAGGGGTAGCAAGACACGTATTGAATTGTTGCCATCGAGGATAAAAAGATGGGGTTTTCATCATATTGCTTAAGTTTATTCCTCTACATGATGTCATCTTACTTAAGGCGTTACTCTGTTCTCTTGAACTTAATACTCTAGATGCTGGCAGGAGTCGGTCAATGTGTGGAGTAATAGTAGTAGATGCAGGCAGGAGTCGGTCTACTTGACACGGACATGATGCCTATATTGCATAATCATTGTCTTGGATATCGTCATAACTCTGCGCTTTTGTATCAATTGCTTGGCAGTAATTTGTTCACCCACCATATTATTTGCCTTCATGAGAGAAGCCTCTAGTGAAACTGTAACATCCCAAATTTTCAATTTGGAATGTTATACATAGGTCATCTTTGCCTATCATATTTTATTGCATTTCGTTTTGCGATCCTCGAAATCCTAAGCAACTCAAGGACCCTCGAAGAGAGTTGGGGATTTCCCTGTTTTCATATTTGAGTTTTATCAAATATCGAAATGAGGATTTTTGGTTTTAATTATTTTTCTCTCCGAAAATATTTCATATTAATATATATGAGAGGAGATAATATGACTTCTCCAAAATAAATGAAATATTGGAGGAAAAATATTAAAATCAAATATTTGTTTTTATCCGGAGTTTATTGCCATTTTATTTGAATTAGAAACATTGTACGTTTTTCAAAGTTGCATTTTAGGGCCAAGAAAATGTTCATCTTGTTCTAAATATTTAATTTAGACGGTGAAAATTTGTTTTGGCATTTTTAGATTTTATTTTATTTTCTAGGATTTTTTTGTTCCGGCGAAAATATTAAAAAAAACGCGCAGTGGCCGACTAGGCTGAAGCCCAGCCGAGACGGCCCGCTCCCTGCACCGCCGTCTTCGAGCTGGAGACCGCGCGCGCCGCCGCCGCCGCCCAACCCGGGGTCCGGCCGGGACTCCTCCCGTGCCTTGCCCCCTCCTCCAAGTCACCGCCCCCCGTCTCTTATAAGCCACCGCACCCCCCCTTTAGAGCCCGAGCCACGCCGCCGCCGCTAGCCGCCAGCCCCACCGCCGCAAGCCGCGCCGCC
>NC_041386.1:121102176-121172473 GCF_002162155.2 Triticum dicoccoides | reverse complement strand
CGCCGCCGCCCCGCGCTTTCCCGCCGCTCGCCGGAGCCGCCCGCCGCGCCGGACCTCGCCGGAGGTATAGCGCCGTTCGGTTTCTTTATAAAAACCGGTTCGGTTTTTGTTAGAAAACCCTAGTTCGTTTTTTAGATCGGTTCGTCGTTTTTTCCCGGTTTAGTTACTTTGCGGACGTTCGTCCATATGTTCGTTTTAACGAACGGAGTTCACTCGTTAGCCGCAGACAACAAACGTTCGTTCGTTAGCCTGTTCGTCAGTTTTCTTTTTCTCGGATTTTCCGCGATTATTTTCAATCGTGATTTCTGATTCGATTTTCGTTTTAGTTTATCTTTTCTCTCGTTTGTCGGAATCAGGCGATTCAAGCGCCTAGATCTTTGTCTCGAAACCCTCTTTCCCTTTAACCAACTTGAACAAGTTTTTGCTATTGTAAAATTTGACCTTAGTCCAGATTAGCAAACGGATCTTGTTTCTTACGCAGTTTGAGTTTCGTTGCTCCGTTTGATTTGATTCTTTTCGCAAACCGGAGTTCTTAAGTTGAACCTTCTGGTTAGATCTTCTTATTTGAGATTTACCCATGTTTCTTTGCTTGATTTATTATGTATGCTATTGTTTGTTTGCGATAGAACACCCGGACTGCGAAGCGTGCTACTACGAATCCCTAGGTTTTGCGGATCATCAGCAAGGCAAGTAACACTTTGATCATACCCCTTTATCACCCAGTTTTTATGCATTAGTTCCAATCCTCAAACATTGCATCATTAGGATGTGATTAACATGTGGGTTGGGAAGTAGTTGATGAGGTAGAACCTATTGCCCTGTTATTTATCAAACCCTCGGGAGTTACTTCTACGAGTTGCTATTATTGCTATGCTATGCTCGTAGACGTGGTTTGGGTGAGTGAAATCCATGAAAGATGTGAGATTGTTAATTAATGGTTCAACTTAAGGTGGCAACTTGAATACACATCTGGGTGGATTGTTTGTTAGGCACCTGGAGAATCCAGTGTTGTCCTAGGATATCCCGGAGTACCCGTGTGATAATCCTATGGTCCGCCACCCAGGCTCAAAGGGATCTGAGATATTTTCATGCTAGAAATTTCCGTGTGCAGCCACAAGCTATTATGGGCTCTAGAATAGTTGAGTAAGTTGCGTGAAGCTCCCAAAGAGGTGGATCAGCAGGTAGAGGGATGTAGGTTGGTATGGTCTGCCCGGAGTAAGGGGTTAATGCTTCTGAAAGACTGTGTCTCGGTCATCCGTTTCTCAAACACCATGTAGTGCGAGAAATCCAATGGAGGAGATCGGGTCTTGTGGGGAAAAGTGCGCAAACCTCTGCAGAGTGTATAAACTAATCATGGTTAGCCGTGTCCCCGGTTACGGACATCTTGAGTATCTAGTACTTGGAGTATCATAAGTATCTCATCACTCTAAAATAATATTGTTGGGTTATTAACTACTTTAATTGGGATTGAGTTGGAGGAACCTTCTCAATGATGTTTCAACTACCATGATAGTTAAATAAAATCTATTCCTTTGTTGTAGGGAAAAAATGGCTTTTCGCAAAAACTGTAACCATAGAGCTTTCCACCAGCCAAATATGCATGTAGTGATAGTATTATTCTGTTCTTGCTCTACTGTGTTACTTTGCCAGCATATTCCATGTGCTGACCCGTTTTCGGGCTACAACATATTATGTTGCAGACTTTTCAGACAAGGAGTAAGGTTCGTTAGGTCGTCGTCGTGCAGCTCAGCTATGCCGTTGGAGTTGATGGACTCACTTTATCTTCCAAGCCTTCCGCTGTTATCGTATTAGATGGACTTAAGCCATATTTATTATAATAAGTTCTCCTTTGATACATTTGATGTAATAAGTGTGTGATTGCTACTCTGTTATAAATCCTCGAGTACTATGTGTGTCAGCATTACCGATCCAGGGATGACACTGAAGCACAGAGACTTGACTGTTTGAGGTCGGGTCGCTACAGAAACCTATGGCCCCGGGGTCTATTTTCCATCATATTAGTTTCTGATTTACTATTCTTGCAATCTTTTATGTTCAGATCTATAAACCAAAAAACCCAAAAATATTTATCTTTTATTTAGTTCTATTCATCTCTATCGGATCTCAACTTTGCAAGTGACCGTGAAGGGATTGACAACCCCTTTATCGCGTTGGGTGCAAGTGTTTGATTGTTTGTGTAGGTGCATCTATTGGGGACTTGCGTGTTTCTCCTACTGGATTGATACCTTGGTTCTTAACCGAGGGAAATACTTATCTCTACTGTGCTGCATCACCCTTTTCTCGTCAAGGGAAAAATCAACGCAAGCTCAAGAAGTAGCATTGAGCTACAACATAGATCTGCAAAAACTATTAAGACAAAGTTCATGATAAATTAAGTTCAATTAATCAAATTACTAATGAACTCCCACTTAAATAGACATCCCTGAACTTATCTGAGTGATACATGATCCAAATCAACTAACCTATGTGTGATAATCACATGACATGGGGTAGTCATCAATTGTGAACATCTCTATGTTGATCCTATCTACTATATGACTCACGTTTGACCTTTCG
Source organism: Triticum dicoccoides (assembly GCF_002162155.2). Classification (NCBI taxonomy): domain Eukaryota; kingdom Viridiplantae; phylum Streptophyta; class Magnoliopsida; order Poales; family Poaceae; genus Triticum; species Triticum dicoccoides. Next base: position 121,169,896 of record NC_041386.1, on the reverse strand, counting down.
GTCTCCAGTGTTCGAAGACCATGTCTGTACATGGTAGGCTCGTCAAGTTTAACCCAAGTATTCTGCATGTCCAAAACTGTCTTACACCCGTTGTATGTGAATGCAGAGTCTATCAAACCCAATCATCACGTGGTGCTTCGAAACAACGAACTTTGGCAATGGTGCATACGGGGGGAGAACACTTTTATCTTGAAATTTAGTGAAGGGATCATCTTATAATGCTACCACCATTCTAAGCAAAATGAGATGTGTCAGTGTCAAAACCGACGGATCTCGGGTAGGGGGTCCTGAACTGTGCGTCTAGGCCGGATGGTAACAGGAGGCAGGGGACACAATGTTTTACCCAGTTTCGGGCCCTCTCGATGGAGGTAAAACCCTATGTCCTGCTTGATTGATATTGATGATATGGGTAGTACAAGAGTAGATCTGCGACGAGATGAGAGAGGCTAAACCCTAGAAGCTAGCCTATGGTATGATTGTATGTTGTGGTTGTTGTCCTACGGACTAAAACCCTCCGGTTTATATAGACACCGGGAGGGGCTAGGGTTACATAAGGTCGGTTACAAAGGAGGAGATATGCATATCCGTATCGCCTAGCTTGCCTTCCACGCCAAGTAGAGTCCCATCCGGACACGAGACGAAGTCTTCAATCTTGTATCTTCATAGTCCAGCAGTCCGGCCAAAGAATATAATCCGGCTGTCCAAAGACCCCCTAATCCAGGACTCCCTCAGTAGCCCCCGAACCAGGCTTCAATGATGACGAGTCCGGCGCGCAGATTGTCTTCGGCATTGCAAGGCGGGTTCCTCTCCAAATTCCATGTACCTGTTGAAATAGTGCCCTGCCTCTTGTGAATGTTGCACTCCTTGGCTTCCACACCCAATAATGGCCACTTTCCACGTGTCGAGCGAATGTAAAGAGCCGGGGTGTTTTTACATTTCCCCCCTAGCTGTGTAAATGAGCTGCCTATTAAAAAGACGAGGATTCAGATCCAAATCACACCATCCTCTCTTGGCGAGCCTCCATCGGAGTGCCTTCAACAGAGATCCATTCCATCATGGCCGGTCGACGCAACTCCTCCTCTCACCCCCTAGCCCCAATCCTGGAGATTGGGAGAGATGCTTCGTCCCGCATAGCAAATTAGTGATGCTTCAGACCAAGGGATTTCTTCCCCCAGCGTACATGGTCCCGGTTCGAGCCGGGCTCGCCACCTATAATGGCAGAGAACAAGCGGAGAGCCTTCCCAATCCCTCCTAGGGAGAGCGGGTATGCCTTGTCCCTCATTTGGTAAGAGGGCTCAGATTTCCAATTCATTCGTTTCTCCGGGGGCTCCTGGAGTTCTACGGCCTCCAGTTGCACAACCTTACGCCTGCCTCCATATTGCATATCACGGGATTCGTAGCCCTTTGCGAGCTGTTTTTGGGCTGTGAGGCTCATTTCGCTCTGTGGAAGAAGCTGTTCTGCCTTGTGCCCCGTTCTCAGAAGGGGTCGATATATCAAGTGGGCGGATCCGAAGTATGGCGTATTGCCGGTGCCGGATATCTGTCCGGAACCCCAAAGAAGACGTCCAAAGACAGGCCTTCAGAATGGTTTTATATAGAAGACGTCCCCCTCCCGGATCCTATTCGAATCGGCCTTCCTGAGTTCGACAACGCTCCTTTGAAGAAGCGCCGAAGTTGGCGTCCATGGACCTCCCTGGAGAAAGATGACAAGGACGTTCTTTACCTGATGAGCTGGATAAGTTTGTTAGCTCGATCCAGATTGACCATGATCGAGGTCACAGCCACATGTATTATGCGGGGGGTGCAGCCGCTTCAGTATAGAGGCCACCCTGTGTGGGATTTCAACGGGGAGGATGACGCCACCCGCTACGGCCGTAAAGGGCCGGGATCGGTTGCTGATCTAATAAAGATCTTATCCACTTTGTATAAGGGAGAAGAGGAGGAATTCCTTTGTGTCAACCCGCAGGGCGGATTTTCTATGTACAACCCTCCGAGCTGGGTAAGCGGAGACTTTTTCTCGCCCATCCGTTTCATATTCCCATAGTTAAGTATTCAGTCTAGCGATTTCAACGCAGGAGCTACGCCAGGCTGTAAAGGAGATAAACAACCCCCCTCCACAACCCGAGGACCCGGGACGGTCCCTTGACCCGGCCTCCCAGGAGGATCCGGACATATCTGTGGAGCTGATCGATGGGGTATTTTACCAATTGAGCAATGCCAACGCTTTGGTGGCCATTATGGCCGATTACCCTGGGCTACTTCCAGCCTCACAGGTAACTGAGACCGAAGTCCCCGTACTTTTAAAAGGGATCCGTCCTTGCGTGTTTTTGATTACCGTATAACAACCATGTTTTGTAGGGGAGGTCCTCGAGGCGGAAGGCCGAGCCTGCGGCGACTAGCCAACAGGGGGCCGCGAGGCCAGGCAGGCTGAAAAGACCCACGGTCCGGATTGAGACACCGGCGCAGTGGTACGGCGCGCCGTCTTTATTGCAAGACATTATTCTCAGAGGCATATTAACGCCCATGCCTTCTTTTCAGGAAAAAGCGCGCTCGCCGGACTATACCCGAAGAGGCTACTAATCGCGCCTCCACCAGCCAGGCTCCAAGGCCGGTTTCAGAGGCGGGAACGAGCACGAGGCATGCGCCGGGCGCTCCTCCGACAGAGGATGCGGATAAACTGTCCGCCACCAATTCCGAGGTGGAAAGTGCCATGAACCACAGGCGTCGTCGGATTGTTCTTCCTGATGCTTGTTTCTCCCAAGAGGCATTGGATGCCTTCAACTCGGGAGATGCGTACCTTCGTGCCGCTCAAAATGGTCTAGCCAGAGCCACGGAGCAGTATGTAAAAGACATACGGGTGAGAAAATTTGGTGATTATATATATCAGTAGCCCCTCAGACTTGAAACAGTTAGAATAACTGATTTAAGGATCATTTGTTATGCAGGTTCTTACAGAAAAGAATACCCAACTCTCCCAGGAGCTGGAAGAGTGCAAAGCCCAACTTCAGGCCGCACTGGCCGCAGCAGGGGAGCCCAAAGAGACCCCCTCTGGTAATATATCCTTCGAATGATAAGTATCATATAGAGTGCGGCATATATGCAGATCTGACGATAAAATTGCAGATGACGCTGGAGTAAATCCGGATAAGCAACAGCTCCTACGCCAGCTCAATGCTGGTGAGAGCGTGCTTACGAGGGTGAGGCAGGAGAAGAGTGATCTCCTAGATGCCAACACCAAGCTAGGCGTGGAACTAAAATATGTTCGTGCCCAACTGTCGGACTTTGTTAAGGAGAATCGGCGGCTTCGACGCGACATATTTAGTAAGTGCTTGAACGAACTTTGAAAAAGAGTTCGGCGAGGAAGTTGGCTGACAGAGTTATGTCTATAGGTATGCTAATAGGTCGTCCTGTCGAGGAAATGCCCGGTTCTACGGGTGACCTTCTTCCCGAGCTCTCGCAACTGCACGAACGAGTTTGGCAGGCGATGCAAGGCATCGCCCAGGCCTTGTTGCCATCCGTCTCCATGCCCGAAGGCCTTGGAGAGCTTGTAGAGAAGCTGAAGGGAGCACGGCGGCGCTTCCGATTATGGAAGATATCAGCCTGTCGTCAGGGCGCCAGAGAAGCCTGGGCAATGGTGAGCTTAGTGTATGGCCCGAATCACATGGCCGAGGTCAGACCTGTGGGGCCCGATGGGAAGGAGATCCCTGTGAGCTTAGTGTACGACCAAGTAGAATTGGCCGCAAAGTATTCCCAATAGGACTATAGACTAGACAGCCTATTGGATGGTATTGAAGAGGAATTCAACCAGTCAAATTGACTATGTAATTTAAAGTGACATGTATAATGCCTTCTAGCCGGATTGTAGATCGTTTGTCGTGGCGGACCTTTTCGCTTCAACATCGGGACCCGACGGTCCGGAGTGTATCCGAATACCCCCTCGGTTATGTAAGAACCGGGGCATGCGTGGAGACCAGGCGTAGGGGTCATTAGTGCTTTAACGGACAAGTTCCCAACTAGTTATGTTATATTACATGGTTAGTAAGAAACATCTTCTAGGGAGAATAGTTCCGTTAGGGGTTCCTTCCCCTGGGAGGCATGCCCTAAAGTGCATGTCCGGACTACAAGAAGAGACGTAGAAAAAACAATTGGGGGCGCATAAGTAAATAAGTGAAAAATCATCTTTAGTTCACCGACCGAATATTCCCTTAAGAATGCTAGCTTTCGGCTTCACCCAGTCTGAGGTACACATCCGGCTGACCCGGCAGTAACAATCACAGAGGTGCTCCCCTTATGCCCTAGCCGAATTAATGGGAACGTAGGGCATAAATACAAGAGCCAGGCAACCCAGCTTGGCCAAAACTTAAGTCATATCGATGCATATAATGGTGAATAAAGGGTACATGCGGAAGGATAACACATGTGTTGGGCATAAAGCCCATATGAATAAGCTTCTGTTAAAGAAGCCCCTAGGTATAATGAGCGTGGATAGCGTGTCAGTTGCGTGCAAACAAGGCACGAATGGGCCCCTAAAGGCTGTGTGAGAGAAGAAAAGGAGAAGGAGAAAAATATAAGACAGATAGTGTATAAAAAATGGACATAGGAAGGAGACGAACACAGAGTCCGGCGTTAGGCGTAGAATCTTCGAAGTCGGGCTGCGTTCCATGGGTTCGGCTCGAGTCGATTATCTGATGCATCCCGCAGACGGTACGCTCCACCAGTCAGGACTTGGTCAATGATGAAGGGACCTTCCCATTTGGGCTTGAGTTTGTCCTTTTTCTTATCCGGCAGGCGTAGAACTAACTCGCCAATATTGTAAGTTTTGGCCCGTACTTCTCTGCTTTGGTATCTTCGAGCCTGCTGTTGATAGAATGCGGAACGGGATTTTGCCACATCACGCTCCTCCTCCAAGGCATCCAAACTGTCCTGCCGATCGAGCTCGGCTTCTCTTTCTTCGTACATGCGCACTCGAGGTGAGTCATGAATAATGTCGCAGGGCAGAACCGCCTCTGCGCCGCATACCATAAAGAATGGTGTGTATCCGGTAGTGCGATTTGGCGTGGTCCGCAGCCCCCAGAGTATGAAGTCGAGCTCCTCTACCCAATACGTGTTAGATTCCTTGAGGGACCGCACTGATCTGGGTTTGATGCCGCTCATGATAAGACCATTTGCTCGCTCGACCTGACCGTTAGTTTGTGGGTGATAGACTGAAGCATAATCAAGCTTGATGCCCATGTTTTTGCACCAGAGTTTTACCTCGTCGGCCATAAAGTTCGTGCCGTTATCAGTGATGATGCTGTGGGGGACGCCGTAACGGTGTATGACCCCGGATATGAAGTCTATCACCGGTCCGCATTCGGCCGTCTTAACAGGCTTGGATTCTATCCATTTGGTGAACTTATCCACCATGACCAGTAAGTATTTTTGCATGTGGGTTCCTCCTTTAAGGGGTCCAACCATGTCAAGCCCCCAGACCACGAAGGGCCAGGTGATGGGGATAGTTTGGAGGGCGGTGGGTGGCATATGGCTTTGGTTAGCAAAAAGCTGGCAACCGACGCATCATTGGACTAAGTACTGAGCATCTGCCCGGGCCGTCGGCCAATAGAAGCCTGTACGGAAGGCCTTGCTTACAAGGGCCCGGGCCGCCGCGCGATGACCGTCGAGCCCGACATGAATTTCAGCCAGAAGATTCCGCCCTTCCTCTTCAGAGATGCACCTTTGAAGGACTCCGGTGGTGCTTTTCTTATAAAGCTCTCCCTCTCGCACTTTATAGACTTTAGATCGCCGCACTATGCAGCGTGCCTCCTTTTGGTCCACGGGGAGTTCCTGCTTAGTTAGGTAGGCTAGGAATGGTTCTGTCCACGGGGCGATGACTGCGATTATTACATGGGTTGAAGGTGTTATTTTGTTGGCAGAGCCTCCAATTATGTCAGAATATTCAGTGTCGGGCAGTGCGGTTGGGTCCGGGCTGTTATTTCCGGGTTCCCCTTCCCATACTATGGATGGCTTGAACAACCTCTCCAAGAAGATGTTGGGAGGGACATCATCGCGTTTTGCGATGATGCGTGCCAGGACGTCTGCCGCCTGATTGTTTTCCCGGGCTATATGGTGAAATTCGAGCCCCTCGAACCGAGCTGACATTTTTAGGACGACATTGCGATAAGCTGCCATTTTCGGATCCTTGGCATCAAAAGTCTCCATTTATTTGGGATATAGCGAGGTTCGAATCCCCGCGCACCTCTAGGCGTTGGATGCCCATGGATACTACCATTCGGAGACCATGTAGAAGGGCCTCATATTCGACTGCGTTGTTGGAGTCCATATACATTATCTATAGTACGTATTGAACTGTATCTCCTGTTGGGGACGTCAAAACGACGCCAGCCCCCAGACCAGCCAACATTTTGGAGCCGTAGAAGTGCATGATCCAGTTTGAATATGTGCCGTACTCTTTAGGGAGTTCGGCTTCCGTCCACTCGGCGACGAAGTCGGCCAAAACTTGCGACTTAATAGCTCTCCGTGGCTTGTAAGTTATGTCGAACGGGAGGAGCTCAATGGCCCATTTGGCAATCCGGCCCGTCGCGTCGCGGTTGTTTATAATATCGTTAAGTGGTACTTCAGAGGCTACCGTTATCGAACACTCTTGAAAGTAGTGTCGCAGCTTCCGGGATGCCATAAATACCGCGTGCGCTATCTTTTGATAATGCGGGTACCGTGACTTGCATTGAGTAAGGACAGTGGACACATAGTAAACCGGCTTTTGAAGGGGGAATTTGTGTCAGGCCGTTTCTTGTTCGATGACGAGCACTGCGCTTACTACTTGATGAGTTGCCGCAATGTATAATAGCATTTGTTCGCCAATGTTTGGCGCAGCCAGGACTGGGTTTGTTGCCAATATGGCTTTTATTTCATCGAGTCCAGCCGTGGCGGCATCCGTCCACTTGAAGTGTTCGGTGCGCTGGAGGAGGCGATAAAGGGGTAATGCCTTTTCTCCCAAGCGGGAGATAAAGCAGCTTAGAGCCACCACGCATCCGGTCAATTTTTGTATTTGTTTGAGGTCCTTTGGGATGTCCAATTGTGACAGAGCTCGGATCTTGGCTGGATTTGCTTCAATTCCTCTACCGGATACAATGAAGCTCAAGAGCTTTCCGGCTGGTACGCCGAAAACACATTTTTCCGGGTTGAGCTTGATGTCGTATGTTCAGAGGTTATCGAATGTGAGCCTCAAGTCGTCTACTAGAGATTCGACATGCTTGGTTTTGACGACCACGTCATCTATGTATGCCTCCACTGTTTTGCCGATATGGTTTGCCAGACATGTCTGAATCGTGCGCTGATATGTTGCGCCGGCGTTTTTGAGCCCGAAGGGCATTGTGTTGAAGCAGAATGGGCCGTACAGTGTGATGAATGCCGTTGCGGCTTGGTCTGGCTCTGCCATTTTAATTTGATGGTAGCCGGAGTATGCGTCAAGGAAACACAATGAATCGTGTCCTGCGGTAGCGTCAATGATTTGATCGATGCGGGGGAGGGGGAAGGGATCCTTTGGGCAGGCCTTGTTAAGGTCCTTAAAATCGACGCACAAGCGCCAGGGTTTGTCCTTCTTTGGTACCATCACTAGGTTTGCTAGCCAGTTCAGATGTTTTATGTCTCTGATGAATCCGGCCTCCAATAGCTTGGCTAGTTCCTCTCCCATGGCTTGTCTCTTAGGTTTGGAGAAACGCCGAAGAGCCTGCTTGACTGGCTTGAATCCTTTTAGGATATTTAGGCTGTGCTCGGCCAGCCTGCGTGGGATTCCTGGCATGTCTGAAGGGTGCCAGGCAAAAATGTCCCAGTTCTCGCGTAGGAACTCTCGTAGTGCGGCGTCGACATCAGGGTTTAATTGCGCCCCGATGGAAGCTGTTTTTGTAGGGTCCGTTGGATGGACTTGGAATTTGACTATTTCGTCCGCCGGTTTAAAGGAGGTGGACTTGGATCTTTTATCGAGTATCATGTCGTCCCTGTTCACCGTGGAGCGCAGCGTAGTCAGTTCGTCGGCCGCTAGGGCTTCGGATAGTGCCTCGAGGTCCAGTGCGGCTGTCTTATTTTCGGCGCGAAGTGTTATGTCGGGATCACTAGCAAGAGTGATGATTCCGTTGGGCCTGGGCATTTTGAGCTTCATGTACCCGTAATGGGGTATGGCTTGGAAGATTGTAAACGCCTCCCGCCCTAATAGGGCATGGTATCCGCTGCTGAACGGGGCCACTTGCAATGTAATTTCTTTGGACCTGTAATTATCCGGCGTGCCGAATACCCCATCTAGTGTGATTTTCCAAGCACGGCATGCTTCCCGACTGGGGATGATTCCTCTAAAGGTTGTGCTACTTTGCTCAATGCGGCTCCAGTCTATTTCCATCTTTTGAAGAGTTTCCTCATAGGTGAGGTTTAATCCGCTGCCGCCGTCCATGAGTACCTTGGTGAGTCGAAAGCCGTCCATGATTGGACTGAGGACCAGTGCGACTGGTGCTCGGGCTGTTTGGAATTTAGGTTTGTCACTAGCATTGAAAGTAATAGCCATGTCACTCCAAGGATTTATTACTGCTACGTGGTAGATTTCGGCCATGCTGCGGAGTGTTCGCTTGCGTCTATTTATTTGACGCGAAGGTCTCAAAGACCGTTAACACCGTATTGTTGTCCACGGGATGGTGCTCCGTGGTATTTGGGAGGAGTAGATCCTCACCACTTTTGGCCACTTGCCGGAGTATCCAACATGCTCTAAGGCTGTGCGTTGGTATTGCGTCTGCTGTACTATGAATTTTGCAGGGTCCGTTGAGCCATCCCTCCAATACGGTTCCTTGCCCCGTAGAGGGCTTTTGCTTTTTGGTAGTTAACCCGGGTGTATTGTGATAATGCACCCTTTTAGTTTGGACTGGGTTTGTATTCAGGGCCGGATTATCCCAAAATTTTATTTCGGTTTTCCAGGCGCTTTCCATCGCACAGTACTTTCATACTATGGACACCAAGTCGGCAAAGCGTGTAATTTCGCGGCGACTTATGGCGTTGAGGATTCCCTTGTCCATGCAATTGTTGCAGAAGAATGAAATTGCGTCTTCCTCGCGGCAGTCCTTTATCCTGTTCATGACCAGGAGGAATCTGGCCCAGTAATGGTGTACTGTTTCTTCGGGCTCTTGCCTAATTTGGGATAGTTCGCTTATGTTTGGGTGGGTGGGTGTAGTTGAACCCAAATCCTCACCCAATCTGAGACTCAGGGGCCAAGGAGTTTCCGAAATCAGAAGTTTGGATTCTTGGATGTTTTCCAATAAATCTAGCCCGCTGCCTGACTCTAGGTTCAGGTCTTGAGTGACGTCCTCCCCTCTGTGGGTATCCGGCTTGGAGGGATCGGGAATCCGGACATATCTAGTCCTTAAGATCGATGAAGGGTTGCCGCATTGTTCCTCCACAACTGCAACATGATGGGTGACCTGGGGAGAGTTGATCTCTCTCAGATCGGGTTTAGGCCCAATCTGATCGTAGTCTGTAGCAACTCCCAGGGCAGCGATGTGATCCAAGAGCTCGTTTAGGGAAGAGAGCTCCATTGGATCTAACTGCTCGGCGAGTTCCGAGTTGACGTGAAGATTGCTTTCGATGACCCGAGAAGTCATTGTCGGCGCCCTGGCCGAACAGGCGGTCGTAAGAAAACCACCTAGCCGGAGAGTTTGGCCGACAACCAAATCTCCCTTAGCAACGGTGCCGTTTTAAAAGACGGGACGAGGCATCCTTCCTGATGGCGACGGCACAACGGAACTCTCAATGAAATCACCAATGTCGGTGTCAAAACAGGCGGGTCTCGGGTAGGGGGTCCCGAACTGTGCGTCTAGGCCGGATGGTAACAGGAGGCAGGGGACACAATGTTTTACCCAGGTTCGGGCCCTCTCGATGGAGGTAAAACCCTACGTCATGCTTCATTGATATTGATGATATGGGTAGTACAAGAGTAGATCTACGATGAGATCAGAGAGGCTAAACCCTAGAAGCTAGCCTATGGTATGATTGTATGTTGTGATTGTTGTCCTACGGACTAAAACCCTCCAGTTTATATAGACACCGGGAGGGGCTAGGGTTACATAAGGTCGGTTACAAAGGAGGAGATATGCATATCCGTATCGCCTAGCTTGCCTTCCACGCCAAGTAGAGTCCCATCCGGACACGAGACGAAGTCTTCAATCTTGTATCTTCATAGTCCAACAGTACGGCCAAAGAATATAATCCGGCTGTCCGGAGACCCCCTAATCCAGGACTCCCTCAAGATGCATAAAAGATGGACATCACATGCCATCTCCGCAGGGCTTCGCCTAAGCACTATGAAAATATGATCGAGGGTGTAAACGGTGGAGGGGGGCGCCGCACACGGCTAAGACAATGTTGTGTTGTGCTAGGCGCCCCCTCCCACATATATATAGGTGGGGGAGGAGGGAGCAGCCAGGAGGCGCCCTCAAGTAGGCCGAATCCTACTTGGGGTCCTCCCCAAGTGGCGCCCCCTTCCTTATTGTCGGATTTCGGGTTCCACAGACCCTTGAGAGGTTCGAAGTCTGGGGTGCGTGCGAAGAACTCAACCTCCCCAGTATGCCTACTCACTAATCTCACGGCCTAGCTTGAAGAACTAGAGGGAAACGAGACACATCAGTTTACCCAGGTTCAGGCCACCTTGCGGTGTAAAACTGCTACCTCTTGAGCACTGCGTTGGTTTTCCTCGAAGAGGAAGGGATGATGCAGCAAAGTAGCATAACTATTTCCCTCGGTTTTTGAGAACCAAGGTATCAATCCAGTAGGAGGGTACGCGCGAGTCCCTCGTACTTGCACAAAACAAATAAATCCTCACAACCAACGCAAATAGGAGTTGTCAATCCCTATAAGGCCACTTACGAGAGTGAGATCTGATAGATATGATAAGATAATATTTTTGGTATTTTTATGATAAAGATGCAAAGTAAAATAAAGGCAAAGTAAATAGCAAAGGAAATAAGTAAGTAGTAGGAGATCAATATGATAAAGATAGACCCGGGGGCCATAGGTTTCACTAGTAGCTTCTCTCGAGAGCATAAGTATTCTACGGTGGGTGAACAAATTACTGTTGAGCAATTGACAGAATTGAGCATAGTTATGAGAATATCTAGGTATGCTCATGTATATAGGCATCACGTCGGAGACAAGTAGACCGACTCCTGCCTGCATCTACTACTATTACTCCACTCATCGACCGCTATCCAGCATGCATCTAGAGTATTAAGTTAAAAACAGAGTAACGCCTTAAGCAAGATGACATGATGTAGAGGGATAGACTCATGCAATATGAAGAAAACCCCATCTTGTTATCCTCGATGGCAAGAATACAATACGTGCCTTGCTGCCCTTACTGTCACCGGGAAAGGACACCACAATATTGAACCCAAGGCTAAGCACTTATCCCATTGCAAGAAAGATCAATCTAGTAGGCCAAACCAAACTGATAATTCGAAGAGACTTGCAAAGATAACCAATCATACATAAAAGAATTCAGAGAAGATTCAAATATTATTCATAGATAGACTTGATCATAAACCCACAATTCATCGGTCTCAACAAACACACCGCAAAAAGAAGATTACATCGAATAGTTCTCCACAAGAGAGGGGGAGAACATTGTATTGAGATCCAAAAAGAGAGAAGAAACCATCTAGTTACTAAATATGTACCCGTAGGTCTGAGGTAAACTACTCACACTTCATCGGAGAGGCTATGGTGTTGATGTAGAAGCCCTCCGTGATCGATGTCCCCTCCGGCGGAGCTCCGGAACAGGCCCCAAGATGGGATCTCATGGATACAGAAAGTTACGGCGGTGGAATTAGGGTTTTGGCTCCGTATCTGATCGTTTGGGGGTACGTGGATATATATAGGAGGACGGAGTATGTCGGTGGAGCAACAGGGGGCCCACGAGGGTGGAGGGCGCGCCTGGTGGGGGTGGGCACGCCCCCTACCTCATGGCCTCATGTTTCCTTTCTTGACGTAGGGTCCAAGTCTCCCGGGTCTTGTTCGTTGAGGAAATCACGTTCCCGAAGGTTTCATTCCGTTTGGACTCCATTTGATATTCCTTTTCTTCGAAACCCTAAAACAGGCAAAAAACAGCAATTCTGGGCTGGGCCTCCGGTTAATAGGTTAGTCCCAAAAATAATATAAAAGTGGATAATAAAGCCCAATAATGTCCAAAACAGTAGATAATATAGCATGGAGCAATCAAAAATTATAGATACGTTGGAGACGTATCAAGCATCCCCAAGCTTAGTTCCTGCTCGTCCTCGAGTAGGTAAATGATAAAAACAGAATTTTTGATGCGGAGTGCTACTTGGCATAATCTTAATGTAATTCTTCTTAATTGTGGTATGAATATTCAGATCCGAAAGATTCAAGACAAAAGTTCATATTGACATAAAAATAATAATACTTCAAGCATACTAACAAAGCAATTATGTCTTCTTAAAATAACATGGCTAAAGAAAGTTATCCCTACAAAATCATATAGTCTGGCTATGCTCTATCTTCACCACACATAATATTTAAATCATGCACAACCCCGATGAAAAGCCAAGCAATTGTTTCATACTTTTGACATTCTCAAAACTTTTTCAATCTTCATGCAATACATGAGCGTGAGCCATGGATATAGCACTATAGGTGGAATAGAGTGGTGGTTGTGGAGAAGACAAAAAGGGAGAAGATAGTCTCACATCAACCAGGCGTATCAACGGCCTATGGAGATGCCCATCAATAGATATCAATGTGAGTGAGTAGGGATTTCCATGCAACGGATGCACTAGAGCTATAAGTATATGAAAGCTCAAAAAAGAAACTAAGTGGGTGTGCATCTGAAAGCACAAGTGCTCCCTGGGTGATTTTGGTAATTAATGACAACATATCTCTTGTTGGACTAATAGTTTTACCTAGTATGTTTCAGACAAGTTCAACAAATTAAGTGGCATGGACTAAAGGATGTGGAACCCCTTCAAGATGCTAAGGACAAAGGATTGGCTCAAGCATCAAGATCAAGACTCTACATTTTCTATTTTAGTGATCCAAGATCACATTGAGTCTATAGGAAAAGCCAATACTATCAAGGAGGGATGAGGTGTTGCTTAATGGCTTGCTTGCTCAAAGTGCTTAGTGATATGCTCCAAAACCATCAACTACCTTCCCACATCCACATATGACCTAAACCAAAAGTCAAACTCAGCCCCACCGATTCTTTCTATCCGGCGCCACCGAGTTCAGAAGTCATAGCCACTGCCAGAAACCCTAATCAATTCGGTCTCACCGATGGGATCTTGGTTTCACCGAGATGGGCTTGCAAACTCTCTGTTACCTACTGCAATATTTTCGGTCCCACCGAGATATGCAATCGGCCCCACCGAGTTTGCTTGACCAACTCTCTGTTTCACTTATTACCCAAATCGGTCCCACCGAGTTTGAGTACTCAGTCAAACCGAGTTTTGGATCTACACTAACCCTAGCACATCGGTCCCACCGAGTTGATCCAGTCGGTCCCACCAAAAACCCTAACGGTCACTAGGTTTGCTAACTCAGTCCGACCGAGTTTTTCAATTCGGTCTCATCGAGATTGGTAAATTATGTGTAACGGTTAGTTTTTGTGTGGAGGCTATATATACCCCTCCACCCACTCTTCATTCGTGGAGAGAGCCATCAGAACATACCTACACTTCCAATACATATTTTCTGAGAGAGAACCACCTACTCATGTGTTGAGGCCAAGATATTCCATTCCCACCATATGAATCTTGATCTCTAGCCTTCCCAAGTTGCTTTCCACTCAAATCTTCTTTCCACCAAATCCAAATCCTGTGAGAGAGAGAGTTGAGTGTTGGGGAGACTATCATTTGAAGCACAAGAGCAAGGAGTTCATCATCAACACACCATTTGTTACTTCTTGGAGAGTGGTGTCTCCTAGATTGGCTAGGTGTCACTTGGGAGCCTCCGACAAAGATTGTGGAGTTGAACCAAGGAGTTTGTAAGGGCAAGGAGATCGCCTACTTCGTGAAGATCTACCGCTAGTGAGGCAACTCCTTCGTGGGCGATGGCCATGATGGGATAGACAAGGTTGCTTCTTCGTGGACCCTTCGTGGGTGGAGCCCTCCGTGGACTCGCGCAACCATTACCCTCCGTGGGTTGAAGTCTCCATCAACATGGATGTACGATAGCACCACCTATCGGAACCACGAAAAAACATCCGTGTCTCCAATTGCGTTTGAATTCTCCAAACCCTTCCCGTTACATTCTTGCAAGTTGCATGCTTTACTTTCCACTGCTCATATACTCTTTGCGTGCTTGCTTGATATGTATTGTGTTTGTTAAACTTGTGCCAAAACTCTACTTCAACTTACAAAAATTAAAAACTGCAACTTTTAGCACTTAGTGTCTAATCACCCCCCCTCTAGACACCTCCTCTCGATCCTTTCAATTGGTATCAGAGCATTGTTCTCCATTGCCTTGGTTTAAACACCTTTGGAGGAAGATGGGTGTGTCTACTTTGGGGAGTCTTAGATATAGAGTGCCTATTCTTGATGGAGAATATTTTCATGAGTGGAAAAATGAAATGCTTGAGATTTTCAATGAATATCATTTGAACAAGTATATTGCTAGCCCTTGTGCACCTCATGTTGATCCCATGCATCCTACCCTTGATGAGTCAATTGACATGATTCACAATCTTAGAACTGTTAATCTTATCACTAGAGGCTTGCCTATAAACTTGATTGGATGTTTGCCTACTCTTAAGTGTGCCTACACCATATGGAATTTCTTGAGGAACTCTTTCCAAATTATTCCTTGAAAGATTTAGATGAAATTCTCCATAAGTCTATTGCCTTGATTAAGATGAGTTCCAATGATCCCAAATTTGGTGACTGCTTATTTGAGCTTACTAATCTTACCAGTGCCAAAGGAGATGTTGGAATCATTAGCAATATCATTTCCAGAGCTATTAGAATTCATAAAGATAACTATAGAAATGATCATTTATCTAATGAATTACCCACTCTAGGAATTGATCAATCACAAGATGATGTTGAACATGGATGCTCTGATGAGGATGAGGATGATAGTGACTATGATCTTGATGATGCGATGAGACACTTTGGTCTTATGGCAAATCTTCGCGGCTACATGGCTGGAGGAAAGGAATGGGTCCTTGATAGTGGATGTACTGATCATATGACCGGAGATAAAGACATGTTCCGTGAGCTTGCTGAAAACGACGGCCCTCGAAAGTATGTCACTTTTGGTGATAATTCAAAGGGTAAGGTGGTTGGCCTTGGTAAGGTGGCCATCTCACATGATAGCTCCATACAAAATGTCATGCTCGTTGAATCTCTTGGCTACAACTTACTTTCAGTATCTAGACTTGCTGATTTCGGTTTCAATGTCCTATTTACTGAACTAGACTGCCAAGTGTTTCATAGAGATAATCATAAAATGGTCTTTACCGGTATACATAGAGGAGACCTTTACATTGTTGATTTCACTAAAAAGGCTCAACCTAAAACTTGCTTAATTGCTAAATCTTCTAAAGGCTGGTTATGGCATAGAAGGCTAGGCCATGTGGGCATGCGAAACCTTGACAAACTCATTAAAGGAAATCATATCCTTGGTGTTAACGATGTCATATTTGACAAGGATAGACTTTGTAGTGCTTGTGAAGCAGGGAAACAAGTTGGAGGAAGTCATCGCGCTAAGAACATCATGACCACAAGAAGACCACTCGAGCTACTTCACATGGACCTCTTTGGTCCAAATGCCTACAAGAGTCTCGGTGGTAACTCATTTGGTCTAGTCATAGTTGATGATTTTTCAAGATTTACGTGGGTGTTCTTTCTTGATGACAAATCTCAGGGCCAAAAGATCTTCAAAAACTTTGCTAGGAAGGCCCAAAATCAATTTGACGTGAAGATCAAGAAGGTTCGGAGCGACAACGAAATGGAGTTCAAGAACGCAAATGTAGACACCTTTCTTGACGAAGAAGGGATCGCACATGAGTTCTCGGCTACGTACACACCTCAACAAAATGGAGTTGTTGAGAGGAAGAACCGGACTCTTATCGAGATGACAAGAACGATGCTTGATGAGTACAAGACGCCAAACACTTTCGGGCGGAAGCGGTTGAGACAACTTGTCATGCAACAAATCGCTTGTATCTTCACAAGCTACTCGGCAAGACGGCATATGAGCTCCTCACCGGTAACAAACCCCAAGTTGGATACTTTCGAGTATTCGGCTCAAAGTGCTACATTCTTGATAAGCATCGTCGTTCTAAATTTTCTCCTACGTCTCATGAAGGTTTCCTACTTGGTTATGGCTCAAATTCTCACACATACCGTGTCTACAACAATTTCACCCGAAAGGTTGAAGAAACGGTAGATGTGAAGTTTGATGAATCTAACGGCTCGCAAGTAGAGCAATTGCCAATTGATGTAGGAGACAAAGATCCCTCGGAAGCAATCCAAGACTTGTCTATTGGCAAGATTCGTCCAATGGAGATAAAGGAGAGTACCTCATCCGTCCAAGTGGAAGCTTCTACCTCACGACAAGGTGAACCAAGATTTGATACCGAAGCATCCACGAGTGGGACACACCAAGATGAAGAAAATGAGGAAGTTCACCAAGACGAACGTCAACAACCTCCCTCTCCACCACGACAAGAGAACGACAACGCCAACAATGAAGAAGGCCAAGAAGAAGAACAAGATGAAGACGATGTTCAACCAAGACCCAAGCAAAAGCTTTCACGAGTTCGAGCAAGAATTGCTAAAGATCATCCCGTGGAGCAAATCTACAATGATATCCAAACCGGGAGAATCACTCGCTCAAAAACTCATTTAGCTAACTTTTGTGAACACTATTCATTCATCTCTCGCATTGAACCTATGAAGGTTGAAGAAGCATTGGAAGATCCGGATTGGATAAACTCTATGCATGAAGAGCTACACAACTTTGAAAGAAATCAAGTGTGGACATTGGTTGAAAAGCCCGACAACAACCACAACATCATCAGTACCAAATGGGTGTTTCGCAACAAGCAAGATGAAGATGGACAAGTGGTTCACAACAAAGCACGTCTCGTTGCCCAATGCTACACACAAGTTGAAGGTATGGACTATGGTGAGACATATGCTCTCGTTGCTAGACTTGAGTCCATTCACATCTTACTTGCTTATGCTAATCACCATGATATCACCTTGTACCAAATGGACATTAAAAGTGCTTTTCTGAATGGTGAAATAGAGGAGGAAGTTTATGTTAAGCAACCTCCCAGATTTTTCAATCCTAAGAAACCTAATCATGTCTACAAACTTCACAAAGCCCTTTATGGTCTTAAACAAGCTCCTAGAGCATGGTATAAATGCTTGACCAAGTTCCTTATTGAAAAAGGCTTTGAAATTGGAAAAATAGATTCTACTCTTTTTACTAAAAGGGTTAATGGAGAACTATTTGTATGCCAAATTTATGTCGATGATATTATATTTGGATCAACTAACCCTCATTTTAGTGAAAAGTTTGGGAAGCTAATGTCGGAGAAGTTTCAGATGTCTATGATGAGTGAACTCAAATTCTTTCTTGGTTTGCAAATCAAGCAAACTAAGGAAGGCACCTTTGTCTCTCAAACTAAGTACACCAAGGACTTATTCAAGAAGTTCAATATGCAAGAATGCAAAGGTATGACTACACCCATTCCTACTAGTGGACATCTTGATTTGACCAAAGATGGTGAACCGGTTGATCAAAAAGTTTACCGCTCTATGATTGGTTCATTATTATATATATGTGCTTCATGTCCCGATATCATGCTAAGTGTGTGCATGTGTGCACAATATCAAGCTGCTCCTAAGGAATGTCATCTTAAGGCCGTGAAAAGGATAGTGAGATACTTAATACATACACCAAATTTTGGCATTTGGTATCCAAAGAGGGCTTCCTTTGATCTTGTTGGCTACTCCGACTTGGACTATGCCGGTGACAAGGTTGATAGAAAGTCCACTTCGGGTACTTGTCAATTCCTTGGTAGATCTCTTGTGTCTTGGTCTTCCAAGAAACAAAACTCGGTATCCTTATCCACCGCCGAAGCGGATTACATTGTTGCTGGTTCATGTTGTGCTCAATTACTCTGGATGACCCAAACTCTTAAAGATTATGGGATATATGTGAAACATGTTCCATTACTTTGTGACAATGAAAGTGCTACCAAGATTGCTCACAATCCCGTGCAACACTCTCGAACTAAGCATATTGAAGTTCGTCATCATTTCATTCAAGATCACGTTGCTAAGGGTGACATAAACCTTAAGCATGTTCGCACTGATAAGAAATTAGCGGATATATTCACAAAACCACTTGATGAGAAAGTGTTTTGCAGGTTAAGAGGTGAATTGAACATCATTGATGCTTCAAACTTGGAGTAGGAACTCCATTGGATACATGCAAGACTTGAGCTTACGACTAATCTCTTGATATTTCTCTTATGATGATTATCTTATGTCTTGAAAATTTGCATCTTGCATGTTATCTAACCCTTGTAGGTACTTGGATGAATCTAATTCTATGAGATTGCAACTCACTCACATCTTGAGCAATCTCTACATCACCAAGTCTCTACACAATGCTGGTTGATGACAAGGAAGCACGAAACCTTTCAAACATATCCTTTGACAAATTCTATGTTGAGTCTCATGATTGTCATGTTGGATACACAAGTGCTCTTCCTTGCGAAAACTAACCCATGTAGGTAGATGAACTAAAAATCCAAAGGGTGCTCCCAACTCTTGATGGGCTACATCAACCTTGAGCAACTCACACAAGTTCAACTACATGATCAAGATCACCACCGCCACCCAAGGTATGTTATTCCATCTTAGATTGGCTTTACTCCAAGTCATGAGTCAAAGCAACTCGACAAGATGTGAATACATCAAGATACTTAAACGAAAAATGGTAACCCCATTTTGAGCTTAAACGATGAGTACGACCTATAATCAAGTGATCTCACTTGACTCCTAAGTCAATGTACTCTAACATAGGTGACTTTGTCGCCGCCCAACTCTAGATGAAGTTCTCTTGTGTTCTTTTCCATGCTCTTGCATTTGTCTCATGCATATTTGTTTCCCCTTTCAAAAAAACTTCATCTAGATCTTTTAGTTCTTTCTCGTTGCTTTTTGTTCTGCATTTTCTGCATCCAATTCATTGCAAATCTTTGTGAGATCTTATTTGTCTAGTGAGCTGAGGTGACAAGTGTTTTTCTCTGTGATGAACACGGTTCCACCGGTTTCATGTTTCCGGTCTAACCGAAGATTTTCGGGGCAACCGAAGCATACAACTCGGTGACACCGATTTCACTACAGGAAAAACATTTTGCCATTTATTCCTGCTTTATTCTTGATCCAGCTCCACTCAATGAATCTTGTCCTCTGCAAGCATCACATTTACCTTAATGCTTTGTACTGTGATTCAAGGACCGAACCCATTCACAACAAATTCCAGAAGACCCTTCTTGGAAATTGATGTCAAAGGGGGAGAGAGAGATCACATCAAAGCTTAATCATATCTCTAGGGGGAGAGATCTCTAGGGGGAGGGAATACTCTAGGAAAGAGTAATATTTGAGGATCCTTGCTTGATGTTCAAGAGGAAAGATGCCACATGTCTTCTTGGGGGAAAGACATGTTCATATGTGCTTATTTGTATTGGCTCTATTTTTCTGTTCCCTATCTTCTCCCAGTATCCCATGCTAGATTCAAGGGGAGCAAGACATCCAAGGGAAAGGAAATTCTTAAATTCATTGCATATCCTTCTCTTTGGGGACATGTCAATATCTATTGTGGTACTCTGTACTCACTCTACATGTCATCCCAGTCTTGGTACTCTTGTGGTTTCTTTTGTTTGCTCTAGCTAGTGGGTGCATCTGTGTTATCTAACCTTGTTTACGCAGGCTCATCCCATCCTAGCCAACTCAAGACCACAAGGTAAGTATATGCATCATAGTCATGAGTATGAGAAATTCTTGCTGATGTACATACTGTTTGCAAGAAGGACTAATGGGCATGAAGGTACATTTCCCATATTCATATCTTTCGCTCTGATGCATATAACCAAGATACATGTAACACATTGCTACTCTTTCATGGTTATGCTCTCACATGCTTCTATATTCCATATTCACATGATTGTATACATGTAGGGGGATCCTATGCTTGTTACATGTCTTTCCAAAGCTTTACTTGCTATTCTCTATATCTTTATCTAAAGCTTTGAGGTATGTTGCCATCAATTACCAAAGAGGGGGAGATTGAAAGCACAAGTGCTCCCTGGGTGATTTTGGTAATTAATGTCAACATATCCCTTGTTGGACTAACACTTTTACCTAGTATGTTTCAGATAAGTTCAACAATGGAGTCGCATGGACTAGAGGATGTGGAACCCCTTCAAGATGCTAAGGGCAAAGGATTGGCTCAAGCATCAAGATCAAGACTCTACATTTTCTATTTTAGTGATCCAAGATCACATTGAGTCTATAGGAAAAGCCAATACTATCAAGGAGGGATGAGGTGTTGCTTAATGGCTTGCTTGCTCAAAGTGCTTAGTGATATGCTACAAAACCCTCAACTACCTTACCACATCCAGATATGACCTAAACCAAAATTCAAACTCGGCCCCACCGATTCTTTCTATTCGGCGCCATCGAGTTCAGAAGTCATAGCCACTGCCAGAAACCCTAATCAATTCGGTCTCATCGATGGGATCTTGGTTTCACCGAGATGGGCTTGCAAACTCTCTGTTACCTACTGCAATATTTTTGGTCCCACCAAGATATGCAATCGGCCCCACCGAGTTTGCTTGACCAACTCTCTGTTTCACTTATTACCCAAATCGGTCCCACCGAGTTTGAGTAATCGGTCAAACCGAGTTTTGGATCTACCCTAACCCTAGCACATCGGTCCCACCGAGTTGATCCAGTCAGTCCCACCGAAAACCCTAATGGTCACTAGGTTTGCTAAATCGGTCCGACCGAGGTTTTCAATTCGGTCTCACCGAGATTGGTAAATTATGTGTAACGGTTAGTTTTTGTGTGGAGGCTATATATACCCCTCCACCCACTCTTCATTCATGGAGAGAGCCATCAGAACATACCTACACTTCCAATACACATTTTCTGAGAGAGAACCACCTACTCATGTGTTGAGGCCAAGATATTCCATTCCCACCATATGAATGATCTCTAGCCTTCCCAAGTTGCTTTCCACTCAAATCTTCTTTTCACCAAATCCAAATCCTGTGAGAGAGAGAGTTGAGTGTTGGGGAGACTATCATTTGAAGCACAAGAGCAAGGAGTTCATCATCAACACACCATTTGTTACTTCTTGGAGAGTGGTGTCTCCTAGATTGGCTAGGTGTCACTTGGGAGCCTCCGACAAAGATTGTGGAGTTGAACCAAGGAGTTTGTAAGGGCAAGGAGATCGCCTACTTCGTGAAGATCTACCGCTAGTGAGGCAAGTCCTTCGTGGGCAATGGCCATGATGGGATAGACAAGGTTGCTTCTTCGTGGACCCTTCGTGGGTGGAGCCCTCCGTGGACTCGCCCAACCGTTACCCTTCGTGGGTTGAAGTCTCCATCGACGTGGATGTACGATAGCACCACCTATCGGAACCACGACAAAAACATCCATGTCTCCAATTGTGTTTGAATTCTCCAAAACCTTCCCGTTACATTCTTGCAAGTTGCATGCTTTACTTTCCGCTGCTCATATACTCTTTGCATGCTTGCTTGATATGTATTGTGTTTGTTAAACTTGTGCCAAAACTCTACTTCAACTTAAGAAAATTAAAAACTGCAACTTTTAGCACTTAGTGTCTAATCACCCCCCCCTCTAGACACCTCTTCTCGATCCTTTCAGCATCCAACTTGCTTGCTCATGAAGACCTAGGGCAATTTGAGGAAGCCCATCATTGGAATATACAAGCCAAGTTCTATAATGAAAGATTCCCACTAGTATATGAAAGTGATAACATGAGAGACTCTCTACTATGAAGATCATGGTGCTACTTTGAAGCGCAAGTGTGGTAAAAGGATAGTAACATTGTCCCTTCTCTCTTTTTCTCTCATTTTTCTTCTTTTTTTTTTCTCTTTTTTCTTTCTTTCTTGGGGCCTTTTCTCTTTTTTTATGGCATCTTTTCTTTCTCTTTTTTTATTTTATTTTTCGACCAGAGTCTCATCCCGACTTGTGGGGAAATCATAGTCTCCATCATCCTTTCCTCACTGGGACAATGCTCTAATAATGATGATCATCACACTTTTATTTTTCTTACAACTCAAGAATTACAACTCGATACTTAGAACAAAATATGACTCTATATGAATGCCTCCGGCGGTGTACCGGGATATGCAAGGACTCATGAGTGACATGTATGGAAGAATTATGAATGGTGGCTTTGCCACAAATACGATGTCGACTACATGATCATGTTAAGCAATATGACAATGATGGAGTGTGTCATAATAAACGGAATGGTGGAAAGTTTCATGGCAATATATCTCGGAATGGCTATGGAAATGCCATAATAGGTAGGTATGGTGGCTGTTTTGAGGAAGGTATATGGTGGGTGTATGATACCGGCGAAAGGTGCGCGGTATTAGAGAGACTAGAAAAGGTGGAAGGGTGAGAGTGCGTATAATCCGTGCACTCAACATTAGTCATAATGAACTCATATACTTATTGCAAAAATCTACAAGTTATCAAAGCAAAGTATTACGCGCATGCTCCTAGGGGGGTAGATTGGTAGGGAAAGACCATCGCTCGTCCCTGACCGCCACTCATAAGGAAGGCAATCAAAAAATAAATCATGCTCCGACTTCATCACATAACGGTTCACCATACGTGCATGCTATGGGAATCACAAGCTTCAACACAAGTATTTCTCAAATTCACAACTATTCAACTAGCATGACTTTAATATCACCATCTTCATATCTCAAAACAATTATCAAGTATCAAACTTATCATAGTATTCAACACACTCATAAGAGAAATTTTCTTCTTCTTGAATACCTAGCATATTAGGATTTAAAGCAAATTACCATGCTATTAAGACTCAAAATAATCTAAGTGAAGCATGAGAGATGAATAGTTTCTATAAAACAACTCCACCACCGTGCTCTAAAATATATAAGTGAAGTACTAGAGGAAAATTATATAACTCAAAATATATAAGCGAAGCACATAGAGTATTCTAACAAATTCCAATTCATGTATGGCTCTCTCAAAAGGTGTGTACAACAAGGATGATTGACGGTGTCCTCGACTAGGGGGTACTCACCACGTCATCTCCTGATCTGTTAGATTGGGCCGAGGACCCCCATGGCCGTATACTCATGGGCCAGTTCGGACAACTGCCACATACATGGAAAATTCCACAAGACTTGGTGATCAAGACAAGGACTCCTCCCCACCGGCGTATTCGGCTAGGACTCTTGTTATCCTAGGCCTCTGGTGCATTATATAAACCGAGGCCAGGCTAGTCGATAGATAATATACAACAATCATACCATAGGCTAGCTTCTAGGGTTTAGCCTCTACGATCTCGTGGTAGATCAACTGTTGTAATACTCATATCATCAATATCGATCAAGCAGGACGTAGGGTATTACCTCCATCAAGAGGGCCCGAACCTGGGTAAAACACCGTGTCCCCTGCCTCATGTTACCATCGATCCTAGATGCATATTTCGAGACCCCCTACTCAAGATCCACCGGTTTTGACATCGACATTGGTGCTTTCACTAAGAGTTTCGCTGTGTGATCGGCAAAAAGATTGATGGCTCGCCTGCAGATCAACTGCGACTTCGGCATCTTCGTCACCAGCTCGACTGGTCACCTTGGTTTGACCAAAAACTGCGCCCCGTGTTTGGATCACCATGTTCGGATGAGGGCCTTCATCAAACATCAACTCCGATGTCTGTCAAGATCAGGGAGGAATCATCCATGGAGCTCGAGGGCTCAACGTCAACATTGCCTTCGGGCGGCCGTGCTGTTTTTATGGACAACGAACTTGTATTCGCCGTCACCGCCTCCTCGAGCGTCGGTTTGACGATTGCTTCGGTGCAATAGTGCGGAATTACATCTACAACAACCATGCAAAATTTCGTCTAGTTCCGATGGAGGAATCTCCGATATACCGGAGCCCTATCAAATCTGGACGAGAATCTGGACGAGTTTAGGGCGTGGTCTCCAGAGCCCAGCTCGGCGGTCCTTTGGAAGATCCAACCGTTCATCTACTGCAGAATTCCCATATGTACCACCCCTCCAAATTTCCTCTCGATCCGACGGTTCAAACTCTGGGAACCTTCCGATGAGTGGACCAATTTTCGGATCTGTTTTCTGCGCGAATACGAATCTGATCTGAATTCATGTTTCTTTATGAACGTGATATTGGACAACCTTTTTAGAGGAATTCTCTTCTAGGGTATTGTGCGTTGTTTTTAAACACGTGCCCGTAAATTTTTAAGCCTCCCTTGAGGTCATCTTCATCATCATGCTGCTGTCAAACCAGTCCGACAATATTGCTGCAAGGCTACCGACCTGCGCTAGACACGTCGTCACTTTGTTGAGCCGAGCTCAACTTCTTCGGATCATCATCTCGGCAAGCCGAACAAGAGTCCGGCATCGCGAAGGATAAATCATCACCAACATCGCCGCCACACGGATTACACGGAGCGGGCATACCGGCATCGCCGCATGGTCACTTCATCAAGCCGGCATCGACCACGTCACGACCTGCATCGGCAGGTCCGCACTATTGCTTCTTCAAGCTGGTGTCCATCACGCTGACCTACTTCGACTCATCGGCTGACATCGAGGCTTCGACATCTCGGCTGGACCAGGGGCTTCGCCATCACTTCATCAACCTACTCCGGAGACTTCAGCGTCACTAGCCGACCAGCTCCGTCACGTCAGCTGGACCGAGGGCTTTGCCTGGGCGAGCCAACCTTTGCCAGCATCGCCATACCGTCGCTTCATCTCCCATCAGGCAATGGGTGTGCGGATCAAGTCCCAATTTTCGGAATCACCTTTCTTCGGATTGCTACAACAAATAAACCAGGTGTTATTAATCCTAGTATTTTTTGCTTGTTCGGGTTCATTTTTCCCAATGAATTATTACTCTGGTTTGTTCATCATATGTACATAGGTCTATCAAATGATGGCCGCATTAACGAGGTCGCATGGTGGTTCGGTTACCGTACATGGTCCGGCGAACGCCGCATCCGGAACTCGGACCGACCTGTGAATTCAGGCTTTGCCACGCCTTTACCGCATCACGCCGACGCCCTGCATCGACATTGACTTTGGCGCCAGGCCATATTTCTTTTATTACTCACTTTGCATACATTATTTATTATGCAACGATTTTTATTTATTTATTATTATTACTATTATCTCCGATTTGCACTATTGTTTGTGCACAGGAAAATGATCCGGGTTGGGCAGTATCGTCAACTCGGCGTACTGACATACCACGTCACCTCGGCTGGACGGGGGGCTTCGTCAACACTTTATTACCCCATGCCAGGGACTTCGGCATCACTCTGTCGGCCCGCATTGACCGTGCTATGTCACCACTTCGGAGTGCCGAGCTCTTTGCTCCACCACCTTGGGACTGGCTTGGGGGATGGAACCTTGTCCCGCATCAAGCTCGGGCCGCGTCATCAATACCAAACACATTAACCAGCTAAGTTTCCTTCATGCTCAAAGTTTTAAATTTTTAACTTGTGTTCGGTTCAACCAAGCATTATACTTTTTTGGAAAAAAGTTGCTTGTAAAAAATTTCCTTGTCCAAACTTTGTTTGTGACACACAAATTCAAATACCCCATTTATTTGGGGGCTTCCTTTATGAAGCTTTTCCTCTTGCATATGATTATACTTGTACGGCTTTGTTCCTTGTTCGTGTATTACGCCACAATATGCACCATATTGACTTAAGCGATTTGCAAGCTGGGTTGCCTGGCTCCTGTGCTTACCCCTACGTTCCCGATTGTTCGGCTAGGGAGTAAAGGGAGCACCTCTGCGATTGTCACGACCAGGTCCTCCGAGCTCTAACCTTAGACTTGGTGAAGCCGCTCTTATTGTTTTCAATCATGGTCGGCACACAACGGAACTCATGAGTACAAAAAATCTATTGCACAAGTCTCATAGTAATAATGAGCACCGAAGAAAGGTATCGGTGGGGGTACTATTTTCTTCGAAGATGCTTCTTACACTTAGTTTGTAATATAGCATAAGTTCCCTGAGTACGCTTTGTCTGTTACAGCCTTATGGCCCGGTTGCCTGGTTATCGGAAACACTGTCGATATTCTCGACAGGTGGAGTACATAACACTTTTCGGTCCTTGACCGAAGAGGGAGAAGCCGACGGTCGGTTAAGACGCGTTTAAAGTTCGGGTGAACAAAGATACGATATTAGTACTTCGGTACATACAATCATTATACATAAAATTCTTTTACCCAAGTCACTTGGGGGCTCTTAAATTTATATGAGCCATTTTATAATAAGTGTTCTTCTTCTTAGTCGTTGCAAAGTTTTATTATTATTTATCACTCCTTTTTTCGACACGAGCGTGTGGTCACTAGCCGGGGAGCCTAATTTCTCTCTCAAAGCCGCTAGAGTTTAGTTTGCTAAACTGACCTAATGAGAAGTACTCCGCCCTCGGGATAGGAGGTTGAAACCGTAGGCTGACCCGCTTGAAGTCTTGAGATAGGATGTGTCATGTTAAAGCACAACAGAAGCACTTTTTAAGGCCAATTTTCGGATTGGCACCGAACACCTGATCTTGTTCGGACGTCAAATTTTTACTGACCTTTTTTGGTTTTCCAAGCTTATGGCACTTTTAAACTATTTGTGTGTTTTCAGCTCAAGTCTTGCAGTGCAACATCGGACACCTTTAGAGATTCGACAAAAACATTCTCGGATATTGCTATATATGCATCGGTTTCAAATTGTGTCTTCGGTCAATAGTTGGGTTGCCCGGCTCCTGCACTTTCTTCCTACGTTCCGCTTTGTTCGGCTAGGCATGCAAAGGGAGAACCACTGCGAGTGTGCTTCCAGCTCACATGGTTAAGCACCTCAGTGGAGAAAGCCGAAAACTGACTATCATAATAAGCATAAACTGGTCAGCGATCCGATGACTGTGTTAAATGACGGTCCATTCATAACAATGGCCGAAGTGTTTACGGCTTGACCTTGACTGTCGTCGAACACTACCGGGGGCTATTAACTGGCCTCCCAAACTAAATCATCGATACTTTGCTCTTATGTTAGAGCTGAGGTTTCATGATCATGCTTAGCATGACAACCCAAAGAAAGGAACCGATAGCGGGACTATTTTCTTTGGAAGACATTTCTTATGTTAAACAGTAATATAACATATCTCTCTGCGTACCTTTGTTTATAAAACCATATGGCCAGATTGCCTTGTTTGTCGTAAATCTTTGCCCTCATAAAGGCTTTATAAAGTACGACAAACACTCCTTGGCTACTGGCCAAGGAGGTGGAAGCTGATGGTCGGTCAACAAAGTTTTGTACAATGCGGATCCAAGCATTAATGACGTAAAGTACTTGGATACATAGAGTCATTACACATAATTTGTGATTTTACTATGGATATCGATCCTTAATTCGGCCACTCGTGCCCGCATTAAGGCTCGGGGGCTACTGGGCTTCGGGCTTATTATTTACAAATATTAAAGGGGCACATCGATCCCCCGATCTGGTGTTGCCAACCGACCAGTGTCTCAGGGGCTACTGCATTGCCTGTCCGATGCAAAAAAAATTATGTGCAATATAGTTTCCGAGGAGATTTTGATCCTCAGGTTGGTCGGCCGCACCCAACCTGAGTCTCGAGGACTGAGCACACCGCTTTTTGCGTCCCGAAGTATTCTGCCGAGCTAGGACTTGATCCTCAGGCCGATTTTGCAAATCAGCCTGAGCCTCAACGGCTACTGGGATCAGCGGTCTTACGTCATCCTTCAGGTGCATCTCGGGTTTTAGACCGGTACACACCTTGAGGGCTACTGGCTGTATATCTCGGCACAGAATAAATTGCACCACTAAAAAATATTGACAAAAAATCAGCCCACAGTCGGGGTGGTGCGCCACCTCGGAAGCAGTCCGGCATAAAGTTCGGGCGCTAGTGGCTGGCTCCATAGAGGGCATTTCCGGCATTAAGCTCGGCTAAACCCCTTAAACTTTTTTGTACCAAGATGATGTATGACATCTTGGATATAGTCCGGCGTTGGAGCTTGGACACAGTCCGGCGTTGGAGCTCGGATACATTTTGGCGTTGGAGCTTGGACACAGTCCGGCGTTGGAGCTCGGATACATTTCAGCGTTGGAGCTCGGAAGCAG
This sequence comes from Triticum dicoccoides, assembly GCF_002162155.2. NCBI lineage: Eukaryota > Viridiplantae > Streptophyta > Magnoliopsida > Poales > Poaceae > Triticum > Triticum dicoccoides. The sequence goes on along the minus strand of NC_041386.1, from coordinate 121,141,439 downwards.
TCCGACATTGGTGCTCGGCTGCAAAAGATACCTCGAATGCAGTCCGGCGTTGGAGCTCGGACGTAAGAGGACACTGCCTCCCGGGAACAACTTCAAAACCCGAGGTGTGGCATAAAAATAACAAGGCATTGATAAAGGCCGGAAACTTAAAGGGGCTCCTCGGATACCCGACGTATAAACTTGTCGAATGCATTTCGGCGATCCTCAAGATCAAAGATGAGAAGATTTGTTGAACCAGTTTTCAAGACCGACAACCGAAGATGAAGAATAGTTTGGAAGAATCGAGGAGCGTCCCTAACTTGAAGACCGGTTCAGGGGGCTACTGACGGTGTCCTGGACTAGGGGGTACTCACCACGTCATCTCCCGATCTGTTAGATTGGGCCAAGGACCCCCATGGCCGTATACTCATGGGACAGTTCGGACAGCTGCCGCATACATTGAAGATTCCACAAGACTTGGTGATCAAGACAAGGACTCCTCCCCACCGGCGTATTCGGCTAGGACTCTTGTTATCCTAGGCCTCTGGTGCATTATATAAACCGAGGCCAGGTTAGTCGATAGATAATATACAACAATCATACCATAGGCTAGCTTCTAGGGTTTAGCCTCTACGATCTCGTGGTAGACCAACTCTTGTAATACTCATATCATCAATATCAATCATGCAGGACGTAGGGTATTACCTCCATCAAGAGGCCCCGAACCTGTGTAAAACATCGTGTCCCCTGCCTCCTGTTACCATCGATCCTAGATGCATAGTTTGGGACCCCCTACCCGAGATCCGCCGGTTTTGACACCAACAATGATTGTGGTAAACTAAAAATCAAAGACTCAAATAATACAAGACGCTCCAAGCAAAACACATATCATGTGGCGAATAAAAATATAGCTCAAAGTAAAGTTACCGATAGAAGTAGACGAAAGAGGGGATGCCTTCCGGGGCATCCCCAAGCTTTGGCTTTTAGGTGTCCTTAGATTATCTTGGGGGTGCCATGGGCATCCGCAAGCTTAGGCTCTTTCCACTCCTTGTTCCATAATCCATCAAATCTTTACCCAAAACTTGAAAACTTCACAACACAAAACTTAAAGTAGAAAATATGTGAGCTCTGTTAGCGATAGAAAATAAAGAATGCTTAAGGTACTGTAATGAAATCATTATTTATTTATATTGGTGTTATATGTACTGTATTCCAACTTATCTATGATTTATAAATTATTTTACTAGCCATAGATTCATCAAAATAAGCAAACAACACACGAAAAACAGAATCTGTCAAAAACAGAACAGTCTGTAATAATGTGTAGCTAGTGCAAGATCTGGAACCCCAAAAATTCTAAAATAAATTTCTGGACGTGAGAAATTTATATATTAATCATATGCAAAAAGATTTAAGTAAATAGAACTTTCCAAATAAAAATGGCAGTAGTTCTCGTGAGCGCTAAAGTTTCTGTTTTTTTACAGCAAGTTCAACAAGACTTTCCCCAAGTCTTCCCAACGGTTCTATTTGGCACAAACACTAATTAAACACAACAAACACAACCAAAACATATGCTAGATAAATTATTTATTGAATAACAGCAAGGATAAATATCGGGTTGTCTCCCAACAAGCGCTTTTCTTTAAAGCCTTATAGCTAGGCATAATATTTCAATGATGCTCACATGAAAGACAAGGATTGAAGCACAAAGAGAGCATCATAAAACACGCGACGAACACATCTAAGTCTAACATACTTCCTATGCATAGGCATATTATAGGCAAACAACTTATCAAGGCAAGCAACAACTAGCATATGCAAGGAAGCGGAAACAAACAATAGCAATGTCAACATAACGAGAGGTAATTTAGTAACATGAAAATTTCTACCACCATATTTTACTATCTCATAATAATTGTATGTGGGATCATAAGCAAATTCAACAAAATGGCTATCACATAAAATATTTTCAACACGATCCACATACATTCAAAGTTGACACTCTTCCAAAATAGTGGGATTAACATTAACTAAAGTCATGACTTCTCCAAACCCACTTTTATCAAAAATTTCATAAGATTGAACATTCTCCAAATATGTGGGATCTAAAGTTGACATTCTTCCAAACCCACTTTCAATAATATTGCAAACACTATTATCAATCTCATATTCATCATGGGGCTTAAATAAATTTTCAAGATCATAAGAAGAATCACCCCAATCATGATCATTGCAACAAGTAGAGGACATAGCAAAACTGGCATCCCCAACCTTAGGGTTTTGCATATTATTAGCACAATTTACAAAAATAGAATTTATAATAAAATCATTGCAATCATGCTTTTTATTCAAAGATCTATCGCGAATCGCTTCATGAAGTAATTCATCACACTTTTCAGATTCACGAATTTCAAGCAAAACCTCATAAAGATAATCTAGTGCACAAAACTCACTAGCAATTGGTTCATCATAATTGGATCTCTTAAAAAGATTAGCAAGTGGATGAGGATCCATAGATCTTAGGTTCTCTGTTTAGTAATAAATAAACAACTATTCTAACCATACGAGCAAACAAGAAGCAAGCGAAAAAGAGGCAAATAGAGAAAGAGAGGGAGGATAGAGAGAGAGGGCGAATAAAATGGCAAGGGTGAAGTGGGGGGGAGAGCAAAACGAGAGGCAAATGGCAAATAATGTAATGCGGGAGATAAGGGTATGTGATGGGTACTTGGTATGTTGACTTTTGCGTAGACCTTCCCGGCAACAGCGCCAGAAATCCTTCTTGCTACCTCTTGAGCACTGCGTTGGTTTTCCCCGAAGAGGAAGGGATGATGCAACAAAGTAGCGTAAGTATTTCCCTCAGTTTTTGAGAACCAAGGTATCAATCCAGTAGGAGGCTACGCGCGAGTCCGTCGTACCTGCACAAAACAAATAAATCCTCGCAACCAACGCAAACAGGGGTTATCAATCCCTATAAGGCCACTTACGAGAGTGAGATCTGATAGATAAGATAAGATAATATTTTCGGTATTTTTATGATAAAGATGCAAAGTAAAATAAAGGCGAAGTAAATAGCAAAGGAAATAACTAAGTAGTAGGAGATCAATATGATAAAGATAGACCCGGGGGCCATAGGTTTCACTAGTGGCTTTTCTCGAGAGCATAAGTATTCTACGGTGGGTGAACAAATTACTGATGAGCAATTGATAGAATTGAGCATAGTTATGAGAATATCTAGGTATGATCATGTATATAGGCATCACATCCGAGACAAGTAGACCGACTCCTGCCTGCATCTACTACTAGTACTCCACTCATCGACCGCTATCCAGTATGCATCTAGAGTATTAAGTTAAAAACAAAGTAACGCCTTAAGCAAGATGACATGATGAAGAGGGATAGACTCATGCAATATGAAGAAAACCCCTTCTTGTTATCCTCGATGGCAACAATACAATACATGCCTTGCTGCCCTTACTGTCACCGGGAAAGGACACCGCAATATTGAACCCAAAGCTAAGCACTTCTCCCATTGCAAGAAAGATCAATCTAGTAGGCCAAACCAAACTGATAATTCGAAGAGACTTGCAAAGATAACCAATCATACATAAAAGAATTCAGAGAAGATTCAAATATTATTCATAGATAGACTGGATCATAAACCCACAATTCATCGATCTCAACAAACACACCGCAAAAAGAAGATTACATCGAATAGTTCTCCACAAGAGAGGGGGAGAACGTTGTATTGAGATCCAAAAAGAGAGAATAAGCCATCTAGCTACTAACTATGGACCCGTAGGTCTGAGGTAAACTACTCACACTTCATCGGAGAGGTTATGGTGTTGATGTAGAAGCCCTCCGTGATCGATGTCCCCTCCGGCGGAGCTCCGGAACAGGCCCCAAGATTGTATCTCGTGGATACAGAAAGTTACAATGGTGGAATTAGGGTTTTGGCTCCGTATCTGATCGTTTGGGGGTACGTGGATATATATAGGAGGAAGGAGTACGTCGGTGGAGCAACAGGGGGCCCACGAGGGTGGAGGGCGTGCCTGGTGGGGGTGGGCGCGCCCCCCTACCTCGTGGCCTCCTGTTTCCTTTCTTGACGTAGGGTCCAAGTCTCCCGGGTCTTGTTCGTTGAGAAAATCACGTTCCCAAAACCCTAAAATAGGCAAAAAACAGCAATTCTGGGTTGGGCCTCCGATTAATAGGTTAGTCCCAAAAATAATATAAAAGTGGATAATAAAGCCCAATAATGTCCAAAACAATAGATAATATAGCATGGAGCAATCAAAAATTATAGATACGTTGGAGGCGTATCAAAAACCCTACTCCTGCTTTGTGGTGGATTGGCCTCGAGGGGCTGAGGATGAACTAGTACAGTGGGAGAACAACCTCAGGAGGAGGCGTGTTCTTGTGCTCGAGTGAGCTGGTGAGCTGGTGAGGATGGAATGGATCTGATCTGGTCCCTCCTCTATGGTGGTGGCTAGGTCCTATTTATAGTGGCCTTGGTCCTCTTCCCAAATGAAGGAGGGAAGGGATCTCATAATGGCCAAATTCGAAGGGAGACAACTAGTACATGCTATCCTGACAAAAGTAGTCTTCGCCTGCAAAAGCCTCAGGTTGTGACGCCGCGGTGGGCTCGACGATTACCTTCGGATTGCCGTCTAGCGGTCTTGGTCTTGTTGCACTGGAATGGAAACCTTTGGCTGATTCCTCGGGACTCTGCGCATGTGCTTGCCTCCTTAGCACCAAAGAGGAAATTGTCATCCTGCGCCCGCTGGGGCCCGCCTGACTTTGGTCATCATGGCTTACGTCATCCAAACCTCGCGAGGTGAGGCTTGCATAGGTATCTCGGCTCCTCAGGAGCCAGCCCGAGGAGGCCGCTCCTTTTGGAGGTCTTGGTGTCGTCCACCTCGCGAGGCTTGGCCCCTCGCAAGGGTCTTGAGTTGTTTATGCTGAAGGCGGGCCGTACTAGGCCGTCGATGAAGCCACGCTGTGGGCCGCAGGCAGGCAAGTCTGGGTACCCCCGCTCCCAGAACGCCGACAGTAGCCCCTAGGCCCAAGGCACGCTCGAACTTGGCTTTGAAGCGAAGCCAAAGGGCAAGTGTGGAGCGCCACATGCCCTAACCGCTTGCGGCCTTGGTCGACACATGGCGATTGATGGGACGTGGGCGTCCCCGCTTCCCCATGCTGCCTCCACAACTGTTCGACTTGATGAGTCCCTGCTGCATGCAGAGAAAAACCATCATTGCGTGGGATCATGGAGGCTGGAGGTTGGCCTCCCTCCGGCTATAAATGAGGGGAGGGGCGGAGCCCCCCTTGCTCATCTCCATCTTCTCGCAGCCTGCCCCTTCTTCTTCGTGGCTCATCGTCTTGTCGCAGCATCCATGGTGCCGTCAAGGAGGTCCTCCACCACGAAGAAGGGGAAGGCCTCCAAGGAGGGACCGGATTCGCCTCCGCCCAAGAGGGGCCGCGGACATCCCTGCAAGTACGTTGCGACCCCGGCAGTGGCCCCTCAGGGGCGCAGGAGCACCCCCCCTAGAGCGGGTGCTACCTCCGGCGGCCGCGGCGGCGCTTCTTCTTGTGGAGGGAGGCGCCGAGGTCGAGGCAGTTCCTGCGATGAGAGAAGGCGCGCTGTGGTTGCCCGACTTCCTCGGCCGCACTTCCATTCGGCGGACACGTTCTCAGAGTTCTTCGTGTGGTCGGAGAGGCCTCTGGGCACCTGGCTCCCACTCCCGCGCTTCTTTGCGGGAGCGTTGCCGGTCGCGGGGCTTGACAACCTCTAGCTACAGGCTGACGGCTGCTGCAGCAGGGCCTCGTGGGCTAGGGTCGAGGTCACCGCCGCCGGCAACGTGTCCTTGACCCGTGGCTAGCATGCGTTTGCCCGCGCACGAGGCCTGAGTGGGAGGTACACCCTCCACTTCAGGTACGACGGCCTTGCGACCCTCTACGTGAGGGTGTTCAAGGAGGACGGCCGCCGTATGGGGTGCTGCCCGGAAGACGGCAGCGACGACGATGAGCTTGGCCTTGGTGATGGCCGCGACGACGATGAGCTTGGCCTTGGTGATGGCCGCGACGACGAGGAGGGTGAGCTTGTGTAACACCCAAGATGCGGCTATATCTCCCACGTGTCGAGGCACGACTTAGAGGCATAACCGCATGTTGGTTTTGTCGCAAGAAGGGTCATCTTCACACAATCCCAAGTACAAGAACAAGGATAGAGATAAATAGTTGGCTTACAATCGCCACATCACACAATTATTCAAATACTTCATACATCATTCAGAGTACACACATAGTCCGACTACGGACAAATCCAAATGAAAAGAAGATAACCCCAAATGCTAGATCCCCGACCGTCCCAACTGGGCACCACTACTGATCATCTGGAAAAGACATGTAGTAACGGCCAAGGTCCTCGTTGAACTCCCACTTGAGTTCGGTAGCATCACCTACACTGGTATCATCAACACCTGCAACTATTTTGGTAGAATCCGTGAGTCACGAGGACTCAGCAATCTCAAAACCCATGAGATCAAGACTATTTAAGCTTATGGGTAGGATGTGGTTATGAGGTGGAGTTGCAGCAAGCGCTAAGCAAATATGGTGGCTAACATACGAGTACAAGAGTAAGAAGAGAAAACTACGCAACGGTCATAAGACTAGAAGTGATCAAGAAGTGATCCCGAACTGCTTACATTCATACATAACCCAACCATGTTCACTTCCCGGACTCTGCCGAAAAGAGACCATTAAGGCTACACATGTGATTTATGCATTTTTAATTAAGTCAAGTGTCATGTTCTCTACAACCGGATATTAAAATATTCCCATCTGCCACATAACCGCGGGCACGGCTCTCAAAAGTTTGTACCCGGCAGGGGTGTCCCAACTTAGCCCATCACAAGCTCTCATGATCAATGAAGGATATTCCTCCTCCTGGAAAGACCTGGCCAGTCTCGGAATCCCGGTTACAAGACATTTCGACAATGGTAAAACAAGACCAACAAGACCGCCCGATGTGCCGACAAATCCCGATAGGAGTCGCACGTATCTTGTTCTCAGGGCACACCAGATGGGCAAGACATTGGGTTGGCTGAGACCCTGGTTGCCTAGGGGCACTGGACATCACCCAATTTGGACCAGCAATCAGTGGAACACTGGCTCGGGGGGTGAATAAAGATGATCCTCGGGTTAATTACTCTATAGGAAAAAATTTAGGTTGTTATTAGGCAAATGTTAAAACCAAGGTTGGGCCTTGCTGGAGGAGTTTTATTTAAAGCGAACTGGAAAGGGGGTCCCATAACCCCAACCGCGTAAGGAACACAAAATCAAGGAACATAACACCGGTATGACAGAAACTAGGGCGGCAAGAGTGGAACAAAACACCAAGCAAAAGGCATAGCCTTCCACCCTTTACCAAGTATATAGATGCATTAATTAAATAAGAGATATTGTGATATCCCAACATATCCATGTTCCAACATGGAACAACTTGCAAGGCACCTGCAACTAGCAATGCTATAAGAGGGGCTGGGCAAAAGCGGTAACATAGCCAAACAGTGGTTTGCTAGGAAGGTGGGTTAGAGGCTTGACATCGCAATATGGGAGGCATGATAAACAAGTGGTAGGTAGCGTGACATAGCGATAGAGCGAACAACTAGCAAGCAAAGATAGAAGTGATATCGAGGGTAATGATCATCTTGCCTGCAAAGTTCTTAGGGTTGTCGAAAGCTTGCTCCTCGTAAGCGTACTCGACAGGATCCTCATTCACGAACTCATCTCCCGGCTCTACCCAAAGCAAGAACACAAGCAACAGAACAACAATCAATCACGGTGCAATGCACAAGCAACATGATGCAAGGCATGGCATGAAATGCAAGGTATGATGTGCAATGCATATGGGTACTTCAGAAGGGAAAAGATGATCAAGGAATCAACTTGGCAAACCAAGCATGCCGCTGGAAAGATGGAGTGATTTCGGTCGAAATCGATATAAGGATCACCGGAAATGGATGCATGATTTGCAAATGACGAGCAAAACAAGAACGATGCAAATATGCGGTTAACATCATCATAGCACTTAAGATGCAACAAGAAACTATGCTACATCACTCCAACATAGCAACAAAGCACATGGAAGTAAAGTACAGGTGAAGCTCTACAAATTATGAACACTGAGCTCCTACTAGAACTCACTAGAACAAGCCTAAAATAGCATGGCAAAAATGCAAATGATAACAGCTTCACAGACTTGGTGAAAATACTAAACATGTCATAAACAGCATCAGGTAGCAATGTTTAGAGCTAGCAAACAACATGTTATAGGAATATATCATCGCAAACAAAGGCATGACATGCTAGTACTAAAGACAAAGAACAAAACTCCCTTACTGAACTTTAGCCAAAGATGCACAGAAAATGAGGTAGCACCCATGCAAACATGGCAAGTGATGTGATTAGTTTTAGACTTTTGCAACAAAGATTAGGGCATCAATATGGACATTAACATGAAAATGACACTAACATGAAGAGCATCACGAGACGAACATTTTGATATATTATATGCGCAAATCGGAGCTATATGCATGGAGATATGACCGGTCAAAGAGGGGCACATAATGTGAGAATTTCGGGACTTGGAGAGAAAAACACCTCGCGAGATCTAGGGTTTGCATGGTTCCCGAGGTTGGTCGATGTGGTCGCCGGAGATGTGGCCGATGAGGAGTGTGGAGGTCGCTGGCGGCGTCGTGGTGGCCGGATCCGGTCGCCCCGCGCCCGGATCTGAAGAGGGCCGGCGTGGTGGGTGGCGGCGCGTGATTGGTCCAGACGGCGGCGGCGAACGTGTCCGACCGATGCGGACGCTGCGGTGGCGGCGGGAGAGGGTGGACTATGGTTTCACCCGGATTTAGAGGAGGGGGGCATATTTATAGGTAGGGGGAGCTAGGAGAGTCCAAATGAGGTGTGGTTTTTGCCCACACAATCATGATCCAATGACGGAGAGCATGGAGGGGATTTAGATGGGCTAGTGAGCTGTTTTGGAGGGGTGATGGGCTGCAAAGAGAGAGGGGCTTTTGCGGTTACCCGGTTAACCGTTGGGTCATCAAACGACCTCCAAATGGAACGAAATTTGACAGGTGGACTACCGGTGATGTACCAAGGCCACTCGACAAATCTCGGCCCATTCCGAGAACGTTTTTCTCCCAATCATGAAATGAGATCTAAGAGGTGCAATGGGTGCATGTGGGAGTGTTGGATCGCGAAACGGACAATGGGGAAAAAGCGGATGCATGAGACGAACACGAGTGCAAATGAGATGCACATGATGACATGAGATGAAATGCATGACATGAACAAAATGCAAAACGAAAGACAAAAACCCAACCATGAAGGATATGGCATATCACATAGCCGGAAATGGCAAGAGTTGGAGTTACAATTATGGAATGTTACATCTGGGGCATTAAAACTCTCCAACACTACAAGAGGATCTCGACCCGAGATCTAGGACTGAAAAAACTCCGAATATTCAGAATGGAGGTGATCCTCACGCTGCCAGGTGGCTTCTCGGTCGGAATGGAGCGACCACTTAACTTTCAGGAATTTGGTCGACTTGTTGCGAGTTTTGCGCTCGGTTTCTTCAAGAATAGCAATGGGATGCTCATGATAAGACAAATCTTCTTGGAGATCAATCTCATCAAAGTTGATAGTGCGCTTAGGCGTCTTGAAGCACTTGCAAAGCTGTGACACATGAAACACATCGTGCACATTTGCGAAGTTGGACGGAAGTTCGAGTTGATGGGCGAGGTCGCCTCTTTTGCCAATGATCTTGAAAGGACCCACATATCTCAGGGCAAGCTTCCCTTTGATACCGAAGCATCGAGTGCCTTTCATTGGAGAGACGCGGAGGTAGACATGGTCTCCGATCTGGAAAGCCAAGTCACGGTGCTTGCTATCATAGTAACTCTTCTGGCGCGATTGCGCGGCTTTGAGATTTTCAGGATGACTTTACACATTTCTTCAGCTTCTGTAATCAAGTCATTGCCAAGAAGTTGGCGTTCACTAGGCTCTGACCAATTGAGAGGAGTACAACACTTTCTGCCATAGAGAATTTCAAATGGGGCCTTGCCCGAACTTGCTTGGAAGCTGTTGTTGTAGGAGAACTCGGCATAAGGGAGACAATCTTCCCACTTCATACCGAAAGAGATGACTCAAGCTCTGAGCATGTCTTCAAGGATTTGATTGAATCGCTCGACTTGGCCACTTGTTTGAGGATGGAAAGCCGTGCTGAAGCGAATGTTGGTGCCCATGGCCTTTTGGAAGGAGCCCCAGACCTTAGAAGTGAAAATGCTTCCGCGGTCTGAAGAGATCAATTGCGGAATACCATGTAATGAGACAATTCTGGAGGTGTATAGCTCTGCCAACTGAGCTGCTGTGATAGATTCTTTGATTGGAAGGAAATGAGCCACTTTTGTAAGCTTGTCGATGACAATGAAGATAGCATCATTCCCATGCTTGGACTTAGGAAAATCCCATGACAAATTCCATTTCGATATGATCAAACTTCCATTCTGGAATAGCAAGACGTTGGAGGAGACCAGCTGGTTGTTAGTGTTCTGCTTTCACCCTTCGACAGACGTCACATTCATTCACGAATTGAGTAATCTCCCGCTTCATTCGAGTCCACCAATACGACTGCTTGATGTCACGGTACATCTTCGAACTGCCTAGATGAATAGAAAGAAGAGAATTTTGCGCTTCTTTCATTATGACCTTCCTTAGATCACCTTTAGGAACCACAATCCGGTCCTCAAAGAACAAAATGTCTCTGTCATCAATGCGATAGCACTTGTATTTGGATAAGCCCTTGGCAATACCATGTTTCACCTTCTTCACCATGGTATCAAGGAGTTGTGCCTCACGAATTTGATCTTCCAAAGTAGGAGTGACTTGAAGGTTGGCAAGAAAACCTTGAGGAACAACTTGGAGGTTGAGTTTGCGGAAAGCTTCACAAAGATCCGGTTGGAATGGCTTGAGAATTAAGCTGTTGCAATAAGCCTTTCTGCTCAAAGCATCTGCAATAACATTGGCCATGCCTGGATTATATTCAGTACTTGGATTGTACTCTTGAATCATGTTGACCCAATGAGTTTGCCTGAGGTTGAGGTTGGGTTGAGTGAAGATATATTTGAGGCTCTTGTGATTGGTGAAAATGTCCACTTGCCTTCCCAACAAGAGATGTCTCCATGTTGTCAATGCATGGACAACTACCGCCAACTCAAGATAGTGAGTGGGGTATTTCCTTTCATTGGGCTTCAACTGACGAGAGGTATAGGCCACAACTTTCTTCTCTTGCATTAACACGACACCGAGACCTTACAATGAGGCATCACAGAAAACTTCGAATGGCTTAGATGAAGGAAATATGCCCTAGAGGCAATAATAAAGTTGTTATTTATATTTCCTTATATCATGATAAATGTTTATTATTCATGCTAGAATTGTATTAACCAGAAACTTAGTACATGTGTGAATACATAGACAAACAAAGTGTCACTAGTATGCCTCTACTTGACTAGCTCATTGAATGAAAGATGGTTAAGTTTCCTAACCATAGACATGAGTTGTCATTTGATTAACGGGATCACATCATTAGAAAATGATGTAATTGACTTGACCCATTCCGTTAGCTTAGCATTTGATCATTTAGTATATTGCTATTGCTTTCTTCATGACTTATACATGTTCCTATGACTATGAGATTATGCAACTCCCGAATACCGAGGAACACTTTGTGTTCTACCAAACGTCACAACGTAACTAGGTGATTATAAAGGTGCTCTACATGTGTCTCCGATGGTACTTGTTGAGTTGGCATAGATCAAGATTAGGATTTGTCACTCCGATTGTCGGAGAGGTATCTCTAGGCCCTCTCGGTAATGCACATCACTATGATCCTTGCAAGCAATGCAACTAATGAGTTAGTTGCGGGATGATGTATTACGGAACGAGTAAAGAGACTTGCCGGTAACAAGATTGAACTAGGTATTGAGATACCGACGATCGAATCTCGAGCAAGTAACATATCGATGACAAAGGGAACAACGTATGTTATTATGCGGTTTGACCGATAAAGATCTTCATAGAATATGTAGGAACCAATATGAGAATCTAGGTTCCGATATTGGTTATTGACCGGAGACATGTCTCGGTCATGTCTACATAGTTCTCGAACCCGTAGGGTCCGCACGCTTAACGTTCGGTGGCGATCAGTATTATGAGTTTATCTGTTTTGATGTACCGAAGGTAGTTCAGAGTCTTGGATGTGATTACGGACATGACGAGGAGTCTCGAAATGGTCGAGACATAAAGATTGATATATTGGACGGCTATATTCGCACACCGGAAGGGTTTCGGGTGATCTCGAAGAAAACCAGAGTGTCGGAGGGGTTACTAGAACCCCTCGGGGGCTAATGGGCCTTGATGGGCCCTAGTGGAGAGAGAGAGAGGGGACGGCCAGGGCAGGCCGCGCTGCCCTCCCCTTGAGTCCGAATAGGACAAGGAAGGGGGGGTGCCCCCCTTGCCTTTCCCCTCTCCCACTCCTTCCTCCCCCTCCTAGTGGGACTAGGAAAGGGGAGTCCTACTCCCACTAGGAGGAGAATTCCTCCTCTTGGCTCGCCCTCCTAGGGTCGGCCGGCCTCCCCCCTTGCTCCTTTATATACGGGGGCAGGGGGCACCCCATGGACACACAAGTTGATCATTGATCTTTTAGCCGTGTGCGGTGCCCCCCTCCACCATAATCCACCTCGGTCATATCGTAGCGGTGCATAGGTGAAGCCCTACGTCGGTAGCTTCGTCAACACCGTCATCATGCCGTCGTGCTGACGAAACTCTCCCTCGAAGCTCTACTGGATCGTGAGTTCGTGGGACGTCACCGAGCTGAACGTGTGCAGATCGCGAAGGTGCCGTATGTTCGGTACTAGGATTGGTCGATCTTGAAGACGTACGACTACATCAACCGCGTTGTCATAACGCTTCCGCTTACGGTCTACAAGGGTACATGGACGACACTCTTCCCTCTCATTACTATGCATCACATGATCTTGCGTGTGCGTAGGAATTTTTTTGAAATTACTATGTTCCCCAATAGTGGCATCCGAGCCAGGTTTATGCATAGATGTTATATGAACGAGTAGAACACAAAGGAGTTGTGGGCGTGGGTATATACATATTGCTTGCCGTCACTATTTGATTCTTGATTCAGCGGCATTGTTGGATGAAGCGGCCCAAACCGACATTACGCGTACGCTTATGCGAGACTGGTTCTACCGACGTGCTTCGCACACAGGTGGCTAGTGGGTGTATGTTTCTCCAGCTTTAGTTGAATCGGATTCAATGATCAGGGTTCTTTCTTAAGATCAAAAGGCAATCACTATACCGCGTTGTGGTTTTTGATGCATAGGTAAGAACGGTTCTTGCTAAGCCTATAGCACCCACGTGAAACTTGCAACAACAAAGTAGAGGACATCTAACTTGTTTTTGCAGGGCATGTTGTGATGTGATATGGTCAAGACGTGATGAGATATAAATTATTGTATGAGATGATCATGTTTTGTTAAAGTTATCGGCAACTGGCAGGAGCCTTATGGTTGTCTCTTTATTGCATAAGATGCAAGCGCCATACAATTGCTTTACTTTATCGCTATGTGATGGCAATAGTTGCAAAAACAATAGTTGGCGAGACGACCATGTGACGACACGTTGATAGAGATCAAGATGATGGAGATCATGGTGTCTTGCCGGTGACGATGGAGATCATGACGGTACTTTGGAGATGGAGATCAAAGGCACAAGATGATGATGGTCATATCATGTCACATATTTTGATTGCATTCGATGTTTATCTTTTATGCATCTTATTTTGCTTAGTACCGCAGTAGCATTATAAGATGATCTCTCACTAAATTTCAAGGTATAAGTGTTCGCCCTGAGTATGCACCATTGTGACAGTTCATCGTGCCGAGACACCACGTGATGATCGGGTGTGATAAGCTCTACATTCACATACAACGGGTGCAAGGCTGTTTTTCACACACAGAATACTCGGGTTAAACTTGACAAGCCTAGCATATGCAGATATGGCCTCGGAACACTGGAGACCAAAAGGTCGAGCGTGAATCATATAGTAGATATGATCAACATAGTGATGTTCACCGTTGAAAACTACTCCATCTCACGTGATGATCGGACATGGTTTAGTTGATTTGGATCACGTGATCATTTATATGACTAGAGGGATGTCTATCTAAGTGGGAGTTCTTAAGTAATATGATTAATTGAACTTTAATTTATCATGAACTTAGTCCTGATAGTATTTGCATAACTATGTTGTAGATCAATAGCTCGCGATGTAGCTCCCCGTTTATTTTTGGTATGTTCCTAGAGAAAAACTATGTTGAAAGATGATAGTAGCAATTATGCGGACTAGGTCTGTGATCTGAGGATTATCCCCATTGATGCACAGAAGAATTATGTCCTTGATGCACCGCTAGGTGACGGACCTATTGCAGGAGCAGATACAGACGTTATGAACGTTTGGTAAAGCTCAGTATGATGACTACTTGATAGTTTAGTGCACCATGCTTTACGGCTTAGAACCGGGACTTCAAAAACGTTTTGAACGCCACAGAGCATATAAGATGTTCTAAGAGTTGAAATTGGTATTTCATACTCATGCCCGTGTCGAGAGGTAGAAGACCTCTGACAGTACTTTGCCTACAAGATGGAGGAGAATAGCTCAACTAGTGAGCATGTGCTCAGATTGTCTGGGTACTACAATTACTTGAATCAAGTGGGAGTTAATCTTCCAGATAATATAGTAATTGACAAAGTTCTCTAGTCACTATCACCAAGTTACTAGAACTTAGTGCTGAACTATAATATGCAAGTGATAACGAAAGTAATTCCCAAACTCTTTGCGATGCTGAAATTGGCAAAGGTGGAAATCAAGAAATAACATCAAGTGTTGATGGTTAACAAGACCCCTAGTTTCAAGAAAAAGGGCAAAGGGAAAGAAAGAGGAACTTTAAAGAAGAATAGCAAGAAAGTTGTTGCTCCCATGAAGAAGCTCAAAGCTAGACCCAAGCCTGGAACTAAGTGCTTCTACTTCAAAGAAAATAGTCACTGGAAGTGGAACTGCCCTAGATACTTGGTGGATAAGAAGGATGTCAAAGTGAACAAAAGTATATATATTTGATATACATGCTATTGATGTGTACTTTACTAGTGTTTATAACAACACCTCAATATTTGATACTGGTTCAGTTACTAAGAGTAGTAACTCGAAACGGGAGTTGCAAAATAAACAGAGACTAGTTAAGGGCGAGGTGATAATGTGAGTTGGAAGTGATTCCAAGGTTGATAAGATCACCATCGCGCACCCCTTTACCTTCGGGATTAGTGTTGAACCTAAAATAAATGTTATATGGTGTTTGCGTAGAGCATAATATGATTGGATCATGTTTATTGCAATACGGTTATTCATTTAAGTCAATGATAATTGTTATTCTGTTTACATGAATAAAACCTTCTGAGGTCATACACCCAAGGTGAATGGTTTATTGAATCTCGATCGTAGTAATACACATATTCATAATATTGAAACCAAAAGATGCAAAGTTAATAATGATAGTGCAAGCAACTGACTTATTGGAAATAATACATACCGATGTATGCAATCCGATGAGTGTTGAGGCTCGCGGCGGGTATCGTTATTTTCTGATCTTCACAGATGATTTGAGCAGATATGGGTATATCTACTTGATGAAACATAAGTCTGAAACATTTGAAAAGTTCAAAGAATTTCAGAGTGAAGTGGAAAATCATCATAACAAGAAAATAAAGTTTCTACAATCTGATCACGGAGACGAATATTTGAGTTATGAGTTTGGTCTTCCTTTGATGATGTGGAATAGTTTCACAACTCACGCCACCTGGAACACCACAACGTAATGGTGTGTCCGAATGTCATAACCGTACTTTATTAGATATGGTGCGATCTATGATGTCTCTTACCGATTTTTCACTATCGTTTTGGGCTTATGCATTAGAGACAGCTGCATTCTCATTAAAATAGGGCATCATCTAAATCTGTTGAGATGACACCATATGAATTGTGGTTTAGCAAGAAACCTAAGCTGTCGTTTCTTAAAGTTTGGGGCTATGATGCTTATGTGAGAAAGTTTCAACTTGATAAGCTCGAACCCAAATTGGAGAAGTGCGTCTTCATAGGATACCCAAAAGAAAATGTTGGGTATGCCTTCTATCATAGATCCGAAGGCAAGATCTTTGTTGCTAAGAGTGGATCCTTTATAGAGAAGAAGTTTCTCTCGAAAGAAGTGAGTGGGAGGAATGTAGAACTTGATGAGGCAATTGTACCTTCTCCCGAATTGGAAAGTAGTTCATCACATAAATCAGTTCTAGTGATTTCTACGCCAATTAGTGAGAAAGCTAATGATGATGATCATGAAACTTCAGATCAAGTTACTTCCGAACCTCGTAGGACAACCAGAGTATGGTTCGCACCAGAGTGGTACGGTAATCCTTTCTGGAAGTCATGTTACTAGACCATGATGAATCTATGAACTATGAGGAAGCGAAGATGAGCCCAGATTCCATGAAATGGCTTAAGGCCATGAAATCTGAGATGGGATCCATGTATAAAGAACAAAGTATGGACTTTGATTGACTTGCCCAATGATTGGCAAGCCATTGAGAATAAATGGATCTTCAAGAGGAAGACGGACGCTGATAGTAGTGTTACTACCTACAAAGCTCGAATTGTCGCAAAATATTTTCGACAAGTTCAAGGTGTTGACTACGATGAGATTTTCTCACTCATATCGATGCTTAAAATTCTGTCCGAATCATGTTAGCAGTTGCCACATTTTATGAAATGTGGCAAATGGATGTCAAAACTGCATTCCTTAATGGATTTCTTAAAGGGGAGTTGTATATGATACAACAAGAAAGTTTTGTCAGTCCTAAAGGTGCTAACAAAGTGTGCAAGCTCCAGCGATCCATCTATGGACTGGTGCAAACATCTTGGAGTTGGAATATACGCTTTGATGAGTTGATCAAAGCATATAATTTTATACAGACTTGCGGTGAAGCCTGTATTTACAAGAAAGTGAGTGGGAGCACTACATCATTTCTGATAAGTATATGTCAATGACATATTGTTGATCAGAAATAATGTAGAATTTTATGGAAAGCATAAAGGAATGTTTGAAAGGAGTTTTTCAAAGAAAGACCTCGGTGAAGCTACTTACATATTGAGCATCAAGATCTATAGAGATAGATCAAGACGCTTGATATATTTTCAATGAGTACATACCTTGACAAGATTTTGAAGTAGTTCAAAATGGAACAATCAAAGAAGGAGTTCTTGCCTGTGTTGCAAGGTGTGAAGTTGAGTAAGGACTCAAAACCCGACCACAGCAGAAAATAGAAAGAGAATGAAAAGTCATTCCCAATGCCTCAGTCATAGGTTCTATAAAGTATGCTATGTTGTGTACCAGACCTATTGTGTACCTCACCATAAGTTTGGCAAGAGGGTACAATAGTGATCCAGGAGTGGATCACAGGACAGCGGTCAAAAATATTCTTAGTGGAATAAGGAAATGTTTCTCGATTATGGAGGTGACAAAGAGTTCGTCGTAAAGAGTTACGTCGATGCAAGCTTTGACACCGATCTGGATGACTCTAAGTCTCGATCTAGATACATATTGAAAGTGGGAGCAATTAGCTAGAGTAGCTCCGTGCAAAGCATTGTAGACATAGAAAATTTGCAAAATACATACGGCTCTGAATGTGGCAGACCAGTTGACTAAATTTCTCTCACAAGCAAAACATGATCACTCTTTGGGTGTTAATCACATACCGATGTGAACTAGATTATTGACTCTAGTAAACCCTTTGGGTGTTAGTAACATGGAGATGTGAAACTAATCACATAAAGATGTGAAATATTGGTGCTAAATCACATGACGATGTGAACTAGATTATTGACTCTAGTGCAAGTGGGAGACTGAAGGAAATATGCCCTAGAGGCAATAATAAAGTTGTTATTTATGTTTCCTTATATCATGCTAAATGTTTACTATTCATGCTAGAATTGTATTAACTGGAAACTTAGTACATGTGTGAATACATAGACAAACAAAGTGTCACTAGTATGCCTCTACTTGACTAGCTCGTTGAATCAAAGATGATTAAGTTTCCTAACCATAGACATGAGTTGTCATTTGATTAATGGGATCACATCATTAGAGAATGGTGTGATTGACTTGACCCATTCCGTTAGCTTAGCATTTGATCATTTAGTATATTGCCATTGCTTTCTTCATGACTTATACATGTTCCTATGACAATGAGATTATGCAACTCCCGAATACCGGAGGAACACTTTGTGTGCTACCAAACGTCATAACGTAATTGGGTGATTATAAAGGTGCTCTACAGGTGTCTCCGATGGTACTTGTTGAGTTGGCATAGATCAAGATTAGGATTTATCACTCCGATTGTCGGAGAGGTCTCTCTGGGCCCTCTCGGTAATGCACATCACTATAAGCCTTGCAAGCAATGCAACTAATGAGTTAGTTGCGGGATGATGTATTACGGAACGAGTAAAGAGACTTGCCAGTAACGAGATTGAACTAGGTATTGAGATATCGACGATCGAATCTCGGGCAAGTAACATACCGATGACAAAGGGAACATCATATGTTGTTATGCGGATTGACCGATAAAGATCTTCATAGAATATGTAGGAACCAATATGAGCATCTAGGTTCTGCTATTGGTTATTCACCGGAGACGTGTCTCGGTCATGTCTACATAGTTCTCGAATCTGTAGGGTCCGCATGCTTAACGTTCGGTGACGATCAGTATTATGAATTTATGTGTTTTGATGTACTGAATGTACTTCAGAGTCCCGAATGTGATCACGGACATGGCGAGGAGTCTTGAAATGGTCGAGACATAAAGATTGATATATTGGATGGCTATATTCGGACACCAGAAGGGTTTCGGGTGATCTCGGAGAAAACCGGAGTGTCGGAGGGGTTACCGGAACCCCCCGAGGGCTAATGGGCCTTGATGGGCCCTAGTGGAGAGAGAGGGGCCGGCCAGGGCAGGCCGCGTGCCCTCCCCTTGAGTCCGAATAGGACAAGGACGGGTGGCGGCCGCCTTGCCTTTCCCCTCTCCCACTCCTTCCTTCCCCCTCCTAGTGGGACTAGGAAAGGGGAGTCCTACTCCCACTAGGAGGAGGACTCATCCTCTTGGCACGCCCTCCTAGGGCCGGACGGCCTCCCCCTTGCTCCATTATATACGGGGGCAGGGGCACCCCATGGACACACAAGTTGATCATTGATCTTTTAGCCGTGTGCGATGCCCTCCTCCACCATAATCCACCTCGGTCATATCGTAGCGGTGCTTAGGCGAAGCCCTGCGTGGTAGCTTCATCAGCACTGTCATCAAGCCATCATGATGACAGAACTCTCCCTCGAAGCTCTAGTGGATCGTGAGTTCGTGGGACGTCACCAAGCTAAACGTGTGCAGATCGCGGAGGTGTCGCATGTTCGGTACTAGGATCGGTGGATCGTGAAGATGTACGACTACATCAACCGCGTTGTCATAACGCTTCCGCTTATGGTCTACGAGGGTACATGGATGACACTCTTCCCTCTTGTTGCTATGCATCACCTTGATCTTGTGTGTGCGTAGGAATTTTTTTGAAATTACTACGTTCCCCAACATTAGACTCATCAGGAGGAGTTAGGATAGGAGCTGTGACTAGTCTCTCTTTGAGGGTGTTGAAAGCAAAGTCACACTCAGGCGTCTAGACATACTTGACATGCTTTTGGAGGAGGTTGGAAAGAGGCTTTGCAATCTTAGAGAAATTCTAAACAAATCTTCGGCAATAGCTTGCAAGCCCAAGGAAACTGTGAAGCTGCTTGACATTCTAAGGAGGCTCCCAATTCACAATTGCAGAAACCTTCTCCGGATTAACAGCAATGCCCTCGGCGGAGATGATGTGGCCAAGGTAAAGAACTTCATCAATCCAAAAGTCACATTTGGAAAACTTTGCATAGAATTGATACTCTCTGAGCTTGTCGAGCACCAATCGCAAATGTTTGGCATGATCCTTCTTATTCTTGGAGAACACCAATATATCATCGAGATACACCAGGACGAAATCATTCATGTAGGAGTTGAAGATGAAGTTCATCATGCGAGAGAATGTTGGAGGGGCATTGACAAGGCCGAAATACATGACAATATATTCATAAGAACCAAAGCTTGTTCTGAATGTTGTCTTGGGAATATCTTCTTCATGAATGCGAATCTGATGATAACCCATATGGAGGTCAAGCTTGGAGAACACCTTTGCACCTCTAATTTGCTCGAATAGCTCATTGATATTGGGAAGTGGATACTTGTTCTTGATTGTCTTATTATTCAATGGATGGTAATCGACACAAAGTCGGTCTGTGCCATCCTTCTTCTGGACAAAAAGAACACTACAACCCCACGGAGATGAACTTGGTCTGATCAGACACAGATGCTCTTGTTCATTGAGTTGTGTCTTCAATTCCTTCAGCTCTTTTGGTCCAAGCTTGTATGGACGTTTGCAAACGGGTTCAGTACCGGGCTCAAGATCGATAAGAAACTCAACTGGCCAGTGAGGAGGCATACCCGGAAGCTCTTCTAGAAAGACATCTTGGTACTCACAAACAACTGGAATCTGAGAAATAGCGTCTAACTCACCCTTCTCATTGAGAGAGAACAACCGAATGGTTTCGTCACGAGCGGCATAGATGATCACATCCTCAGAAGAGTGTGTCAATTTAATCTCCCTGGCAGCACAATCAAGGGTCGCCTTGTGCTTAGAAAGACAATCCATGCCGAGAATTAGATCAATATCCGAGTCGCCAAGAACCATTGGAGAAGACAAAAATTTATAGTTGCCCATCTTGATGGAAACATCCAGAGCCATCATTTTGGTATTCATGAACAAACCCGGAGAGGAAACCGATATCGGCTTAGGCAGATCAACAATATGCAAATTGTGCATGGATGCAAAAGGTCCTGATATGAATGAAATAGATGCACCAGTATCAAATAATACTTTTGCAGGAATATCATTAACTGGAAGATGACCCATGATCACTTCTAAAGAATCCTCTCCTTGAGTTGCATTCATCATGTTCACCCTTGCAGACTTGGGATTATGCTTGACCACTACACTGCTTGAAGACCTCATAGGAGGAGGAGGAGGCAGAAGGCGCCTTTTGTCATGGAATTGTCATGGCAGATGTCCTAGTGGAAGGACTTAGTCGTAGGACCATCGCAACTAGGAAGCTTAAATGGGTTAATCGGGACAAGGGACACGAGAGTTTTATACTAGTTCAGCCCCTTACGATGAAGGTAAAAGCCTATGTCTAGTTGTGTTGGTATTGCTGGGGTTTCGATCACCAAGAGGCTTAACTCGCCGGCTTGGTTATCAATCTCTTGTTTCTTGCCCTAAACTACCACCGGGTCGTCCCCTTATATACACGGGTTGACGCCTGGTGGCCTACAGAGTCCTGGCCGGCTCATAATCGTGTCCGGCTCGGTGACTTCCTTTACATGCCTTTCTTTACAAGTCTTTCCTTACATACGGCGGTTTGCAATATTGGGCCTTAAGCCGCCTCTAGGCCTTTGGGACTTCTATAAGATTTGATAAACTATCATCTTAATGTTTACTGGGCTTCTTGTGTAACCCGCCATTGGGGCTGACCCGGCTCATCCCGGGCAGGTCATAACTGATAGCTATATCCCCAACATTAGGCCCTAGGTTGACTTTGAACTTCGTTCTTTGTCAATCTTCAACACTTAGACAAAATCCATCTTCTTATCTTCGCAGAAGTTTTTGTAACCCGCCATGACGTCATCTCTTGAAAACGCAAAAAACTTTTATGATGTCATCTCCCAATGGATCTTCACCTTTAATGTCTTCTGAGAATCGAGGCGTCTATGTAGTTGGATAACCATTATTCGGCTCTTCCTTGACTTTTGCGCCCGTCTGTTCACATTTTTCCTTGTAAATAGGCACGCCTCGGCCTTCCTCATTCTTCTCTCTCTCTCTCTCTCTCTCTCTCTCTCTCTCTCTCTCTCTCTCTCTCTCTCTCTCTCTCTCTCTTATTCTTCTTCCTCTCGCAACCCTCCTGCTGCTCGAGCCTCACCGTCGTCGCGCTTCTCCTCCGTCTCCGTCGACCTTGGCCGCTGCATCAACACGAATCGGTCCAGAGAACGGTGGCGACCTCCGCAGAAGATTCGTGGTTGTAAGTGTTCTCCTTTTCACTTCTCAGATCTGCATTAGGGTTTCCAGACTTCTACGTGTTCTTCATAGTTCATCGCAGTTCTTCGTAGTTCTTCCACCACAGGCCTCTTCTTGATCCAAAAAGATATATATGCTTGTGCGGTAGTGTTTTTGTGCCTACTCTTGATGCCCACAGATCCCTTTCTCTGGTTCAAAGATCTCATTAGAACTCACAGACTCATCTGCGCTAAAAAATTTAGGTCTAGATTTTTTCCCATTTTGAATAGCCATTTGATCTGGAATAATACCAAGCAGTTAGGAAACTTGTTTGTCTCAACACTTAGCTGCATTTGCTTTTCTCAAATATTTGTAGTCATGGCGGCTTGCTGTGCCGGCTTACTTTTCCTTATATGACATTAGCCCTTAACTAAGCCGCCATTACTTCCCTGTATCATCATCATTTAACTGTTAATTTCACCATTGAATTGAACCGGCATGTTGCCTTTCTTTCAGTTTGTTTTTGAACATCATGACGTCCAAAGCGCCAACCATGTGCAACTGGGTTCCCTCAACCGTAACTGAGGAACGTTTGAAGGAGTTCTTTTCCATAGGATTTTTGCCAGGAAAGCCGTCATGTCTTACCGCGCCCCTGACACAGACGAAGAATGGCCCAATCCAAAAGACGGCGAAGTGATTGTTTTTACTGACCATATGAACCGTGGCTTTTCACCGCCCGGCTCAAAGTTCTTCAAAGATGTCCTCCACTTTTTCAAACTCCACCCTCAAGATATGGGGCCCAATTCCGTATCTAATATCTTCAACTTCCAAGTGCTCTGCGAAGTGTACCTTCAGGAAGAGCCGACCGTGGACCTCTTTAGAGAATATTTTTATCTGAACCGGCAAAACGAGTGCACCAACGGCCTTAGCTTGGAGCTTGGAGGCATCTCAATTCAGCGTCGGCAGGGCGATGTCTTCCCCCTCATAGTCTTGCCAACTCATCCCAAAGACTGGAATCAGACTTGGTTTTATTGTCAAGATACCTCACCAGCAAACAAACATCCCCTGCCGGGTTATCGCTCAGAGCGTCTTGACTCCAAATTTGCACTTCCTGACAAACTCACTACTGCTGAATGCAAGAAATTGATACCATCCATCAAGAGGATTAATGCTTTGTTGGGGAACGGGTTAACCGGAGTTGATCTGACCCACTGCTAGATCTCATGGCGGGTTATCCCTCTAAGCCGTCGATCAAAACTGATGTACGAGTATGGTGGAGGCCCAGATGATTCTCTTCGTCGCAGCTCCATTCAGTTAACGGAAGAAGATATTGTTTCAATGTCAACCCTTCTGGTGAACGGAAAATATGAAGACCGCAGTATCGTCGGGTTAAACCCCTTCTGCAAGATTAACCCGGTGCCAGAAGTAAGGACACTCTGATCTCTCTCCTTTGTATTTCCCATCTGTATTGTTTAATGCTTGTCTGACCTTTCATCTTGTTTTTACTTGTCTCCAGGCCAGATCTGATTTGTGGAAAGTTAAATATGACCACGAAGCTGCCAAGAAAGCAAGAGCCGGTGCCATAAACGCCAAGAAAACGACCCGAAGGTCCAAGAAGAAGAAGAAGTACACCGCTGAAGATATGATGAAACTCGATGATACTTCTGATTCGGAGGTAGCCCTTGACTCCCTTGGCCAACTTTTTAATAATCTTATTAACACTGATCATTACCAGGATGACACTGGGGCCAGTCAGGCCGTGGAAGAAGAGGTAACTATTTCCTCCGACTCAGCCCATTTGCCAAGACAGAAACTTCGAGTCGTAACCCAGAAAGTAAGGTTTTCACACCCTTTGGCTTATCTGGACCCTCACTTTCTTTTGAAAAAGCAGCAATATGAGAGCCATCGTCAAGCCCGGACCAAAGACGAATCGGCTGTTGTTCTTCAAAAAATTCCCCCAAAACGCCAGAATGAGGTTTATTTCTTTGTCTTCGACTTTCTGTTAATGGATGTGCTTCCTTGTATTACTTACTTTGTCTTATATTTGCAGGAGGTATCTCGCTCTTCTGGCGACTCGTCTCAAACCCAGTTTCCGGCCTTCAAGACTGCCCCTGGGTAAGAAAAAATCCTCTGTCTTCCGTGTTTTTCAAATTGTCTCTTTATACTAACAGTCCTATAATCTTTCACTTAGTGGCCAAGCTAAGTCTAAGAAGGCCAAGGTGACTAAACCGGCGGAAGACCCGCCAGTCCTTGCTCCTGAACCGGCAAGGCCACCTTCTCCTCCATCAATTAAAACTCCAGAAGACCCGCCTGTCAATGCAGAAGCAAATCCTCCTGGGCCGTTATTTGATGACACCACCGTGAATCCTTCCGCAACTGGACCATCAAGCTCAGCCAACCCACCATCACCGTCTGCACAAGACGTTTTGTTCACCGGGAGCCGCTTTGTTGAGCCGGGGAATCCAACCGTGTTGGCTCGCCACACGGAGAAATAAGAGGCATTGGAGAGACAAAAAGTGCGCTTTGATGTTGCACATTATGATCATATAAATGCCAACAATATTTTATCCGGCTATCTCAGCCATGTGCACTCCAGTCGCGACTCAGAGATCGAAATGGTCAAACAGTTGCAGCTGAAATACGAGGTATGTTTTTCCAGCTTATCTATATTCTGCCAGCCCCCAAGTCTTCAGATTATGAGAGAACCGAAATGATCTGTAGACTTTATAATATAGGCCAAGACTTTTACCTTTGAAACATTTCTTGAGTTCAAAAAAAATAGAACAAAGCTTCACCTGTAGTCCCCAAGGGTCGGTTCATTTTGATCATAAATGAGCCGGTACTTTAAATTGTCTTGTACTGTATTCAAAGGACTTCATAATCCGGCTTAACCTTGAGAAACTTGCTGAATAGCATACATTAGCCCCCAAGTGCCAAGTGTTGTTACTTTGTAAAGTACTTGGGACTTAAAGTATGTCTTTAGAGTCATAAGAAATTGTTTTGGCATACATTAGCCCCCAAGTGTCAAGTGGTTTTTTGTAAAGTACTTGAGACTTGAATCTTGATTTTTGAACCTTAAGCGAAATCTTGACTCATCTGAGTACGTTTTTTGCAGAATGCCTTATCTGAACTGAACTCGCAATTGACTGATGCGAAGACCCGGCTAGCAGGTCAGGAGGCAGAAATCAAGTCTGCTAACTCCAAATTGCAATAAGTCTCTCTGAGACGGAAAATTTAAAGACGAGCTTCACTG
Source organism: Triticum dicoccoides (assembly GCF_002162155.2). Classification (NCBI taxonomy): domain Eukaryota; kingdom Viridiplantae; phylum Streptophyta; class Magnoliopsida; order Poales; family Poaceae; genus Triticum; species Triticum dicoccoides. Next base: position 121,115,847 of record NC_041386.1, on the reverse strand, counting down.
CCAAGAAGAAAACCTGGGCAGAGGAAAAAAACGCTTCTGACACAACACGCCGAGAAGGCCGAAGCAGCCCTTGAAGAGGTTTCAACAGAGCTGAACGGTTTAAAGGGCCGGGTGTCTCAAATGGTGGCCGCCATCTTTGGTAAGCCGCCTGTCTTAGATCTTGTGTACTTTTTGCGGATCCGGAATATAAGCCGCCAGCTGACTTTGTTTATAAAATATGTGCAGGCCCACGAAGCAGGAATCTGAGCCAAGATCATGTGATTAAACTAAAGGCAGTGTATACCTTAGTGGAGCAATTGTATATTGGCACACAACGGGCACTTGCTGTCATCTCTCCTGCCAATCAAGGACCCAACTGGCTCAGCGATGTCTTGAAGAAACTGTCAATCCTACCCGCCAGGTTTCAAGAAGTGAAGCGCTCCTGTGCGAGAGCCGGGGCTTTGACTGCCCTGAGCGGCCCCAAGGATTGGGTGCCAGATCTAGACCCAGCGGACGTGGCCAAAGGATATCCCACCATGAAGGAAGATGGATCTCCCTTTGAGCAGGATGACTTCATGGCTTGCGTGCGCGGAGTCCGACCTCAAGCGACTATTCTTGGAGATGAAACCAACATCGACAAGTATCAGCCGGGTTTTGATGTTAAAAATAAGAAGATGGCAACTCTCTCGTACAAGGTGACAGATTTAATCCCGCCTGTTCGTGAAAATACATTTGCCCCGGAAGTTGACCCGGCCGGCCTGATTGACGAAGAAGCAGAATTTGTCGCTGTGAATGGTTTTGACTGGTTAAAACCCAGCTTCCAGTCAACAGAGGGCGGTGAACCGGCGAGGGAGGAGCAATAACCATCTTCATGGGCTTATAAAAGCCTTGTAATAGTTTAGCTGTGAAAACACTACATGCTTTGCTTATGCCATCGCGCATAAAACATTTGTATGTGATTCTGTGTTTCTTGATGTCAATATATGCATCATATTTATGGTTGTCCCTGTAATACTTCAGCTCTGTTCCTGTAAATACAAGAGAAAAAACTGGCTTAGCGGCTTAGTACCGAATGGGTTAGAACACCTGGCTTATAGCCAATATGTTTACCATAATAGAAAACAGAAACAAATATAAAAGGAGAACAAAGCTGAAACTAACCCTTTGGTTAATGCAGCAGGCAATTGCGTATAAACAATAGCCATACTTGTACCTTTAATCCTTAGACCACCGGTTTAAATAACTCGGGTAATGAAGTTGACAACTCAATCTTTTAGAGAAGTCAATGCTTCTGAATACTTAATGATCATTATACCTTGGTGGCTTTGTTGTCAAATAGTCCAGCCGGCAAATAACAGGTAATAAGTACGATTTAACCTTGTATTTAAAGGTTGGGGGTTTCTGTTTCGAATACGATCAGTAAACCGGACCAAAGGGGTTAAGCTAAGGTTCAAATACGACCATATAGCCCCCAGTGGCTTTGGCGTTGCGCCGATCAAGAGGGTGCCGACAGCTATGTTCTCTTTGGTTCGAATACGACCTATGTTTGAACAGGAAGCCCCCAAATGACCTTGAGAGGTTTTTAACGACCTTGATTCGAATACGATCCAAGTCGGACCCAAAAGGGGTTAAGCTATGATTCGGATACGATCAAGAAGCCCCCTAGTGAGTTTGGCCTTGAGCCGATCAAGAGGGTTATGACAACTATGTTCTCTTTGGTTCGAATACGACCAATGTTTAAACAGGAAGCCCCCAAGTGACCATGATAGTTGCAGCTAGATTTGAATACGATCATAAGCCGAACCAAAAAAAGGTTAGACTTGATTCAAATATGATCAGCTCCTTACTAGTCATTTGAAAATAAGAAATAACAAAGATGCGTAATCTTTGAAAAGAAAAGAGACCGATGGTCCTGCTTTATTAATTATCATGGTATATACAATGTTAAAGTATGTACATGATGAGAGCCGGTGGCTCAGGTGTAGTATGGCCGAAGTTGAGCAATGTTCCATGGCCGGCGGGTCTCCTCCTCCGACTTATGTGAGTCTTTGTGCTCTCGAACGTCAATGAGGTAATATGACCCGTTGTTTAAGTACTTGCTGACCACAAAGGGTCCTTCCCAAGGTGGGGATAACTTGTGTGCATCTGACAGATCCTAGATGAGCTGGAGCACTAGGTCGCCTTCCTGAAAAGTCCTGGACTTAACCTGGCGGCTGTGATAACAGCGCAGGTCCTGTTGATAAATTGTTGATTGAGCCGCTGCTAAGTTTCTTTCTTCATCTAACAAGTCGAGTGCATCCTGTCTGGCTTGTTCATTATTAGCTTCAATATAAGCCGCCACACGGGGTGAGTCATGACGGATGTCACTAGGCAACACTGCTTCTGCTCCATACACCATGAAGAAAGGTGTGTAACCTGTAGACCTATTAGGTGTGGTGTTGATACTCCACAGCACAGAGGGTAATTCCTCTACCCAACAACCCGGCGTTCGCTATAAGGGAACCATAAGTCGGGGCTTGAGACCTTTTAAAATTTCCTGATTTGCTCTCTCAGCTTGACCATTAGATTGAGGATGAGCTACGGAAGAAACATCAAGCCGAATATGCTCACGTTGACAAAACTCCTCCATAGCCCCTTGGGATAGATTAGTGCCATTGTCAGTGATAATGCTGTGTGGAAAACCAAAACGAAAGATCACCTTTTTCATGAACTGAACCGCCGTGGCCGCATCACACTTACTGACCGGCTCTGCCTCAACCCACTTTGTGAATTTATCAACTGCCACTAAAAGATGCGTCTTTTTATCCTTAGACCTTTTGAAAGGTCCCACCATGTCAAGCCCCCAGACCGCAAACGGCCAAGTGATTGGAATCATCCGGAGCTCTTAAGCCGGCACATGTGCTCGCCATGCGAACTTTTGACATCCATCACATCTGCTGACCAGATCCTCTACATCAGCGTGAGTTGTCCACCAGTAAAAACCGTGACAAAAAGCCTTGGCCACCAGAGATTTTGATCCAGTGTGATGATCACAATCGCCTTCATGGATCTCACGAAGTATTTCTTGGCCTTCTTCAGGGGAAACACACCGCTGAAACGCTCCAGAGACGCTGTGATGGTATAATTCTCCATCAAAAATCGTCATTGACTTAGACCGCCGAGTTATCTGACGAACCAGGGTCTCATCCGCTGGCAACTCTCCCCGGGTCATGTAAGCCAAGAACGACACTGTCCAATCTGGGATGACATGAAGAGCCGCCACCAACTGCGCCTCCGGGTCAGGAACGGCTAGATCTTCTTCTGTGGGTAACTTGACAGACGGGTTATGTAAAACATCCAAAAAGGTGTTAGGTGGCACCAGCTTACGCTGAGACCCCCACCGGCTTAAAGCATCGGCTGCTTCATTCTTCCTACGGTCAATGTGCTCCACCTGATAACCTTTAAAATGCCCTGCAACAGCATCAACTTCCCGGCGATAAGCCGCCACGAGAGGATCTTTGGAATCCCAATTACCTGAGACTTGTTGAGCCACTAAATCTGAGTCGCCAAGACACCGGACCCGGCTGAGGCTCATCTCTTTGGCCACCCGAAGACCATGGAGAAAAGCTTCATATTCCGATGTGTTGTTAGTACACGGAAACATCAGCCGCAAACACATAACAAAATTTATCACCTCGAGGGGAGGTTAAAACAACTCCAGCCCCCGAGCCTTCCAGTTGTCTGGACCCATCAAGTGAATAGTCCAATATATGTTGTTTGGTTTCTCTTCCGGCATCTGCATCTCTGTCCAGTCATTAATAAAATCAACCAGTGCTTGAGACTTGATCGCAGTACATGGTACATACTTCAACCCATGGGACCCAAGCTCAATGGCCCACTTGGCGACTCGTCTAGTGGCTTCTCTATTTTGAATGATGTCTCCCAAAGGAGCAGAGCTAACCACAGTGATTGGATGACCCTAAAAATAATGTTTAAGCTTCCGGCTCTCCATGAACACCCCATATACGAGCTTCTGCCAATGTGGATATCGTTGTTTGGATTCAATTAACACCTCACTGACATAGTAAACCGGCTGTTGAACCGGATGCTCCTTGCCAACCTCCTTGTGCTCCACCACAATCGCCACACTAACAGCTCGTGAGTTGGCGGCTACGTATAACAATAGCAGCTCTTTCTCAACTGGAGCAGCAAGGACCGGCGGCTCAGCAAGCTGTGTCTTCAGATCTTCAAAAGCAGAGTTTGCAGCATTGCTCCAAACAAAATCATCTGTTTTCTTCATCATCTGATACAAAGGCATCGCCTTCTCCCCTAACCGGCTTATGAACCGGCTCAAAGCAGCAACACGACCCACCAGCCGTTGAACGTCATTGATGCATGTTGGTTTGGCCAGGGATGTAATTGCCTTGATTTTCTCCGGGTTAGCTTCAATACCTCGGTTGGACACCAAAAAACCCAAGAGCTTGCCGGCTGGGACTCCAAAAACACATTTAGTCGGGTTAAGCATCATTTTGTAGACCCGGAGATTATCGAAGGTCTCTTTCAGATCTGCGACCAAGGTTTCCTCTTTCCTGGATTTTACCACTATATCATCCACATATGCATGAACATTATGCCCACTCTGATCATGAAGACAATTCTGCACACACCGTTGATAAGTCGCCTGGGCACTATTAAGCCCAAAAGGCATAGACACATAGCAGAAAGCTCCAAAAGGAGTGATAAAAGTCGTCTTCTCCTGATCTTTGACTGCCATCTTGATCTGATGATAACCTGAATAAGCATCCAAGAAACTCAAACGTGCGCAACCCGCCGTAGCATCGATGATCTAATCAATATGGGGGAGGGCAAAAGGGTCAGCCGGACAAGCATTGTTTAAATCGGTGTAATCCACACACATACGCCAGGTGTCGTTCTTTTTTAGCACAAGCACCGGGTTGGCTAACCACTCTGGGTGAACTTCTACAATGAACCCGGCCGCCAAGAGCCGGGCCACCTCTTTTCCAATGGCCTTGCGCCTTTCTTCATTGAACCGTCGAAGAAACTGTCTAACATGTTTAAACTTTGGATCAATATTGAGAGTGTGCTCAGCGAGTTCCCTTGGGACACCCGCATGTCGGAAGGTTTCCATGCAAAGATGTCCCGGTTCTCACGGATGAACTCGATGAGCGCGCTTTCCTATTTTGGATCCAACTTTGCACTGATGATGAACTGCTTGGATGAGTCGCCAGGCACAAAGTCAACCATCTTGGTGTCATCAGCTAATTTGAACTTCAACACCGGCTCATGCTCTGTTGTTGGTTTCTTTAACAATGTCATGTCTGTCGGGTCAACGTGATCCTTATAAAACTTTAACTCCTCTATTGCACAAACAGACTCAGCATATGCAGCATCACCTTCTTCACACTCCAAGGCTATTTTCCGGCTCCCATGTACTGTAATGGTGCCCTTATAAGCCGGCATCTTGAGCTGCAAATATACATAACACGGCCGAGCCATGAACTTGGCATAAGCCGGCCGTCCAAACAGAGCATGATATGAGCTTTTGATCTTAACCACCTCAAAGGTTAATTTTTCTGCTCTCGAGTCATACTCATCTCCAAAGGCAACTTCCAGTTCAATCTTACCAACTGGGTATGCCGACTTGCCAGGTACCACACCGTGAAAAACAGTGTTGGATTGTTTAACACTCTTATCAGTCAGCCCCATCCGGCGGAACGTCTCATAGTAGAGGATGTTGATGCTGCTGCCTCCATCCATGAGTACCTTAGTGAATTTATATCCACCAACTTGAGGCGCCACTACCAAGGCCAAGTGACCCGGATTATCAACCTGGGATGGGTGATCCTCTCTGCTCCACACAATAGGCTGCTCTGACCAACGTAAGTAACGTGGAATCGCCGGCTCAATAACATTGACGGCCCTCTTGTGAAGCTTCTGGTCCCTCTTACATAAACTAGTGGTGAACACATGGTATTGCCCACTATTCAGCTGTTTTGGGTTGCTCTGATATCCGGACTGTTGCTGCTGATTACCTTGGCCGGTTGTGGATTATATCCTCCTTGGTTACCAGGATGGCCCTGACCGTGAAATCCTCCTCCACCTGAACCGGCGCCCGGGCCATGGAAACCGCCTCCACCTGAACCGCCACCTGGGTCGTGACCTCCATCAAACGCGTTTGAATTTTTAAACGCCTTCATGATTGTACAATCTTTCCACGGGTGGGTGGCTGGCTTCTCCCGGGTGTCGTGCCTTGGATAAGGCTTATTCAATAGTTGCTCAAGGGCGGGACCTGACCCGCCCGACCGAGGGGGTTGCCTGCCCTTGCGCCATTGATTTCCGCCCTACGCATTGGTGTTAGCGACAAATCATCAGCCTTATGTTTATTACCTCCTTGATTTGCCGGGTTATGCTGGTGGCCCTTGTCGTTGCCGTTCTTCTTTCCCTTCGCTATCTTTTCTTCGTCAGACACCGGGTCTTTGGTACTATCAGAATCGGCATACTTGACGAGAGCCGCCATCAACTGGCCCATGTCATTGCAGTCACGCTTGAGCCGCCCCAACTTCTGCTTCAGAGGTTCAAAACGACATTTTTTCTCCAACATCAAGACTGCTGAGCTGGCATCCATCTTATCAGACGAATGTATTATCTCCTTGACCCGGCGCACACAATGGATTGGAGACTCACCATCCTCTTGCTTACAATTAGCCAGGTCCACAATCGACATAGGCTGCTTACACGTGTCTTTGAAGTTCTGGATGAATCGGGCCTTCAACTCCGCCCATGAGCCGATATAATTGGGTGGCAACCCCTTCAACCAAGTACAAGTTGTTCCATCCAACATCATAGTGAAATACTTGGCCATTGTCGCGTTGCTGACCTCCAACAACTCCATGGCCATCTCATAACTCTCAATCCAAGCCCCAGGCTGTAAGTCGGCCATGTAATTAGGCACCTTACGTGGCCCCTTGAAGTCTTTTGGCAAACGCTCATTACGTATGGCCGGCACCAGGCAAGGGACACCTCCGGTTCTTGTGGCCACCCCTACCTCAACCGAGGTTGCTGGATAAGCCGGAAAGGTCTGATGAGCCGCCTGCTCTGCTGCCAATTGATGAGCCGCCTGCTCTGCTCTGCTGCTGGAAAGGTCTGATGAGGTTGCTGGTTGAAGCACTTGTTTGCATAGTGACCTTTCTGCTAACACTTGTTGCAAGTTCTGAGAGCGGACGATGATAAGAAGGAGGAGCACTTGACCTTGAAGCTTGAGTTTGAGATTTGTTATGATAGACTGGGTTGGGTGGGTGGGAAGATCCATGGCCACCTTTGTTCTTATACTGGTAGGGCTGACAAAATGGAGGAGGAGGAAGCCAGAACTTTTGTTGCTTAGATGCCACTTGTGAGGAAGAAGAAGACTGAAGTGCATCCCTGATTCTCTTCTTTGAAGCCTCACACTTGAGCTGAGCACCTTCTTGCTTGAGGGCCATGTTATAGAACTGATCAAACTTAGTAGGCTCCACAAGAACGAGAGCTAACTGTAGATCCTCTCTGAGGCCACCCCTGAAGTGATAGATCATGCTCTTTTCATCAGGAACGTCCTGCCTTGCGAAGCGAGCAAGTTTATGAAACTGGATGTTGTATTGGTACACAAACATGCTTCCTTGCTTGAGATGGCGGAATTCCTCACGCTTGCTCTCAGCAACACTTATTGGAATGTGATTCGCTTTAAAGTCTCGACAGAAGTCATCCCAGGTAATCACTCGACCTCCTCTAGAATCTTTGTATTGCTAATACCAATCAGTTGTTTGGTCCTTGAACTGAAAAGAAGCGAACTTGACATAGTCCTTAGGCCTGACATTGCTACATTCAAAATGCTTGTTGATGTCCATGAGCCAATCATCGGCGTATGTGGCCTCGGCACAGTTGCTGAAAGACTTTGGTTGATTTGCAAGGAACTGGTTGAGGGTAGCAAACTGAGGCTGATTGTTGAATTGCCCTTGACCTTGATTTCCTTGGTTTCCTTGGCCTTGGTTATGCTCTTGCAAGAGTTGCAAAAGCATCTGGGTGTTGGCGTTGGTGGCTGCCATGACAGCTTGCCAAGCCTCCGGAGGCGGAGGAGGTGGCGGAGGCGGAGGGTTCGCCTGTTCTCCATCGTTACATTGCGGATTCAGACGCGTTAGAGGAGCCATCCTGAAGACGGTGACATCCGTTAGAACCATGATAGACAGATAAACAAGTTGAATCAACGGATAGAATTTGCAACATATAGTCTTCACAATAAACATTCGAACAGAGATTGAACGAATGAATTCCAAAGTTAACATCACACGTCCATTTAGGTGAGAATACACTTAGATAAAGGTTGATGATGAAACAACAAGGTACGACTAGAACAAATAAGTGGTAAGGATTACCCAATCACATACCAATTATCTGTCGGAAGAATAACTAAGAGCTACTTGAATTCCCACCTATAAACTCCCGAAACTTTCTGGTTATGCAATCTGGTGTTGGGGATACAGGGAGGCACAATATATATCACAAAACTAACAAGCCCTATGCTCCAACAGTATCCATCCGTCAACACATAACCAAGAAAACTACGGAAATCGTGTACCTCAACCTTCGAAAAGCATCTGTTATACGAGCTATGGCAATACCCCCGAACTCCCTCCCAAGTACAGGATAGTGTCGAGATTATCTCACCACTAACTGCATAAAAGACATTTTCGATGTTGGCGAACTCAGGTATTCTAGAACTACAATGATAAAATTGTGACGACAGCACCTCGGAGCTCAACTCCTTAGGAAACTGCCACAACCCCTAAATGTCAGCAGGCACCAAGAACAATGTTCTCATCACAAGAATATCAGAACGATCCCAAGATACCCGCATGATCCTAAATTTTTTTAGTGAAATTTGAGGAGAGGAAAGTCAAAACATCTACGTCCAGAGACCTCACCAGAGCGATGAAGGGGACTGAGGAGTAAAAAGAATCCTACTCTCCGATATATATAATCCTAAGACTCAAAACATTTTTGTTCTAGACTCAACAACGTCAGCGATTCGATCAAGCAGGGGGCTCCTAAGTCGGGGATGGCTCTGATTACCAACTTGTAACGCCCAATATGCGACTATATCTCCCACGTGTCGAGGCACGACTTAGAGGCATAACCGCATGTTGGTTTTGTCGCAAGAAGGGTCATCTTCACACAATCCCAAGTATAAGAACAAGGATAGAGATAAATAGTTGGCTTACAATCACCACGTCACACAATTATTCAAATAACCCATACATCATTCAGAGTACACACATAGTCCGACTATGGACAAATCCAAATGAAAAGAAGATAACCCCAAATGCTAGATCCCCGATCGTCCCAACTGGGCATCACTATTGATCATCTGGAAAAGACACGTAGTAACGGCCAAGGTCCTTGTCGAACTCCCACTTGAGTTCGGTAGCATCACCTGCACTGGTATCATCGGCACCTACAACTGTTTTGGTAGAATCCGTGAGTCACGAGGACTCAGCAATCTCAAAACCCACGAGATCAAGACTATTTAAGCTTAGGGTAAGATGTGGTTATGAGGTGGAGTTGCAGCAAGCACTAAGCAAATATGGTGGCTCACATACGAGTAAAAGAGTAAGAAGAGAAAACTACGCAACGGTCGTAAGACTAGAAGTGATCCCGAACTACTTACGTTCATACATAACCCAACCGTGTTCACTTCGCGGACTCCGCCGAAAAGAGACCATCAAGGATACACACACGGTTGATGCATTTTTAATTAAGTCAAGTGTCACGTTCTCTACAACCGGATATTAAAATCCCATCTGCCACATAACCGCGGGCACGGCTCTCGAAAGTTTATACCCTGCAGGGGTGTCCCAACTTAGCCCATCACAAGCTCTCACGATCAATGAAGGATATTCCTCCTCCCGGAAAGACCCGATCAGTCTCGGAATCCCGGTTACAAGACATTTCGACAATGGTAAAACAAGACCAGTGTAACACCCACAATGCAGTTATATCTCCCACATGCCGGGGCACGACTTAGAGGCATAGCCGCATGGTAGTTTTGTCGCAAGAGGGGCAATCTTCACACAATCCCATGTACTGAATAAGAAATGGATAAAGAGTTGGCTTAAAATCGCCACTTGACACAACTAACAAGTTAAACATACATCATCCAGAGTACAATCAAGGTCCGACTACGGAAACAAAATAAAAGAAGACAACCCCAAATGCTAGATCCCCGATCGTCCCAACTGGGCACCACTACTGATCATCCGGAAAAGACACAAAAACAACGACTAAGATCTTCATCGAGCTCCCACTTGAGCACGGTTGCGCCACCTCACTGGTATCATCGGCACCTGCAACTGTTTGGAAGTATCCGTGAGTCACGAGGACTCAGCAATCTGACACCCATGAGATCAAGACTATTTAAGCTTATGGGTAGGATAGGGTAATGAGGTGGAGCTGCAACAAGCACTAAGCAAATATGGTGGCTAACGTGCGCAAATAAGAGAGAGAAGAGAAGCAACGCAACAGTCGAGAAACTAGAAGTGATCAAGAAGTGATCCTGAAACTACTTACATTCAAACATAACTCCAAAACTGTGTTCACTTCCCGGACTCCGCCGAAAAGAGACCATCACAGCTACACACGCGGTTGGTACATTTTAATTAAGTCAAATGTCAAGTTCTCTACAACCGGATATTAACAAATTCCATTCTGCCACATAACTGCGGGCACGGCTCTCGAAAGTTTATACCCTGCAGGGGTGTCCCAACTTAGCCCATCACAAGCTCTCACGCTCAATGAAGGATATTCCTTCTCCCGAAAAGACCCGATCAGTCTCGGAATCCCGGTTACAAGACATTTCGACAATGGTAAAACAAGACCAGCAAGACCGCCCGGATGTGCCGACAAATCCCGATAGGAGCTGCACATATCTCGTTCTCAGGGCACACCGAATGAACACTACGTATAGCTAAAACCATCCCTCAAGTTTTACCGAGGTGGCGCTGCAAGTGGCTCTGTTTTGGACCAACACTCAGAGGAGCACTGGCCCGGGTGGTTAAAATAAAGATGACCCTCGGGCTCGCGAAAACCCAAGGGAAAGTTATAGGTTGTTAGGCAAATGTAAAACCAAGGTTGGGCCTTGCTGGAGGAGTCTTATTCAAAGCAAACTGCCAAGGGGTTCCCATAACACCCAACCGCGTAAGGAACACAAAATCAAGGAACATAACACCGATATGACAGAAACTAGGGCGGCAAGAGTGGAACAAAACACCAGGCATAAGGCCAAGCCTTCCACCCTTTACCAAGAATATAGATGCATTAATTAATTAAATAAGAGATATTGTGATATCCCAACATATCCATGTTCCAACATGGAACATACTTCAACTTCACCTACAACTAGCAACGCTATAAGAGGGGCTGAGCAAAAGCGGTAACATAGCCAAACAACGGTTTGCAAGGAAGGTGGGTTATAGGCTTGACATGGCAATATGGGAGGCATGATATAACAAGTGGTGGGTACCGCGACATAGCGATAGAACGAACAACTAGCAAGCAAAGATAGAAGTGATTCCGAGGGTATGGTCATCTTGCCTGCAATGTTCTCAGAGTTGTCAAAAGCTTGATCCTCGTTAACGTACTCGTCTCCCGGCTCTACCCAAAGCAAGAACACAATCAATGGAACAACAATCAATCACAGTGCAATGCACAAGCAACATGATGCAATACATGGCATGATACGCAAGATATGATACAGAATGCATACGCGTGCTCCGGAAGGAAATAATTAACAAGGCATCAACTTGGAAAACCAAGTATGCCGCTAGAAAGATGACAAGATTTCGGTTGAAATCGATATATAGATCACCGGAAATGGATGCACGGTTTGCAAATGGCAAGCAAAACAAGAATGGTGCAAAACTGTGATTAACATCATGATGGCACTTAGAATGCAACAAGAAACTAAGCTTATGCACTACAACATATGAACAAGGCATATGGAAGTGATGTACAAGGGATGCTTGACAAAACATGAACACTGAGGTACGGCTAAATCACACTAGAACATGTTCAAACAAGCATGGCAAAAGTGCAAAAGATAGCAGCTTCACAGACTTGGTGAAAATACGTAAATGTCAAAAACGACATCAGGAAGCAATGTTTAGAGCTAGCAAACAACATGCTACAGGAAAATATCATGGAAAATAAAGGCATGTCATGATTCTACGAAATGCATAGAACGAAAGTACCTTACTGAACATGAGCCAAAAAGGCACAAAAGATATGATGGCACCCATGTAAACATAGCAAGTTCTATTAACAGATTCAGACTTAGAAGAAAAACAGAGCATGGCATAAATAGATTTATGAAAGCAACTTTGCGAGCTCATGCCACTCACCAAAAAGCATTAAATGACAACATAATCATATCAGCGGCAAGAAGACATGTTCATGAAGCTAACCATGGGAAGCTCAAGTAAATAGGATGCATGGATCACTAGCAACAACCATGGCAATTTTGATTAACATGTTAACAATCTGCCAGGAATAATTTATAGTAAAAGTATAGCAAGAAAATGACATGCTAGAGCACCCCATAATTGCAAAAAGGGGCATTATGGATAGAGCATAACCACATGTTCAAAACATCCTTAGTGAAGTATCTCAAAATAAGCATGGATCTCATGGTAGCCTCAAGTTTACATGACATCAAAATAACAGCAGGAAAAAGACTTGGCAAAAATCAGTCCCTGAAAACAGCAACATCACGGAGCCTAGTTTGCAAGCTTGTGCTAGTCACCACATAGATCACAAAAATACAAAACTTGCACCCTTGTAAATATGGCATGTTTTAGTTCAAAACACATGTAGACCGCAGGCTCAAAGGATGCACACATCAAATGCAACAAAAATGACAAATCACCATGATCTGATAAGTACCAGCAGTTAACATTCTATAGCACTCTTGCAACAATGAAAATGGCATTATAATTGACAACACATGCATGGAAATCCTGCTATCGTGAAGAGCTTATTGAGACGAACATTTTGACATATCATAAGCATGATTTGGATCCATGGTCACCGAGGTATGACATGTAGAAGGAGGCATGAAAATGTTAGGGACTCGAAAAGACTTGGTGGAAAATTATACCCCGTGGACAAAAACTGGACAGACCCGAGCGGGATAGCGGGATCCGGGACGGGGCTCGTGTTCGGTTCGTCGACGTGGTGGATCTAATCCATCTTCCATGGATCCGGTCATGAGGATTCCCGCGACTCCGGCGAGGGTGCAGAAGCCGAGGTGGCCTCGGGGACGGGCGGATCCGGTGGCACCTTGCCGGATCCGCGCGAGGGCATGGCGCGGGGAGGCGGAGGCCAAAGGAGGTGGCCGGAGCAGGTTCCTCGGGCGCACGCGGTGAAGTCCGGTGGCGAGGCGGCGCATGGTCGCCGGAGTGAGGCGGCGGGGCGGCACCGGTGACGTGGAGGCGAAGGGGCGCGAGACAGCGTCGGGCGCGGGGCGACGCGCTCGGGATCGGGCGGCGGAGCAGCACGCTTCATGGTGGTGACGGGGCGGCGCACACGGCGGAGCACGGCGGCAACCAGAGCGGGCGGCGGTGTTCCGGCTGCCGGAGATGGGCGCGGGCGGCACAGACGACGAACGCC
>NC_041386.1:121080746-121101791 GCF_002162155.2 Triticum dicoccoides | reverse complement strand
GGACCGCGCCCAGGCTTCGCGGGCCGCGGTGGCGCGCGGTGGCCGACGGGCCATGTGGCATGACGTGAGTGGAGGAGGGAGGCGCTGGAGGTGAGGTGGCGGCGCGCGATTGGTCCGGGAGACGTGGCTGTAGGCGGCAGACGTGTCCGGCGCGGCGCGGACACGTCCGGATGCGCGGTGGAGGAGTGGATCTAGGGTTTCATCTGTGATTTTTCGGGGAGGGACACATATTTATAGGTAGAAGGAGATAGGGGTGTCCAAATGAGGTGCGGTTTTTGCGCACACGATCGTGATCCGACGACGGAGAATATGGAGGTGGTTTAGATGGGTTATTGGGCTGTTTTGGAGGGGTGTTGGGCTGCAACACAAAGAGGCTTTTGCGGTTACCCGGTTAACCGTTCGGGCATCAAACGACCTCCAAATGGAACGAAATTTGACAGGCGGTCTACCGGTGGTGTACCAAGGCCACTTGACAAATCTTAACCTATTCCAAGAATGTTTTTCTCCCGCACACGAAAAGAGACAAGAGGGGTGCGACATGTGCACGTGGGAGTGTCGGATTGAGAAACGGACAAGGGGGGAAAATGCTCGGATGCATGAGGCGAACTCGAATGCAAATGCGATGCTCATGATGACATGATATGAAATGCAAAATGAAAACAAAACCCAACCACGAAGGGAATATCATATCACGTGGCCGAAAATGGAAAGAGTCGGAGTTACAAATATGGAATGTTGTATCCGGGGTGTTACAACACTCCACCACTCTGAGAGGATCTCGTCCCGAGATCTAGGATGGTACCAGAGAAACGGAAGAGGAAGGGGAAGAGGTAAAACTAAGTTGCTCTTTTACAAATGAGTGAAACCAAAGAACCTTGCGAGGTTGAACAAATCGAAAGAAAGAATATAATGGAGATGAACGAATTTGAAAACACTCTGTTGGAAAAGAGGAACAAGGAGCATTGCGAAACAAGAGCTTAATGAACCAAAAGAATATGAAGGCACACTGGTATAACTAAATAGCCAAGGAACAAGAATGCCAGAATTTAGACAGCACTCTGGTATAAAAGAGAGGCAAGACTTGATAAGATGAAAGAACTAGAATGAGAACACAACAATCCGATTAAAAGGACAACCATGAAAAGAACATGATCTCCAAAATGATATGATGAGTCGAAGAAAACATCACAATGCCTTCGGAGCCGATGAATAGAAGCTAGATCATCGGAACAAGAGAACGTAGAAGGAAACGATAACTTCTACCATAATTGAATTTGGAAAGCATCCTTACGAAGAAGGGTTGAACGGAGTTGTAGGAAAATCAACAAGAAAAGAATAAGCTTGTAGTGGGCTTATGGAAAACGTCTCAAAATTATGAGGTGAAATTCTGCCACTAATGGAAACAATAGATTGGATTGATATCAACAAGGAGACGAGAAACTTATTTCATCGGGAGGATAAATGAGGATCTTGAGTCATTTATAAGCACCATAAATAGCAACAATCCTTACGGAAAGCTTTAGGTGAAATATAACCCAAGATAATTCCAATGAAGAGATTGATGGGTTGCATAGGCTCTCATGAACGAATTGAAAATGATGGGTTTAAAATATGTCATTCCTGAACTTGTGAATCATGAAACACAAAGAAATTGTCAAAAATGACATAACACCACCTCAAAAGATAAGGTAGGAAGAATTGCACTTTGGAATGCAAGATGAAGAATACTTGAAGTATAGCTTGGCGGATCATAGCTTCGAGAGAAATCTTGACGAACAATTGAAGAATGAAAGGAATCCTTGATGAACCACCATGTAGAGCCTCCATGAAGAACTCCAGTAACAAAATGATGATAAAAAGAAAGAGAAGTTGAAAACACAAGGTGAAACCTTGTAATGATTTAGATGGATCTTCGTGATGATAGAGAGAGCTTGGAACTCCGGGAAAGAAAAGATGAAATAATTGAAACCGAGAATTTTTTGACGAACCTCTGGAATAAAGAATTGAATTTACTCGATGAAACAAGAATAAGAATTACATTATGCTTATCCTTCACCATTTTAAATTGATGACAAGCAATGTATTTGGCATACTACTTATTCTCGTTGAAAGGATTAAGAGAGATATACCATAAACTCAATGGACCACCGGTAGGATTTAACCAACGAATAAGTTGATATTAATATGAAGGAAGATAAATCTTGAATGAACCACCGTAAGAACCGAAACTGAACAAAGAAAAGATAAAGAAACACCGGGAAGAATTAGAGAACGAATGAAGATACTTGAGGGAATTTAGATACATGAGAACGAAGAGATCACAAGTTAATTAGAGGATATTTGAACGATGCACCGGTAAGATTTGGAGAACGGGAGCTAAAAGCTAGGATGAAAAATTCTGAGATGATGGGCTCCAAACAATCAAACTGAAAAAATACAACTGAATTGCTCCGGATGGGTGAAAAGAATTCTCACAATCGAAAACAATTATGAGAGGATGGCATCAAGCTAGAACCATGAATCTTGAAGACAATGGAGCAAGATTTAAGAGAAACTCTTCTTCGGTCTTCACAAACCCGAGAATGATGACGAGAAACACCACCATGAATTGTTGAGACACTCCGGAATAATGAAGAATATAAAGGTTGAATCAACAATGAAAATAATTTGAAAGATCTTGGAGAAAGACATAAGACTGGTGATAATTCATTCTTACATCAACTTTGAAAGAATTGAGGATAGCTCCGGGAAAATTAGAAGAGTCAGGTAAGATCCTGGGAAAAGACCTATGGGTTAGGGCCCACTCAAAAGATACATTGTTGAACAATTTAAAAGAGAGAATGCGTCGGTTGAATTAAATGGCTTGAATGAGATAACATCCTCAAAAGAACTTGAGCGAATTGAGAATGGAAACTTGAATCTTCTGAGATATCTTCAGCACTCCGGAACAATTGAATAGCGAGAAGTGGATGATTAAGAGGTGCACCGACATGAGAAAACATTTGAAACGAGGAAAAGATATATTCGACAAAGCTTGACTTGAATCCACCGGAGAAGAAAGAGAACGAAGAATGCTGAACTTGAAGCTCCATTAGTATTTTCCTGAGAATCACCGGATAAGAACATTGACGGAAAAGAATGGAGAGGCTTCCCATCAATAAAAGGATACTTGATTAAGAAATCTGAATCCTTGAAGAAAAAGGATGGGAGGGCGGGAAAACAAAGGCAACTTGGGCAGATGGAATGGATACCGTTGAGAAAACTTAGAATTGATCTCACTAATGTTGAAATGATTGGATCCACTTGAAGAGAAGCACGTCGGTTGGAAGAGAATTAACATGGCAACCTCGATGATCAAGAAAGATTAATATTCACATAGAAATATGAGAACACCGTTTAGGGAAGGTATGGAATCAACACTTGGCACTGAAGCAACTCGAATACCACAACTCAAAACAAACAAAGGATTTGTCTTGCAGAATAAACCGGAAACAAACATATGATAGATCCCATATTGTATCATGTGTCTGTTGGAAAGATATTCTAGGAGCTAATTGAATTCCCACCTATAAACTCCCAAAACTTTCTGGCTATACAATCAGGTGTTGGGAATACAGGGGAAGCATAATATCTCACCAAACTAACAATTCCTACATCCAGCTGTATCCATCCTTCAACACATAACCAAGAAACCTTCGGAAATCGTGTACCTCAACCTTCGAAAAACATCCGTTATACAGGCTATAGCAATACTCCTGAACTCCCGCCCCAGTACTGGGTGGCATTGAGGTTATCTCACCAACAACTGCATAAAAGAGATTTTCAATGTCGGCGAACTCAGGTATTCCAGAACTGCAACGATAAAATTGTGACGACAACACCTCGGAGCTCAACTCCCCGGAACACTGCCACAACCCCTAAATGTCAGGAGGCACCAAGAACAATGTTCTCGTCACAAGACTATCAGAACGATTCCAAGATACCCGCATGATCCTAAAAGAAATCGTGAAATTTGAGGAGAGGAAAGTCAAAACTTTTACGTCAGGAGGCCTCACCAGAGCGACGAAGGGACTGAGGAGTAAAAAGAATCCTACTCTCCGATATATATAATCCTAAGACTCAAAACATTTTGTTCTAGACTCAACAACGTCAGTGATTCGATCAAGCAGGGGGCTCCTAAGTCGGGGATGGCACTGATTACCAACTTGTAACACCCATGATGCGGCTATATCTCCCACGTGTCGATCGGGGCACGACTTAGAGGCATAGCCACATGGTAGTTTTGTCGCAAGAGGGGTAATCTTCACACAATCCCATGTACTGAATAAGAAAGGGATAAAGAGTTGGCTTACAATCGCCACTTGACACAAATAACAAGTTAAACATACATCATCCAGAGTACAATCAAGGTCCGACTAGGGAACCAAAATAAAAGAAGACAACCTCAAATGCTAGATCCCCGATCGTCCCAACTGGGCACCACTACTGATCATCCAAAAAAAACACAAAAACAACGACTAAGATCTTCATCGAGCTCCCACTTGAGCGCGGTTGTGCCACCTGCACTGGTATCATCGGCACTTGCAACTGTTTGGAAGTATCCGTGAGTCACGAGGACTCAGCAATCTCACATCCTCGAGATCAAGACTATTTAAGCTTATGGGTAGGATAGGGTAATGAGGTGGAGCTGCGGCAAGCACTAATCAAATATGGTGGCTAACATGCGCAAATAAGAGCGAGAAAAGAAGCAACGCAATGGTCGAGAAGCTAGAAGTGATCCTAAAACTACTTACGTTCAAACATAACTCCAAAACCATGTTCACTTCCCGGACTCCGCCGAAAAAAGACTATCACGGCTACACACGCGGTTGATGCATCTATCTATTATATAATTAAAACAAGAGTAAAAGAAGCCATCACGTTTGTCCACATGTGTTAATCTTTTTTACGCCGTTGGATTAAGATAATAATGGCTGAGATTTAAATTTTCTACGTAACATGTAAAAATATATGTACCAGCAGTATTGAACTTATATGTTGTCACGTTATATGCAAAGAACCATAAGACTAGCACACACGGGAAGGACTACATGGACACGTATTGCTCGAGTCCAATGCAATCACGCATGAACTGATGCATGTCCGAATTGGAAAGAAAAAACGAAAATAAAAAATAAGGCTATTTTTAAGTTCAAAAATAAAGCTCTTACACGTATCCGAGAGCAATATAGCAAGTGTACCTACCGATTCCAAAAGCCACACGTTTGCATGCATCGAACACATGGACAATATGGACTAGCAATTGGCAAAAAGAAAGAATTGTCTGTCCGATAAAGATACATGCAATCTAGCTGGTCTCTTCTCTCACATGTTCCATCTCTTCTTCTCTGAAGCAGGTTCCACGTCCCTTGCCACACACGTTTTATAGAGAAGATCAATTGCTAGGGTTTCCAATTTCCTAGCGCTATAGCCGTCACTTCTAATCCTTCCTTCCCCGTCGTCTGCGAGGCACCAGCTGAAGCGCTCGATCCACCTAGGAGAAGAAGAGTAGGGCAGGTTTAAATCAGCAGCATGAGGGATAAGGTAGCCATAATAACTAAGGTGACAAATTGAGGAGCAGGACGGAGCGATAGGGAGGCACAGATTGCTTCTTCGGCCTTCGTCCACTTCTTCGCCTTGAGCATGCATATCTCCCAGCACCGCTGCCTCCAAGCAAGGATGCATGTAACCACGGTCCAGCTGCAGCAACTTAGGTCCGAGACACATCCGCCTACAAGAAACCACAGCTGACGGCTATGTGATGCTCGAACTCCGACTCATCTTTGGATCATCAGTTCTCAGGTTTGTTCATCTTTTGTGTACCTCAATTTCGTGGCTTCTGGAACAAACAGTTATGCGTAGTTGAGATGTTAGATTCTCCACGGAAGTGGTTAGAGCCTTAGACTAATGATGTGACGAATGCCCTTTCAAAGCTACCTCTACTCTGATCGAATTTATACATCAAGGTTAATCTTATTTGCAAAGTTATAAAAAATTATTTACATGATCTTTACAACAAAAATGCGTCACTGTGTATGAAAGAAAAAATATTTATGGAATTGTACAGAATTTATTTACATATTCATCATAGCAAATATGTGTCATTCTGCTTCAAACAAGTCAATGTTGAATTGAGCTGATAATACATGACCACTGTTGCACTTACAGGAGGAACTCAACAATATTTTTAATAGCGGAAGGAGGAAGTCAACAATTATGAGAAAACTGTAGTAAGTTTCCAATTCGGCAACTTTTTGATTGACCACCTTATATGACATGCACTTTTTCTGATAATTGTTCCATTCAATTTTTTTAACAGTTGTACATTATATTAAGATTCATGTTGTTTCTATTAAAATGATGCTGATTTGAGCTAATAATTTCTATATGTACATGAGCATGGTAACAAGTACATGGGTAACTCAAAGAACTGTGGTATAAGTTTCTAAATCAACAACTTCTTGATTTGCCAATTGTATAGCATGTAGGATCGTGAAGAGTTTTTTGTCGGATTTTGGGTTCCGGCAGACCTTTGAGGTTCGAACACTAGGGTGCGCGCGGAGATTTCGCCTCCTGCCTACCTGCACTCCTCCGCCTTGCTAGGATCTAAACTAAGGAAAGAACAACACAAAAGACGCAGGGTTTATACTGGTTCGGGCCACCGTTGTGGTGTAATACCCTACTCCAGTGCGTGATGTGGTGGATTGCCTCTTAGGCTGATGATGATGAACAATACAAGGAAGAACAGCCTCGCGAGGGTATGTTCTTGGCTGGGGCGATGAACTGCTGGGAGGAGTTCAGTCGCCTTTCTCTCTCTCTCTCTCTCTCTCTCTCTCTCTCTCTCTCTCTCTCTCTCTCTCTCTCTCTCTCTCTCTCTCTCTGATCGAAACCCCTCTCTTTCCTTCCAACCTCTCAGCCCCCTTTGCTCTGTGGGTGGCTGGTCCTATTTATAGAGGCCCTGGTCCTCTTCCTAAATATCGAGCGGGAAGGGAGCCAACAATGGCGGGCTAATTTGAAGGGGGACAGCCAGTATCAACTATCTTGACAAAAGTAGTCTTCGCCTGCCCAAAGCTTTGGTGATGACGCCGTCTTGGGCTCCACGGTGACCTCCGTCTCGTAGTCCTCCTGGTCTTGGTCTCGTTGCACCGAAATGGCAACCTTTGCCTGATGCCTCGGTACTCCGCGGCTGCGCTTGCCCCCTTTGCACCAAAGAGGAAGGGAGGACACTGCGCGGGCTGGCACCCGCCTGGCGCCCACGGTCGTCATGGCTTGCGTCACGGGCACCTCGTGAGGTACCCCGCCTTGATCTCTCCGCCTCCTCGTGAGCCAGCCTGATGAGGCCGCGCCTGAGGAAGCTCCGCGTCGTCCGCCCCGCGAGGCTTGGCCCCTCGCGAGGGTCTTGGGTTTGTGTTGATGAAGATGGGCCACCCTGGGCCCCCTTTGAGCCACGCCGCAGGCCGCAGGCCGCAGGCAGGCAAGTCTGGGGACCCCCGTTCCCAGAACGCCGACAGTAGCCCCCGGGCCCAAGGCGCGCCCGGACTTGGCCGTGCAGGGAGGCAGAAGGGCAAGAGTGAAGCGCCGCGGGCCCTAACAGCCTGCGGCCTTGGGCGCCGCGTGGCGGTTGATTGGA
Source organism: Triticum dicoccoides (assembly GCF_002162155.2). NCBI lineage: Eukaryota > Viridiplantae > Streptophyta > Magnoliopsida > Poales > Poaceae > Triticum > Triticum dicoccoides. The sequence goes on along the minus strand of NC_041386.1, from coordinate 121,094,122 downwards.
CGTGGGCGCCTCCACTTCCCCATGGCGCCTCGGCAACTGCACAGATTGGACAAGTCCCTGCATGCAAAGCGGGTCATAATTACCTGCGATCATGGGGGCCGTTGGTTGGCCATCGCCAGCTATAAGTATGGACCGGCGCGCGCCCTTCCAGTCCATCCCCCTTGCTTCTCCTTTTTCTTCATGGCTCCGTCGAGGAGGTTCTCGGCCGCAGAGAAGGAAAAGGCTCGCCAGGTTGAGCCCGCCTCTACCCCACCCAAGCGCGGTCGAGGACACCCTCGCAAACATCCTGTGGCCACCACGGTGGCTCCCCGCGGCCGTGGAGGCGATCTTCAGCACAGCGACGGGCGGATTGCTGCGGTCGGGGGGCGCGCTCCGGCTGCGCGTCCCCCTAGGCCGCGCTTTCGCGCTGCTGAAGTGCTGCCGGAGTTCGTCGTGTGGTCGGCGGGGCCGACTAGCACCCGGCTTCCACTTCCTCGCTTCCTTCTTGGCGAGCTCCCGGCCGGCGCCCCGAGCGGCCTCTGGCTCCAGGCCGACGGCTGCTGCAGCCGGGCCTCATGGGTCTCACTGGAGGTTTCTGCGGCCGGGAGCCTATCCCTGGCCCATGGTTGGCAGACGTTTGCCCGCGCACGTGGCCTGAGCCGTCGGTGCACCCTACACTTCAAGTTCGACGGCGATGCCACCCTCTACGTGAGGGTGTTTGGGAAAGATGGTCGTCGCGCAGGGTGTTGCCCCGAGGGTGATGACCGCGGCTGGGAACCCAGCTCCGGCGATGATGGAGAGGGCAGCGCTCGCGCGGCTGGCGGCGCTCAGGGTTCCTCAAGCTTCTCCGGTTCTTCTTTAAGCGGCGACTCTTCTAGCGGTGGCTGCGGTCAGCCTCCACGCCGTCGTATCTACTTGGGAGGTGGCAACGTGTCCGCCCGCCATCGCGCCCTGGTGAAGCGCGAGAGGGAGTCCGCCTGAGCTCCGGAGGCAGCTCGGGCCTTCCCTGCGGGCCGGTGTGAGGCGAGCTGCACCAGATTTGTTCTTTTTTTCCTTTTTCCTGCATAACAAAAACAGTAGTGTGGAGCCCCGCGGGGGCGTGTTTGGGTTATTGCTGTTAATCATCGTTTTGCTTTCGTTATCGTACCTTCCGGCTACGTGCCTGAGCGTGGATAGTTTCCGGCCCTGACCGTGGGGGGCGACCGACCCAAGCCCTTTGTTTGTGTCGCGGTGCCCGTGCGGCACGGACTGGAGGGGTGCTCCTGTAATGGGCCCAGGTCGCGAACTCTTTGAATGACTAGGATATGAACACTCGCGAGGGCGCTCAGCTCCCCCCCTTGCGAGGCCTCGCACAAGAGAAATCGAGGCAGGAGGGTGAAAAGTCGAAGAACCACAAGCCAAAGACGGCAACAACTTCAATAAAACTTCGAATGAGAAGGAACAAGCCAACTGCGGAAAGCAAATAAAAAGCCGTGTCCGGCACCTAATCTAGTCTTCGACGTCTTCTCACCAGCGTGGAGCTAAGTGCTGCCACTGGGCGTGGGAGGGAGCCCCAGGGCCTGAGGCCGGCGCTCCTGAGACTCCGGGGCGTGTACAGCCCCAACTCATTATTACGTGAGAGTGTCACGGGTGGCGAGCTTCACAGGCGTTGGCCTTCTTCACAGGCTCTGGTCCTTTTCCAAAACGCGATAGCTTCACAGGCATTCGCCTTCTTCACAGGCTCTGGGCCTTTTTCAAAACGCGATAGCTTCTCAGGCATTCGCCTTCTTCACAGGCTCTGGGCCTTTTCCAAAACGCGATAGTTTCACAGGCATTCGCCTTCTTCACAGGCTCTGGGCCTTTTCCAAAACGCGATAGCTTCACAGGCATTCGCCTTCTTCACAGGCTCTGGGCCTTTTCCAAAACGCGATAGCTTCACAGGCATTCGCCTTCTTCACAGGCTCTGGGCCTTTTTAGGGGTAGAACCTCCGGAGGTGCTGGATGTTCCATGCATTCTGGACCGGCACCTCCTCCTGAGTCTCCAAGCGCGCGGAGCCGGGCCTGAAAACATGAACAACTTTGAACCGGCCCTCCCACATGGGAGAGAGCTTGTGCAGCCCCTCCCTGGAGAGAACCCGCCTGAGCACGAGGTCTCCTACCTCGAGAGTTCTGGGGGGATGTTGCGGCAGTGATATCGTCGCAGTGCTTGTTGGTACCTCGCCGCTCGTAGCACGGCTTCTCGGCGACGTTCCTCCCCCAACACGAGGTCCGTCCCCCGCATGGCGTCCTGCTGCGCCTCGTCAAACGTCAGGACCCGCGCGGAGCGACGTCTGACCTCGTGAGGGAGGACCGCTTCGGCTCCGTAGACCAGGAAGAACGGGGTCTCTCCAGTCGGCTTGGTCGTGGTTGTGCAGATGGACCACAACACGGACTAAAGCTCGTCGTACCAACCTCTGCCGCAGGCCTCCAGCTTCTTCTTGAACGTTCTGGTCTTGAGGCCCCTCAGGACCTCCGCGTTGGCTCGCTCGGCCTGGCCATTGCTTCGGGGGTGCGCCATCGAAGCGTAGCATATCTACGTTCCAAGGTTAGCACAGTATGTTTTGAAGAGGTTACTGATGAACTGCGAACCGTTGTCCGTGATGATGCGATTCGGCACCCCGAACCGGCTCACGATGCCCTTGATGAACTTGACCGCGGAACCCGCGCGAATGGTGCGGACAGCCTCCACTTCAGCCCACTTGGTGAACTTGTCCACGGCGACGTAGAGGTAGCGGTAGCCCCCGGGGGCCCAAGGAAACGGACCCAAGATGTCCAGCCCCCAGACTGCGAATGGCCCTCGCTCCGCTTCCTCCTCCTTCTCCGGCAGGGTCCCTTGAGTTAGGTAACTTCGGAGCTCCGCGATCCAACATCCCTCCTGAGGTTCCATCGTCAGGAGCAGGCGTGCTCCTGAGGCCGGGCCACAGGCCGGAGCCCCTGAGGCAGGTGGCTGGGGGAGCTCCTCCCGGGGCTGAGCCGTGTTCGATAATGACAGCAGGGCTGACGGCTTGAAGAGCCGCTCCTCGAAAACGCCAGGCCCCTGAGGTAACCGCCTGGACGCCCGTTTGGCGATGTCGTCGGCCTCCTGATTGGTGCCACGGGGCACATGCTGCAATTCCAACCCCCAGAACTGCTTCTCCATCTTGCAGACCTCCGCTAGGTAGGCTTCCATGTGCTCATCCTTCGGCTCGTACACCTTGTTGGAGAAATTGTCAAGGAGCTGCGAATCGCCCTTGATGGTGAGGCGTTTCACCCCCAGGGCAGCCGCGGCCTTCAAGCCCGTTGTTAAACCTTCATACTCCGCTATGTTGTTGGAGACCTTTTCACCTTGCTGGAAACAGAGCTGCACGGCGTAATAGAGCTTGTCCTGAGCGGGCGATATAAGCACCGCCCCAGCCCCAGCGCCATGCCTGGAGAACGCCCCATCGAAGTACATGACCCAGCCTTCTGGCGCCTCGCTTCCCGGGGACAGGGACCGATCCTCGTCGGCCTTGAGGCCTGGCGCCTCCGTCCATTCTGCCACAAAATCCGCCAACGCTGCTCCCTTGATGACTCTGGTCGTGCTGAATTCGAGCTGAAACGCTTGCAGTTCTATGTTCCACTCAGCGATCCTTCCAGCTGAATTAGGGCTCCTGAGCACTCTCTCCAGGGGATATGACGAGACGATCTTGATGGGGTGACCCTGAAAATAGTGCCGCAGCTTGCGCGAGGCCACCAATAGCGCGAGGAGTTTCTGAGGCATAGGGTACCGTGCCCTTGCATCCCGCAACACCGTGCTGACGAAGTACACTAGGTGCTCAACGAGGTGGAGTGCGTCAGTGCTGGTGGCTCCCTTCGGAGACCATGGCGCCTCTTGAGGCAATGAGGCCTCCTGAGACTGGCCATCTGGAAGAGGGGCCTCTTCCGCCTCCGGTGCGCCCCTCTGCGGCGGCTGATCCTCCTCAGCCGCGGTGGCAGTTTATGTAGGCCTTCCTTGTCCCTGTTCGGCCTTGTCCCGGGCTGCTGCCGCGGTTTTGATTCGGCGCTCCTCTCTGACTGCCACCAAGGCTGCGCTGGCGGAGTAGGGAGTGGCGGCGAGGTAAAGCACCAGGGGCTCTTGAGGGCGCGGAGCCACCATGACCGATGGGCTGGTCAGGTATCTCTTGAGATCCTGGAACGCCTTGTCGGCCTCTTCAGTCCACTCGAAGGGCCCCTTTTTCTTCATTAGCTGGAAGAAAGGCAGTGCTCGTTCCCCCAACTTGGAGATGAAGCGCCCTAGCGCGGTCACGCGCCCCGTGAGTTTCTGCATTTCTCTGAGAGTCTTTGGCGGGCTCATGTCTTCCACCGCCTTGACCTTCTCCGGGTTAGCCTCGATGCCTCGGTGGGACACGAGGAAACCCAAGAGCTTGCCCGAGGGGACTCCAAACACACACTTCTCTGGGTTGAGCCATAGGTTCACTGCGTTGAGGCTCGCAAAGGTTTCCTCCAAGTCTTGTATCAAGGTCCTGGCCTCCCGAGACTTTACCACAATGTCGTCGACGTAAGCTTCAACATTCTTCTCGAGCTGCGGGCCCAAGGTGATGTGCATCAGCCGCTGGAAGGTCGCCCCTGCGTTACGCAGCCCGAATGGCATGCATGCGTAGCAGTACACCCCACACGAGTTTAGGAAGGCTGACTTCTCGAAGTCTTCTACCGCCATCTTGATCTGGTGATACCCAGAGAAGGCATCCAAGAAGCATAACAGGTCGCATTCCGTAGTGGAATCGACGATCTGGTCGATGCGGGGAAGCGGGAACGGATCTTGCGGGCATGCTTTGTTGAGGTTGGTGAAGTCGACACACATGCACTCCTTCCCTCCCTTCTTTGGCACAACGACAGGGTTGGCCAACCAATCCGGGTATCGGACCTCGCGAATGACCCCAGCGGCTTCTAATTTGCGGGTCTCTTGGACGATGAAGGCCTGCTTTTCTATGGACTGCCATCGGGCTTTCTGCTTCACAGGGCGCACGTTGGGGCACACGTTGAGGTGATGCTCGATTACACTCCTGGGGATCCCTGCCAACTGGTCAGGCTCCCAAGCGAATACCTTCTTGTTTGCGCGCAGGAACCCGACCAGGGCCTTCTCCTGCTCGGGTTTGAGGTGGGCGCCTATGGTGAAAGTGGCGTTGGTGAATCCGTCCTCATCGACGGGTATCTACTTGGTTTCTGCCTTGTCTTGGGTGAACAACTGTTTCTTCTTGGCGGGTGCAGCCCCCTTGGGCCCGGGGGTCTCCAAGTCGGCGGGCTACACCGACGCCGCCGTCTTGAAGGCGAGCTTAAGCACCCGCAGCGCGTCCCCGGTGTCCCCGTGCACAATGAGAACACCGCTGCTCCCGGGCATCTTCATGAGGTTGTACGCCGGGTGCGTCGCGGCCATGAACTGGGCCAGCGCTGGGTAGCCGAGGATGGCGTTGTAGGGGAGGCCGATGGGGGCGATGTCGAAGTCGACCAGCTCCGTGCGGAAGTTGTCGTAGGTGCCGAAGGTCACTGGGAGCCGGATCTGTCCCAAGGAGCTGGACGACTTGCCCCCAACGCCTGAGAAGGGCCGGCTGGGTTGCAGCCGTTCCAGGGGTATGCAGAGGAGGTTGAAGGCCTCGACCGAGAGCATGCTGAGGCCCGCGCCGCCATCAATGAGGGTTCTGGTGACGGCCACCTGGCAGATGGTGGGGGTGCACAGCATGGGGAGCGCACCCGAGCAGGCCGAGTTGGAGGGGTGGTCCTCCGAGCTGAAGGTTAGGCCGGCCTCGGGCGCCGCCCGATCCAGGGGAGCCCCCTGCCGCGTGGAAGCGGGGCTGACCCGACGGATGAATGGCTTGACGTGGTGACTTGTAGGCGGCGCCTGCGAGCCGCCCAAGAGGGTCGCGACGACCGGGGGTGTTGGTGCAGCGCGATGGGCGGGGGAGAGGTTGCGGGGCTCCATGGGCGTGCGGAGCGCGCGGGACGAAGAACCAGCTGGGGTGAGCGAGGGAGTTGCGGTGCGGTCGTCTTGCCGCACGGACAGATGCTGGGACGATGCTTTTTGCTCGTCCCCCGCCAGGCTGGTGGCGGCGTTGACGGCAGGTGACGGGGAACGGCGAGGACGCCCGCCGACAGGGGCTGTCTGGGCGACGCGGGAAGCGAGCGCGGCCCGGCGCTCGGCGCGGGCCCAACGAGCGTCAGTCATGGGCGTGATGGTCAGAGGAGAACGGGGTGGTGGAAGACGAATCCCGGCGCACCCCTACCTGGCGCGCCAAATGTCAGATTTCGGTTTCCGGCAGACCCTTGAGGTTCGAACACTGGGGTGCGCGCGGAGATTTCGCCTCCTGCCTACCTGCACTCCTCCGCCTTGCTAGGATCTAAACTAAAGAAAGAACAACACAAAAGACGCAGGGTTTATACTGGTTCGGGCCACCGTTGTGGTGTAATACCCTACTCCAGTGCGTGGTGTGGTGGATTGCCTCTTGGGCTGATGATGATGAACTATATAAGGAAGAACAGCCTCGCGAGGGTCTATTCTTGACTGGGACGATGAACTGTTGGGAGGAGTTCAGTCGCCTTTCTCTCTCTCTCTCTCTTTCAGATCGAACCCGTCTCTTTCCTTTCAACCTCTCAGCCCCCTTTGCTCTGTGGGTGGTTGGTCCTATTTATAGAGGCTCTGGTCCTCTTCCCAAATATCGAGCGGGAAGAGAGCCAACAATGGCGGGCTAATTTGAAAGGGGACAGCCAGTATCAACTATCTTGACAAAAGTAGTCTTCGCCTGCGCAAAGCTCTAGTGATGACGCTGTCTTGGGCTCCACGATGACCTTCATCTCGTAGTCCTTCTAGTCTTGGTCTCGTTGCACCGAAATGGCAACCTTTGCCTGATGCCTCGGTACTCCGCGGCTGCGCTTGCCCCCTTTGCATCAAAGAGGAAGGGAGGACACTGCGCGGGCTGGCACCCGCCTGGCGCCCCCGGTCGTCATGGCTTGCATCACGGGCACCTCATGAGGTACCCCGCCTTGATCTCTTCGCCTCCTCGTGAGCCAGCCTGACGAGGCCGCGCCTGAGGAAACTCCGCGTCGTCCGTCCCGCGAGGCTTGGCCCCTCGCGAGGATCTTGGGTTTGTGTTGGTGAAGATAGGCCGCGCTGGGGCCCCCTTTGAGCCACGCCGCAGGCCGCAGGCAGGCAAGTCTGGAGACCCCCGTTCCCAGAACACCGACATTTTTAATAGCTATAGGTAATGGCAATAGGCACATGGTCAATGATTTCAGAAGGTTCTATAAATCGTCCAGTTGACCAATGTTTTAAGATGTCAATGCACATTGGATTTTTGTAATACAATTTTTTATACTACCATAATGAATACAGTTTTAGACCTATCCTCTAGACATCCATGGTCCTCCCGAAAATATTCACTCTATACTTAATACATATAGTTAAGGTGCACAGTTTTACAATCTCTAGATGGCCTTCCAGATGTCCAGATGCTCCAAGGAATGTCTTGGTATAGCAGAAAATAAATTGTGCGACGAGAATATCATAGCTTTCTTATATTTATATGTATGGATAATATTGAAGCATGCATCATGTTTACGTGGTAGCCTCAAATTAGAAAGAATTGAATCAAGGTATACAAGGAAATGTACGCAGCTCCGACTGACATCTTTTTTTCCGGTTCAGTATGTTTTTGTTATATCTTACAAAGTTTTGAGTGACCATGTTCAAATATCATGTGAGCTTGGCTTTCTCATTTGTCCTACATGGTTCGTTACCTTTTATGGTATGGAGCCGTGTGTAGCAATGGTTTTATTTTCTATGATTGTTAAATCATCATTATATTATTTCCTACCAATAAAAGCACTAGTGAATAATAGAATCTGAAATGGATATACGTACATGAGGTAGAAAAAAATACGTGTATTCTCTAGGATTTACATTGAAGTGAAGTTGTAGTACTGTATTGATGTCCGAGCTTAAGTGATGAGGTACCATAGATCATTGGCTAAGCCAAAATGGCTCGGGTATATAGAAACTACTACATGATATTGTTGTATAAGGCATTTTTTAGGTGCTTATTTTTAGTTTCGCCAGTGGTTGGTGCTTAAGATAGCATAATGCATCGTCTTTTCAAGTTAGCCACAAATTTAGAAGTATTGAAAATGATTCAAAGTATGTACGGAAATGCATGAAGCTCCGACTCACATCCCCTTTATCAGTTCAGTATGCTTAAAAACAGCAACGTTGTTCTGAGTGACCATGTTCATGTTACATGTTCGCCTTACACTGGCATTTATCCTATTGTGGTTCTTCCCCTCTTTCTGATATAGTACTATGTAGCAATATGTTTCTTTCTGTGGTTGGTAAATCATCATTCCACATTTTTCTACCGATAAAAGCATATGTGGAGAATATAATTTCAAATGCAATCAAATGTGCACATGAGGTATCAAATCATACATGTCTACTATGAGATTTAAATTGCAGGGAAGTTGTCGTACCGAACTGACAAATATGAGGCTTAAGTGATGACGTATTATGCATCATTCTCAACAAAAATGGCTCTGGTATGTATAAACTACTGCACACTACTATATTGTATTAAACAGAGATATTGATGCCTTTTTGTTGGTGCTTAACTACTTATTTGTAACTCCACTAGCAGTGGATGCTTAATCTACATTTATCCAACACAATTATATTTTTTGGGTTACTTTTCCAGTCAAGGTAGTGTTGGCTCTCAAGAAATTTTCTCTACAACTTTTGCTAAGAACTTATCTGGTAATTATGTGTTTGTAAATTAGTATTTTGTATTTTTAACTATGAAAAGGTAGAATATTATTTTGACCTGATTGTATTCATTGTATCATTAATTAGGATCCTAGGTGCCACCAATTTCCTACTTCTCTTGGTGGATCCGAGTTTCTCTTCCAACCGCAGAGAGAAATGTATCGATATATGTGGGTTCTAACATAAATAAAATAGTCTTATGGATAGGGTAGAAATACAGTGTGCATAGGATTTTTCAGATGGTATGTAGCCTGACATATTATTCGCGCATTACCTACATGTTATGAACATAATGGCTTTTTGTTTCCCAGTCAAGAAAACATAATGGCTTCTTTCTGTAGTCGTTCTTGCAATGTTTTGTTTCACTTATTAATCTACAAAATTCTATCTACTGCAATGCTAAGCTTCACCTATGTTTTAAGAAGGTGAGGTAATTATTTTTTGTCAGTTACTTCCGTTCTGATATGCAGTCCCGCATCACTAATTCATGAGTGCAACTACTTATGTTTTCTTTTAATTCCATGCAAGCTGGTCTTTGCACGGGTCTTCCAAATTTTATTGGTAGTAATGTTTCTCACTTCGCCACATTTGTCTTTAAGTGGCTGACATATGTATGTGCTTGACTCTTTCTTATAGTTCGCTACATTTTGTTACAGATAGATTTGAATTACTAATTTTGATTTGCATTGTATTTTTAACACCTCAAACCGTACTCCTTATTTGTGCACCCATTGGTGATCAATTGTATCGCCACTCTACTTTTCCACAGGATGAGACAAATGAAGCAATTCTCTCAGATGCTTGCGAAGGTTATATTTAGCTTCGGGTAACTTCAGTTGGATATTCCATGTTGTTCATGTTGTCTGAGAACAATATCTATAGGACATTCATATAACATCTATATCTGATTAAGTTACGTATTTTAAGCAGATCGGCCTTTCAAATTCTAGAATGTAACAGTTCAGCTTATGATCAGTGGCGGATCTAGGATTTGAAAGCAGAGTGGTCCTCCTAAAAAAATTGACAACAAATATGACATTGTGAACGTTCTAACTAACTACCAATACCACGGAAATAGATCGATATGGTCTTACAAGCATACTAAAATTGTCAATTAAGTCTCAGTTTTGATAGAAGACTTAGAGGTATTCTAACTAATTTACTTTCTATCAATTATAAATTCATAATAACATAATTCAACGCAAATTATGTACTGCACGGTGGGTAGTACATGGAAGAGCAAACACTAGAATCAAAACTTGGTAATCGCCAAATGGGTAGTGGATGAGCTGAACTGGTACCTCAAATCAACACAGATAGTTGCTGGCTGGCTGCTGCCTCTTGGCCGAGCGCCGATGTGCGGATTGGGCGGCGGTTACACAGTTTCAGTGGCGCGGCCGCCACCGAGCCCCAAACACCGAGCGGACTGGACGGACAGCCTGTGGTCCTGGGCGCCCAACGATCGGCTACATAGGCGGGGACGGGAGCGACGAGCGAGCGAGACGGCGAAATCGGGAGGTCGTGAAGGGAAGCGAGCGGCTGGCTCGATGCGTCCATGACTGGATCTGGAACTCTGGATGTGTCTCGGCGGCTAGGGGCAATCCTGGCTGCGTGAATTTTTTTCTCAGCCTGGGCAGAGGGGCCAGGAATAGCTATTGGGCTTTTATTTTATTTTATTTTATTTTCCTGGCCCATATTGAATCAGATAGGCTGGTCCAAAATTCTAGGGTGGGCCTCTAATACACAAGAAATCATCCACGGATTGAATTAGGATGAGTGAATTCCACTTTTTACTCCTTAGTTATGCATTTTTGACACTAATTACCCTGTCGAATGAAAAATCATCAAGATTACCCCTTTTAGAAGCTTTGAAACCTTGTTTTTTTATGCGTGTCTATTGGGCAAGGTGTAAGGTGTTGACCAGAGTTTAAAAATATCAAGACGAGGAAGAGGATTTGAACATATGGGTAAGAGAAATCTGAACATGAATATCGATTATGCCCTCAGATCTTTACGCATTTTACCGTGCCACGTCGGCGTAACATGCCGGTACTATCTAACAGAAACAAGCAAAGTGCTAAACTGGGGTAAAACTGTGTTCAAAATCTTCTAAATGAAATATTTGGTAGAAGTTGCACTAAATAGGGTAATATGTGTCACAAATGCAGAACTACAGAGTAAAAAGTGGAATTCACTCAATTAGGATACTAGGATAAGTAAAAGAAAAGTCAAGGTGTGTTCAAAAAGGAAAGAGGGAACATAATCCAAGCAACCACAAATCATCCACGGAATGAATTTGGAAACTAGGATACGTAAAAAATCTAGGCGTGTTGGAAAAGGAAAGAGAAAACGTAAACAAAGCAACCATGATATTTAATAACTCACGGGAGATTTCCCGCAAAAGCTAACCCACGATAGTTAATGGTAATGCATGCATCCTTTTCCTAGGTACGCCAAGCTCTGCCTTATCACGACCAGTAGCAAGGTCGCTATTTTTCTCTCAAAACTATGAGCAGAATTGCTTCAGTCTTCCCGCAAAAAATGTAAAAAAATTTGCTTCAGTCCAAGTACCTCTCGGCCCCATGCGAGAAGGAGGGCTATGGCGTCCTACCTCTCGGCTCTCAGTGGCAACCTGCTAGCCTGAACGGGCGAAAGATGGTATATGCATCTTCATCGTTTTCCCATGTACACCACTGCCCCAACACGAGCAGTAAGAGACTCGATATTTTTCTCAAACTAGAAATAAATATGAAAACAAATATGCACTTTGTATAACAATGGAATTACATTACTATATACATATTGCTATAACTAAATTAGTTATATTATACTTCTATATTTAACAGATTTATACTCTACTAAGTTAACAACACAAGTCACCTCTAATGCATACATAGCATCAGTATGGCATTCTTAGATCATATGTTTAAATTTTAAAGTAGTTTTTTCATGAACCAAAACTAAACTTCGAATTCCTATTGCACAAAAAAAAAATAGTAATGTTTTATCATGCCTTACAAATGAGTTAAAATTTAATTTAGTATACTCCACAAGAAAAGTTGAATAACACTGAAAGTATAACATTAAAATATACTCATTATATTTAAATGAAAGTCTAGCCGCGCAAATGCGCGGGTAACCCTGCTAGTTTTAATTAAGTCAAATGTCAAGTTCTCTACAACCGGATATTAATAAATTCCCATCTGCGACATAACCGCGGGCACGGCTCTCGAAAGTTTATACCCTGCAGGGGTGTCCCAACTTAGCCCATCACAAGCTCTCACGGTCAATGAAGGATATTCCTCCTCCCGGAAAGACCCGATCAGTTTCGGAATCCCGGTTACAAGACATTTCGACAATGGTAAAACAAGACCAGTGTAACACCCACAATGCAGCTATATCTCCCACATGCCGGGGCACGACTTAGAGGCATAGCCGCATGGTAGTTTTGTCGCAAAAGGGGCAATCTTCACACAATCCCATGTACTAAATAAGAAAGGGATAAAGAGTTGGCTTAAAATCGCCACTTGACACAACTAGCAAGTGAAACATACATCATCCAGAGTACAATCAAGGTCCGACTATGGAAACAAAATAAAAGGGGCATTAATGGATATAGCATAACCACATGTTTAAAACATTCTTAGTGAAGTATCTCAAAATAAGCATGGATCTCATGGTAGCATCAAGTTTACATGACATCAAAATAACAGCAGGAAAAAGACTTGGCAAAAACCAGTCCCTGAAAATAGCAACATCACGGAGCCTAGTTTGCATGTTTGTGCTAGTCACCACATAGATCACAAAAATACAAAACTTGCACCCCTGTAAATATGGCATGTTTTAGTTCAAAACACATGTAGACCTCAGGTTCAAAGGATGCACATATCAAATGCAACAAAAATGACAAATGACCATGATCTGATAAGTATCAGGAGTTAACATTTTATAGCACTCTTGCAATAATGAAAATGGCATCATAATTGACAGCAACATGCATGGAAATGCTGCTATCATGAAGAGCTTAGCGAGACAAACATTTCGACATATCATAAGCATGATTTGTAGCCATGGTCACCGAGATATGACATGTAGAAGGAGGCTTGAAAATGTTAGGGACTGGAAAAGAATTGGTGGAAAATTATACCCTGTGGATGAAAACTGGACGGAGCCGAGCGGGATAGCGGGATGCGGGACGGGGCTCGTGTTTGGTACGTCGACGTGGTGGATCTGATCCATCTTCCATGGATCCGGTGACAAGGATTCTGGCGACTCCGGCGAGGGTGCGGAAGCCAAGGTGGCCTCGGGGACGAGCGGATCCGGCGGTACCTTGCCGGATCCGCGCGAGGGCATGGCGCAGGGAGGCGAAGGCCAAAGGAGGTGGCTGGAGCAGCTGCCTCGGGCGCAGGCGGTGAAGTCCAGTGGCGGGATGGCGCACGGTCGCCGGAGTGAGGCTGCGGGGCGGCACCGGTGACGTGGAGGTGAAGGGGCGCCGGGCGGCGTCGGGCGCGGGGCGGCGCTTTCGGGATCGGGCGGCAGAGCAGCGCACTTCGCGGTGGTGGCGGGACGGCGCACGCGGCGGAGCAGGGCAGCGACCGGAGCGGGCGGCGGTGTTCCA
>NC_041386.1:120907137-121080252 GCF_002162155.2 Triticum dicoccoides | reverse complement strand
CAGCGGCGCGACCGGATGGGCTCGGGCGGGCTGCGCCCGGGCTTCGCGGGCCGCGGTGGCGCGTAGTGGCCGACGGGCCACGTGGCACAACGTGAGTGGAGGAGGGAGGCGCTGGAGGTGAGGTGGTGGCGCGTGATTGGTCCAGGAGACGTGGCTATAGGCGGCAGACGTGTCCGGCGCGGCGTGGATACGTCCGGATGCGCGGTGGAGGAGTGGATCTAGGGTTTCATCTGTGATTTTTCGGGGAGGGACACATATTTATAGGTAGAAGGAGATATGGGTGTCCAAATGAGGTGTGATTTTCGCGCACACGATCGTGATCCGACGACAAAGAATATGGAGGTGGTTTAGATGGGTTATTGGGCTGTTTTGGAGGGGTGTTGGGCTGCAACACAAAGAGGCTTTTGCGGTTACTCGGTTAACCGTTCGGGCACCAAACGGCCTCCAAATGGAACGAAATTTGACAGGCGGTCTACCGGTGGTGTACCAAGGCCACTTGACAAATCTTGACCTATTCTAAGAATGTTTTTCTCCCACACACAAAGAGACAAGAGGGGTGTGACGGGTGCATGTGGGAGTGTCGAATTGCAAAACAGACAATGGGGAAAATGCTCGGATGCATGAGGCGAACACGAATGCATATGCGATGCTCATGATGACATGATATGAAATGCAAAACGAAAACAAAACCCAACCACGAAGGGAATATCATATCACGTGGCCGAAAATGGCAAGAGTCGGAGTTACAAATATGGAATGTTGTATCGGGGTGTTACAACCAACAAGACCACCCAATGTGCCGACAAATCCCGATAGGAGTCGCACGTATCTCGTTCTCAGGGCACACCGGATGGGCAAGACATCGGTTTGGCTGAGACCCTGGTTGCCTAGGGGGCGCCGGACATCGCCCAGTTCGGACCAGCACTCAGAGGAACACTGGCCCGGGGGGTTGAATAAAGATGATCCTCGGGTTAATTACTCCCTAGGCAAAATTTTAGGTTGTTATTAGGCAAATGTTAAAACCAGGGTTGGGCCTTGCTGGAGGAGTTTTATTCAAAGCAAACTGGTAAGGGGGTCCCATAACCCCAACTGCGTAAGGAACTAGGGTGGCAAGAGTGGAACAAAACGCCAAGCAAAAGGCCTAGACTTCCACCCTTTACCAAGTATATAGATGCATTAATTAAATAACAGATATTGTGATATCCCAACATATCCATGTTCCAACATGGAACAACCTGCAAGGCACCTGCAACTAGCAACGCTATAAGAGGGGCTGGGCAAAATCGGTAACATAGCAAAACAACGGTTTGCTAGGAAGGTGGGTTAGAGGCTTGACATGGCAATATGGGAGGCATGATAAACAAGTGGTAGGTAGTGCGACATAGCAATAGAGAGAACAACTAGCAAGCAAAGATAGAAGTGATATCAAGGGTAATGATCATCTTGCCTGCAAAGTTCTCAGGGTTGTCGAAAGCTTGCTCCTCATAAACGTACTCGACATGATCCTCATTCACGAACTCGTCTCCCGGCTCTACCCAAAGCAAGAACACAAGAAACGGAACAACAATCAATCACGGTGCAATGCACAAGCAACATGATGCAGGACATGGCACGAAATGCAAGGTATGATGTGCAATGCATATGGGTACTCCTGAAGGGAAAAGATGTTCAAGGCATCAACTTGGCAAACCAAGCATGCCACTGGAAAGATGGAGTGATTTCGGTCAAAGTCGATATAAGTATCGCCGGAAATGGATGCACGGTTTGCAAATGACGAGCAAAACGAGAACGATGCAAATCTGCGCTTAACAGCATCATAGCACTTAAGATGCAACAAGAAACTATGCTACAACACTCCAACATAGCAACAAAGCACATGACAGTAAAGTACAGGTGAAGCTCTACAAATTATGAACACTGAGCTCATGCTAGAACTCACTAGAACAAGCCTAAAATAGCATGGCAAAAATGCAAATGATAACAGCTTCACAGACTTGGTGAAAATACTAAACATGTCATAAACAGCATGAGGTAGCAATGTTTAGAGCTGGCAAAGAACATGCTACAGGAACATATCATCGCAAACAATGGCATGGCATGCTAGTACTAAAGACAAAGAACAAAACTCCCTTACTGAACTTTAGCCAAAGATGCACAGAAAATGAGGTAGCGCCCATGCAAACATGGCAAGTGGTGTGATCAGTTTCAGACTTAGAAGAAAAACATAGCATGTCAGAAACAGATTCATGATATCAACTTTGCAAGCTCATGCCGCTCACCATAAAGCATTTCATGGCATAACAAGGTAACCAACAGTAAGTAGACACATTTGTGAAGCTAAAAATGGCAAGAGCAAGTTCATAGGGTGCATGGATCACTAGCAAAACACATGGCAAAAATGAACTTCATGTTAACAATCTGCCAGCAACAATATTTAGCAAAAGTAGAGCATGGTAATGACAATCTAGATTACTCCATAATTACAACCAGAGGCATGAATGGATAGAGAATCACCATATCTTCAAAACACTCTTAATGAACTACCTCAAAATATGCATGGATCTACTTGTGGTCACAAGACAACATAGCAACATAATGTGACAGGAAAAGACTTAGCAAAATTACTGAGTGTCTGAAATCAGCAACATCATGTAGCCTACTGTACATGCCTGTGCTAGTCACCACAGATCTCATAAAAATACAAGGCTTGCACCACTATAAATATGGCATGGAGGAGCTCCTAAAACATGTAGACATGATGCTCATAGGATGCACACCTAAAATGCAATGAAAATGACAAATCAGCAAGTTATGTTGAATTCCAGCAGACAACATCATATAACACTTTTGCAACGAAGATTAGGGCATCAATATGGACATTAACATGCATGAAAATGACACTAACATGAAGAGCATCAGGAGCCGAACATTTCGATATATCATATGCGCAAATCAAAGCTATATGCATGAAGATATGACCGGTCAAAGAGGGGAACATAATGTGAGAATTTCGGGACTTGGGAGAGAAAAACACCTCGCGAGATCTAGGGTTCGCACGGTTCTCGAGGTTGGTCGATGCGGTCACCGGAGATGTGGCCGATGAAGAGTGTGGAGGTCGCCGGCAGTGTCGTGGTGGCCGGACCCGGTCGCCCCGCGGCCGGATCTGAAGAGGGCGACGACAGCGCGGTGGTCGGCGGTGTCGGGCGGCGAGCGCAGGCGGTGAGGAGCACGGTGGCGGCGGCAGCGCTAGGCGGCGGCGGGCGGCGGCGCGGGTGATAGCGGGCGGCGAGCGCGAGAGGCGGCGGCCCGAACGATGGGCCTGGGAGGGCCCGCTTCGGGCCGGTGCGATGGGTGGCGGCGGTGAGGACAGGTGGCGGCACGCGATTGGTCTTTGCGGCGGCGGCGGCGGACGTGTCCGGCCGACGCGGACGCGTCCGGTGGCGGCGGGAGAGAATGGACTAGGGTTTTGCCCGGATTTAGAGGAGGGGGATGCATATTTATAGGTAGGGGGAGCTAGGAGAGTCCAAATGAGGTGTGATTTTTGCCCACATGATCGTGATCCAACGACAGAGAGTATGGAGGGGGTTTAGATGGGCTAGTGAGCTGTTTTGGAGGGGTGCTGGGCTGCAAAGAGAGAGGAGCTTTGCGGTTACCCGGTTAACCGTTGGGGTATCAAACGACCTCCAAATGGAACGGAATTTGACAGGTGGCCTACCGGTTATGTACCAATGCCACTCGACAAATCTCGGCCCATTCCGAGAAAGTTTTTCTCCCCCTCACGAAACGAGATCTGAGAGGTGCAACGGGTGCGTGTGGGAGTGTCGGATCGCGAAACGGACAACGGGGAAAAAGATCGGATGCATGAGACGAACACGAGTGCAAACGGACAACTGCCACTCTTCTTGAGTCAAGACCAAGAGGCGAACGAAGTAAGAGGAGAAAAACCCAACTCTGGCGGACGAGAAACACGAAAAACTCCAAATTCCGTTAAGAAATTGAAAACCAGCTACAGAAAGCAAGCAAAAGAACAGATGTGTCCTGCACCTAGTCTAGTCTTCTCACCAGCGCGGAGCTAAGTGCTGCCACTAGGACATGAGAGGGAGCCCTCATGAGGCCCGCGGGCAGCGCTCAGGAGACTCCGGGGCGTGTACAGCCCCACTCATTATTACGTGAGAGTGTCACGAGTGGAGACCTTCACAGGTGAGGGAGTCCTGGACTAAGGGGTCCTCGTGCGTCTGACCTATTAGACATGGGACGGACTGATGGGCTATGAAGATACAAAGACCGAAGACTCTACCTGTGTCCGAATGGGGCTCTCCTTGACGTGGAAGGCAAGCTTGTCATCCAAATATGAAGATTCCTTTCTCTGTAACCGACCTTATGTAACCCTAGATCCCTCCGGTGTCTATATAAACCAGAGGGTTAGGTCCGTAGATATATATCCTCATAATCATAGTCAGGCAGGCTAGACTTTAGGGTTTAGCCATTACGATTTCATGGTAGATCAAGTCTTGTAATAATCATATTCATCAAGATCAATCAAGCAGGAAGTAGGGTATTACCTCCATAGAGAGGGCCCAAACCTGGGTAAACATTGTGTCCCTTGTCCCCTGTTACTATCGACCTCAGACGCACAGTTCGGGACCCCCTACCCGAGATCTGCCGGTTTTGACACCGACATTGGTGCTTTCATTTAGAGTTCCACTGTGTCGTCGTCAAAAGGATTGATGGCTCCTTCTACCATATTCAAGGACGCCGTCCAAGGGGAAGTCTACCTCCCTAGACAGATCTTCGTGTTTGGCGGCTTCGCACTGCGGGCCAACTCGCTTGGCCATCTGGAGCAGATCGAAAGCTATGCCCCTGGCCATCAGGTCAGATTTGGAAGCTTGAACTACATCGTGGATATCCGCGGAGATTTGATCTTCGATGGATTCGACACCGCGGCAGCCGCTCCCTGCCACCACGATGAACATGACCTAAATCTGTCATCGGACCATACCCAGGAGATAGTACCTGTAGCTGCTCTGGCCTTAGATCTGGAGCAGATGGCGCCATCTGAGGACGGGAAGCTCAACCCCTCCGCGAAAGTCAGCGCTGGAGCCGCACATAGACCTAACTTCAAGTGACATCTGTGTCACCAAAACCATGGACTCGTCTCCGGCTAGAGGTTCTGAACCGTGTGCGTCCGCACACGTCGAGCTTGATCGGTCATCGATCGTCGAATTCAGCTCCGCGAACATCTCCCGGTGCTCACCTTTGGGCGACGTGTTAAACTCATTAAGAGCACTATCCTTAGCAGGGGGCTCACAGCCGAACTATATCCAGTTTGAACCGGAGGCCGATGACGGAGAATTTCGCTTCCCACCCTGTTGGGGATATAAATATTAGGTATGACCCGCCCAGGAGGGGCCAGGTCATCTCCCTGAAGAATTATCGATTATAAAGCCCAAGGTCGCACGACGGGTCATAGATAGGCTTAGTAGCAGGCCCAGACCCGAAGGCGGCTTAAGGCCCATAAGCATAAACCGCCTTGTATGTAAAACTTGTAAAGTAAGGCATGAAAGATACGTCACCGAGCCAGACACGTTGTATGAGCCGGCCGGGACTCTGTAAGCCGCAGGGCATCGACCCATGTATATAAGGGGACGACCCGGCGGCGGCTTAGGACAAGAAACAACAGATTCAAGAGCCGGTCAAGCGTATTCGCTCCCCGCTCATCGAAACCCTAGCAATTCCACATACAATTGGATTGGGCTTTTACCTTCACCGTAAGGGGCCGAACCAGTATAAACTCCTCGTGTCCTTTGTCCTGATTAACCCCTTTAAGCTAACCTCAAGCGATGGCCCCATGACTAAGTCGTCTCTCTAGGACATCTGACGTGATATTATTGACCCGGCCTGATTTTTTCGACTACAAGTCGCCAGTAAAGACTCAAAGTCAGTATCCGGTGTTTATTAACCCAG
The DNA here is from genome assembly GCF_002162155.2 of Triticum dicoccoides. NCBI lineage: Eukaryota > Viridiplantae > Streptophyta > Magnoliopsida > Poales > Poaceae > Triticum > Triticum dicoccoides. The sequence continues at coordinate 121,074,288 of NC_041386.1, read as the reverse complement.
CCCGGTATTCATTCGTAAAACCGTCGAAGTGTGATAACTACCAATATCCAAAGTCTTGGGTTATGGCCCTTACTACACTGGTTTGATGAAATCAACCATGTGATCAAATATCACAGGTATGAAATATTTTTCAGGTATATATATTCTAACCAGCTTGGGTTAAAATTCATGATAAGGTTTGTCTTTGGGCATTATGACCCGTCCAGCGGTAAACCGCCAGGACACATTTTTTATGTTATATGCAGGAGCAAATTCGAAAGTACCCACAAGGGCTGAATCGCATACATTCATGTCATCGGATAGGTGAGAAGTACAAATATGCACGATGGCATAACAGAACAAGGAGTTTAAGTATTAGCCTATTACAAGGCATATCAAGACCAGGGAAGGATAAATTGTTTATGATAAACCGGAGCCGGATCATGCATCTTGGCTTGGCTGATTTGATGTTTCTATATCATCCCTTGCCGGTTCATCCCCAGCTTGAAAATTGGGTTTAAACCAATCAAAGCCTTGAAGGGCGACAAATTCAGCTTCCTCATCAATTAAACCAGCCGGGTTAATCTCAGGGGCGAAGGTGTGCTCCCGAATTGGCAGAATTAAATCCGTCACTTTATAACTGGGAGTCGCCATCTTCTTATTTCCAGAATCAAAACCCGGCTGGTACTTATCAACATTGGTTTCTTCGCCAAGGATGGTAGCATGAGGACGAATTTCCTTCATGCAAGCAGCAAAATCTTCTTGATCAAAAGGAGTCCCGTCTTCCTTAAAGCTGGGGTACCCCTTGGCTACATCTGTCGGGTCTAGCTCTGGTACCCAGGATTTGGAGCGGCTTAGAGCAGTTAGGGCTCCGGCTCTCGCACATGAATGCTTAACTTCTTGAAACCTGGCGGGTAAGATGGATAGCTTCTTCAGGACATCACTCAATAGGTTTGGTCCTTTGTTAGATGGGGAAATAATGGCAAGATCCCGTTGAGCTCTAGTATACAGTTGCTCCACAAGGGTGTAAACCGCATTAAGCTTTATCAAGCTATTTTAACTAAGATTGCTGCTCCGTGGACCTATGAGGTATTTCCAACAGGTTAAGCAGGCGGCTCACATTATGGTGACAAAAATATAATTTAAGTAAATAATACGGTGACTCATCGAAGATTGCAGAGACCATCTGAGACACATGGTTCTTTAAACCGGTGAGTTCAGCGGTAACTTCCTTGAGAGCCGCCTCGGCCGTTTCAGCACGCTATGTGAGTGAAGTCTTTTCGTCGGCCCAAGATTTTTTCTTTGCATTAAAACTGGTCTTCAGTTTCTCTGCTTCAGATATGCTCAACTGGAGTTTGGATTCAGTCTTCTTTGCCTTAGTTTCTTGAGCCGCCAGCTGGGTTTTCGCATCAGCCAGTTGAGAATCCAAGTCAGTTATGGCGGTCTGTAGACACGCACAGATGTGTCAAAGTTTATTCCAATAGAGGTCATAATGATTAAAGTCCCAAGCACTTTGCAAAGCAACACCACCCGGCACTTGGGGCTAATGTCTGCCAAAGTAATTCTTAAATGCAGAAATGACTCTTCTAAAAAAAGTCCCAAGTGTTTCACAGGTAACAACGCTTGGCACTTGGGGGCTAATGCATGGTATTCAGAAAGTTTTCCCTCTTGAGCCGAATAACAATATTAGTTTTGACTGGTTCATGAAAGTTATGAAGTTAAGTACCGGCTCATTCATGATGAATTAAGCCGGCCCTTGGGGACTACAGGTGCGAAATTATGCTAATCAGATAAATCTGATTAAACATTTTAAACGGGACTTGGGAAAAATCTAGGTCAGAACATCAACCTATATCACAAGTCTACAGACCATTCAAGTTTATCATAATCAGGAGACTTGGGGGCTGGCAGAGCATATAAACTAATGAAAGCCGGAGAGCATACCTCATATTTTAGTTGCAGCTGTTTGACCATCTCAATTTCAGAGTCACGGCTGGAATGCACGTGACTAAGGTAGCCAGATAGCACGTCACTAATACTCAGGTGAGCATAGTGAGAGATGTCAAACCACACTTTTTGCTTCTCCAAAGCCTCTTGCTTGGCAGAGTGTCTTGCCAGCATAGTTCGATTGCCCGGCTCAACGAATCTACTACCGGTGATTAAAACATGATTGTCATAAGTCTCCGGCGGGTTAGTGAGCTTGACGATTCAACAGTAGATGGATTAAGAATGGTTTCGTCAACAGATGGCTTAGGAGGATCTGATTGAATGTTGACAGTGGGGTCTTCTAGTGCTTCAGTTTGTCCCGGGGCAGGAGTCGTCAGTGCTGGTTCAACGGCTTTCGGGTCTTCAGTCGGCTTAGCCACCCTGGCCTTCTTGGGCTTTGCTTGAGCACTAAGAAGAATTTGATGAGTCAGTATAACGATACGGACATAAAGATGTAGAAGAAGGATAACTATCTTTACCCAGGGGCAGTCTTGAAAGCCGAAAGTTGAGTTTGTGAAGAGTCACCAGAAGAACGAGAGATCTCTTGCAAAAGTGAAGTCATAGTTAAAAGAGCAAGGAAATAGACTCATTGATAAAGGCAAAGGTCAAAAATGAAAGGAACCTCATTGCCGTAGAATTGTCACGGCAGATGTCCTAGCAAAAGGACTTAGTCGTAGGGCCATCGCAACTAGGAAGCTTAAAGGGGTTAATCGGGACAAAGGACACGAGAGGTTTTATACTAGTTCGGCCCCTTACAATGAAGGTAAAAACCTACGTCTAGTTGTGTTTGGAATTGCTGGGGTTTTGAAGACCAGGGAGCAAATATGCTTGTCCTGGCTTCGAGTTGTTGTCTCCTCTCCTAAGCTGCCGCCTGGTCGTCCCCTTTTATACACGGGTTGACGCCTGGCGGCCTACAGAGTCCCGGCCGGCTTACAAAACGTGTCCGGCTCAGTGACTTCTTTTACATGCCTTTCTTTACAAGTCTTTCCTTGCAATGGCGGTTTACAATATTGTGCCTTAAGCCTTCTATAAGTCTTAATAAACTATCGCCTTGAATGTTACTGGGCTTCTTTTGTGACCCGCCATTGGGGCTGACCCGGCCCCTCCTGGGCAGGTCTTACCTGGTAGCTATATTCCCAACACTCATTCTGGCATTTCCGAGGAGTTTTCGGTAAGCCGGAGGGAAGCTCATTGTCGTCACTGGTCCGGGTCTGACGGCGGCTCTCATGTTGTTGTTTTTTCAAAACAAAATGAGGATCTAAATAAGCCAAGGGGTGTGAAAACCTTACTTTTCGAGTTACTCATCGAGGTTTCAGCCTTGGCAAAGGTTCTGAATCGGAGGAAATAATTACCTCTTCTTCTACTGCCTGGTTGGCCCCCGTGTCACCCTGGTAATAATCAGTGTCAATAAGGTTGTTAAAAAGCAGGCCAAGAGAGTCAAGGACTACCTCCAACTTAGAGGCGTCATCCAGGTTGAGGAGATCAGAAGCAGTTGGTTTCTTTTTGGATTTTCTGGTTGTCTTCTTGGCGGCTATTGCGGCGGCTCTAGCTTTTTTGGCAGCCTCATGATCATATTTGGCTTTCCAAAAGTCAGATTTGGCCTGTAGGTAAATAACAGGTTGAAAATCATGCAAGTACTTAACTACTGAAGAAAAAAAGGAGTCAAGGGGATTTACCTCTGGTGCCGGGTTAAGTTTGCAGAAAGGATTCAATCCTACTTTGCTGCAGTCTTCATATTTACCGTTGACAAGAGTGGTTGACATCTCAACAATAGCTTCTTCAGTCAGACGAAGGGAACTATGACGTAATGGATCGTCCGTTCCTCCGGTGTAGTTGCACATCAAATCAGATTGGTGACTTAGAGGGATGATGCGCCATGCGATCCAACAGCGGATCAAGTCAACTCCTGTTAAGCCGTTCCCAAGTAAAGCTTGAACCCTTTTGATGGTTGGTTGAAGTTTCTTGCGCTCAGCGGCAGAGAGTTTGTCAGGGAGCGAATATTTAGCGTCAAGACGCTCAACACGATAACCCGGCATTGGTTTTTCGTCAGCCGGTGATGTATCTTGGCAATAGAACCAGGTTTGATTCCAGTCCTTGGGATGTCTTGGCAAGACTACTAGAGGAAAAACAACATCCCGTCTGCGCTGAATTGAAATCTCACCAAGTTCTAAAGTGGGGCCGTTGGTATACTCATTCTGGCGGTTCAAGTAAAAGTACTCTCGGAAGAGTTCAACAGTAGGTGCTTCTTGAAGATAAAGCTCGCAGAAAACTTGGAAATTACAGATGTTTGATATGGAATTGGGTCCCAGATCTTGTGGATGAAGCATGAAAAAGTGTAGAATATCTCTGAAGAATTTTGAGCCGGGCGGTGAAAAGCCCCGGTTCATATGGTCAGTAAAGACGATGACTTCACCATCCTTGGGTTGAGGTCTTTCTTCGGCCGGGTCAAGGGCGCGATAGGACATAATGCTCTTCTCTCGTAAATACCCAATGGTGACAAAATCCTTCAGAGTGTCATCAGTGACTGTGGAAGGGACCCAGTTGCAAACTGTCTTTGTCTTTGGCGGCATGGCGAAAGGACAAGCTAAAAAGGAAGTAATTTCCCGGTTCAAGTTAATTGGTGGAATTACAGGTTAATGATTACAATACAGATGCGTAATGGTGGCTTAACTAAGGGCTAATGGTATATGAAGAAAACAAAAAGGCGGCATGGTAAGCCGCCATGATTAAGGAGATTCAAAAATTGTCAGCGATAAAAATTGGTTAAGTACTAAAGCAAACAAGTTTCAAAGACGGCAGATATTATTTTGGATCAACGGCCGTCCAGAAAAGGAAAATAAATCTAGACCTAAAAATCAGTATAGATGAATTCATAAGCTAGCGCAAGAGTTTTCTTCCAAGGAAAGGGGATCTACATGTATTGAAAGTGGAAGTAAAACAACTACCACATTGGTTTTACGCCATTTTCACATCAAGAAGCTCACATCACAGCATGGAAGATGAACTGTGACGAACTACGGCATAATATGAAGAACGCAGAGGAGCTCGCGAACCCTAGTATGGATCTAAGGTATGGAAAGGCCAAAACTTACAGGTATAGATCTACCGCTGAGGGTCGCCGCCGTTCTCTGGACCAGTTTAGGCTGATGCAGCGGCCGAGCTTGAGGAAGATAAGGTGCTCTACGATGGCGGCAGAGTTCAAGTGGTAGAGGGGTTGCGAGAGGAAGAAGATGCTGGAAAGGGGGAGAATGAGGAAGACCGGCCGTGCCTATTTATAAGGAGACAGGCGAATAGGCAGGCGCGAAGAACGAGGAGGGCAAATGAAAGTTATCCAGCTAGATGGATGCCTCGATTTTTGGAAAGACATTAAGGCAAAGATCCGTTGAAGATGACGTCATTGCAATTTCTGGAAATATTGGGAGCTAACGTCATGGCGGGTTATGAGGTTTTCATAGACAAAGGAGGAAGGATTTTTTCTAAGTCTTGAAGATTGACATGAACAAGTTCAAATCAAACTGGGGCCTAATGTTGGGGATATAACTATTAGCCATGACCGGCCCAGGAGGGGCCGGGTCATCCCCCTGAAGAATTATCAATTATAAAGCCCAAGGTCGCACGACGGGTCATAGATAGGCTTAGTAGCGGGCCCGGACCTGAAGGTGGCTTAAGGACCATAAGCACAAACCGCCTTGTATGTAAAACTTGTAAAGTAAGGCGTGAAAGATACGTCACCGAGCCGGACACGTTGTATGAGTTGGCCAGGACTCTGTAAGCCGCAGGGCGTCGACCCGTGTATATAAGGGGACGACCCGGCGGCGGCTTAGGACAAGAAACAACAGATTTGAGAGCCGGTCAGGCGTATTCGCTCCCCGCTCATCGAAACCCTAGCAATTCCACATACAACTGGATTAGGCTTTTACCTTCACCGTAAGGGGGCGAACCAGTATAAACTCCTCGTGTCCTTTGTGCTGATTAACCCCTTTAAGCTAACCTCAAGTGATGGCCCCATGACTAAGTTCTCTCTCTCTCTAGGACATCTGACATGATATTTCCATGACACACCCCTCGCCCACTTAATAGCCACTATCGAAGACCTAACTGACATGCTCGATTATGGCTCCGACGACATCAACGGTATGGACGACAATGCCGGAGAAGAAGAGGCCCAAAACCCGCCGTTTACCGGACACTGGACAGCCACTTCCTCATATGATGTATACATGGTGGATGCACCAAAGGAGAATAGCAGCGATGACAAGGAAGATCCGGTTGAGGATAAACCTCCCGAGATACAACCAAAGCACCGGCGTCAGCGGCGCCGCTCTAACTCACGCTGCAGCAAAGACAGCAACACCGGCACAAGAGAAGACAACACTCCAGACGGTGGCGAAGACAATGAAGACCCCATTCAGCCAACTTCCGAACAGGATGAACGGTAAGATGGGCAAGTTAGCCCTGGTAAACAGGCCACGCACGAAGACTCGGAGGACAATAATTATCTTCCGCTCTCTGAGGATGAGGTAAGCCTCGGCACCGAGGATTTTATCGTGCCTGAGGAACCTCTCGAACAAGAGCGCTTCAAGCGCCAGCTAATAGCCACTGCAAGGAGCCTGAAAAATAAACAGCAGCAGCTTCAAGCTGATCAAGATCTGCTCAACGATAGATGGACTGATATCCTGGAAGCCGAGGAGCACACCGCTGCCTTAGCAGCAGAAGTACAGAGCGGCCTTTTCAAGCAGAACTTTAATTTGGCGGCCGAGTTCCCGGACACTGTCAAGAGAGTCCGGACTATTCTGCAGCAGGACACCTTGGCTCGTCAAGAGCTCGACTAACAATTCGGCCTCTGTCCCAGCCATGATCAAGCAGCGGCATCCGTACCGCGCGTACATAATTACGCACTCAAAATACCTTGGGCATAGACTGAGGCATAACTAGCTTGTGATCCACAATACGGCTCGACCGCCCCTGGACACACATACTTTCACTGTTTTCTTTTTTCTCCTTTTCAGGTTTGTTTTTTACAGGCCTTCCCTGACGGCTTGACCATCGGTTCTTTTTGAAGGATAAATACACCAAGACGACAAGAAGCATCGACGTACTGGGGAATTTTTAGGTGGTTTCTTTAACGAGCCCTTTACCTGTTTTCAGGACCCACACTCAGCTCTCCTTTGGGTAAGGCATATTAAATAGCCTTCTGCTTATTGCACCACTTGTATAAATGCGCTTTAATGCACTACTGAAATTATAATGGAAACAGTTTGCGGCCCAAATTTTACGGCTTTTGCTTACTACCCTTTCTTCTTTTTCTTTTTTGACAACTTTATCAAATAGCACCCGTACACGTTGGTACGTTTGAATTTGCCAGGGGCTTCATAGAGCCACACAACACGGCAACAAAGTCTGAACACTTTGTACAGTATAGTTCGGCACCCTGAATTTAGCACTATATGCATTGGCTCCGAATCATGTCTTTGGTCAATAGTTGGGTTGCCCAGCTCCTGTGCTTGCTACCTTACATTCCGTTATATCGGCTAGGGTAGTAAAGGGAGAACTACTGCGATTATGCCCTGGTTTACCCGGAGGAGCACCTCAGTAGAGAAAGCCGAAAACTGACTGTCATGATGCGGCAAGAGCCGGTCAGCTCTTCGGAGGTCTCAAATCCTTAGAGATTTTTTCCGCATTACGCGAGGGATCGGTACTTACCCGATCAGGTGTTTACAGCATCCTAGTTCGGATACTAGGGGCTGCGCCTATATTTTCATTGTCAAACTCCTATGGCTAAGTGAGGGTGCTAAAGCCGCATAGTCCGATTGCCTGGTTCGTCGCGATAAACACCTTCTTCAAGGACCAAACAATTGGATCAAGAGTGTTTAGATTACATCCTGAACACCCCCGTACTACCTACATGGGGGCAGAAGCCAACGACTGGCCAACTCTCAGATTTCACACAACACGGCCGCACAGGAGGTGAAATTTTTTAAATAACAAACATTATATTACATAACGACTTTGTTTCATCATACAAGGCAGAGACAGCATGACTGTATTCATTCGAAAATAATGTCTTGCGCACATTGTGTCGCCACAATACGAGACCCCTCCAGGACGTCTTCAAAATACCGCTTGGGCGTGCGGTGCTCCTTGCCCTCTGGTGGTCCCCCGCGGTCGTAAGCTTGACGGCGTCCATCTTTGCCCACCACACCTTGACGCGGGCGAAGGCCATGTGCGCGCCCTCGATGAAGACCTACCGCTTGATGACGTCCAGTCGAGGGCAGGCATTCACCAGCCGCTTCACGAGCCCGAAGTAGCTATCGGGTATAGCTTCGGCAGACCACAGCCGGATTATTAAATCCTTCATGGCCAGTTCGGCCACCCTATGCAGCTCGACCAGCTGTTTTAGTTGATCGCTAAAGGGCACTGGATGTTCTGGCGCAAGATATTGCGACCAGAACAGCTTCTCCGTAGAGCTCCCTTCTTCGGCTCGGAAGAACTCCGCAGCGTCAGACACACTGCGCGGCAGATCCGCAAATGCCCCTGGAGAACTCCGAATCTAGGTTAGTAAGAGATACTTCTTCTTCACATATTTGCTTTGCATACTAAATGCCTCACCCACCACGATTTTCTTGGCCTCCTGGATCTCTTGGAGGGCGCCCTGGGCCTCCATCCGGGCCTCTTCCACGCTTTGGCGGGCCATAGCGAGTTCGGTCTCTCGAGCCAAAACGTCGCGCTCCAAGGATTCGCATTTCTTCACCGCATCCTGGAGCTCTTGCTGGACCTCATCAAGCCGGGCCTTGTGCTTCTCACGGGCGGCTTTTTCCTTGGCAGCTTTCTCCTTGGCCTGGGCCAGGGCTTGTTTGAGGACCTCGACCTCGGTCGCTGCTCCTACACATATCATGGCACTTTGGTCAATATGCATTATTTATTCTTTCCGAATATACAGCCAGTCAGTACATACCTTGCTTGTCTTCTAGCTGCTTCCTCGCTTGGCCGAGCTCCTCCTCGGCCCGCTCCAGTCTCTGCTTTAGTCCGGAGACTTCAGCAGTGTGTGAGGTCGCGGCCAGCAATGACACCTACTTATTCATATAAGACATATTTAGTTAGTTTCCTGATAAAATAAATTGATCCTCTGCCCGGCTCTTCTTTTCGAACACCGGACAGTGTCTCAGGGGCTACTGTTTATATTGGGATTTTCTTTTTTGCATCGCTTACCTCAAAACCTGTCAGTAGGCTGCTACAGGCTTCGGTTAGTCCGCTCTTGACGGACTGAACCCTCTCAATCACCATACCCATAAGGATATGGTGTTCATCCACAATGGAAGCGCCTCGTAGCGCTTCCAGCAGATTATCCAGTGCCTCTGGTTGGACAGAGGTCACCGACGGAATAGGTACACCCCCTTCTTTCGAAGGAGGTTGCTCGCCAGATTCCAGAGCCGTATAGGCATTTGGACTTGTATCCGGTTGGGGGCCGAACTGAGCAAAGCCCCCATCCTCAGTCGCCATGGGGGTCTGCTCCCCCATGTGTCCAGCAGTCGAGGTTTCGCCCTCTAGCGTCACCCAGGTGGCCTCCTGAACCTCTCCCTGGCCTGGGAATGTCCTCTGGGACAACACCTCATCGTCGCCCTTGGCCATGGGAGAGTGAGCGGCCGACGGTGATTCGCTGGCCATCGCCTTCGAATCCAACGAACCTCTTGATGAGGATCGCAGGGAGCTGTTGTGGGCCGGACTGCAATGGCATAAATTAACATATTAATATCATGAAACAAGAGAGGCAGGATGCATGGACATATGCGGGTTTTTAGTTCTTATGACGTGGCCAGAGGCTTGTTTCGGGGGCGTCGCTCCGGGCTGCTGCCGATGTCCCACACAGAGATATCCGCAAGGGGACCCTTCCCCCTCTTGGGCGCCTCCGCCTCTAGATTTGTGGAGGTCGCCCTCTTCTTCCTCCCCCCATCAGGGGGAGAGGTGCTTTCTTCTGCCTCCTCATCATCGTATTCGGTGGCGGAGGAGAGAGTCTTGTCTTCGGACGACACGTCTGAAGTTCCCTTGCGACGGGGGCCACTCCGGACCCCCTTGGCCTTCTTCTTGGCCTTCTTCTCCGGCGCCTTATAGGGCGCCGGCACCAGCATCTTCGCCAGGAGCGGGATGATTGGTTCCTCGGGCAGCAGAGCCGAACATTGAATCCGCTCCGCTCTCTCCGTCCATACCTGGAAAAAAAATTAGATATCCTCCTTGAAACAAGCAAGTAGAGGATGCATCTGGAGACGTGAAAGGCTTACATCATTGGTAGAATGGGTAATATCATGCCCGCGGCCCGAGTCTATGGCTGGCGGCGTCTCGTTGCCCTTAAAGAACAACTTCCAGGCATCTTCGTGAGTGGTTCCGAAGAGCCTTTCCAAGGTTTGGTGCTTCTTTGGGTCGAATTCCCATAAGGGGCAGCTTCGGCTTTGGCATGGGAGGATCCGCTGAACCAGCATCACCTGGATTACGTTGACGAGCTTGATGTTTTTATCCACCATGCTTTGAACGCGCGTTTGCAGCGCTATCATCTCGTCTAACGAAGACCAATTTGGGCCCTTCTCTATCTAGGAGGTGAGCCGCATTGGAGCTCCGGACTTGAATTCGGAGGTCGTGGCCCAGGTGGCGCCGCGGGGCTTTGTGATATAGAACCATAGTTTCTGCCACTCCTTGACGGTCTCCACAAAAGTACCTTTGGGCCATGTGACTTTGGGCAGCTTGCTCACCATGGCGCCTCCGCCCTCCGCGTGCTGGCCATCCACCACCTTCGGCTTCATGTTGAAAATCTTGAGCCATAGTCCGAAGTGGGGTTGGATGCAAAGGAAGGCCTCACACACGACAATGAATGCCGAGATGTTGAGGAAAGAATTCAGGGCTAGGTCATGGAAGTCTAGCCCGTAATAGAACATAAGCCCGCGAACGAAAGGGTGGAGAGGAAACCCTAACCCGCAGATGAAATGAGGGATAAACACCACCCTCTCGTTGGGCTTCGGGATGGGGACGATTTGCCCCTTGGATGGAAGCCAGTGGGCAATTTCTTTCGCCAGATACCCGGCCTCCCGAAGCCTGGTGATGTCCTTCTCCCTAACGGAGGAGGCCATCCACTTGCCTTGACCTCCAGATCCGAACATGGTTGAGTGCTTCCTTGAGGCGGAAAGAATGAGTACTTGGGAGCTGGAGCTCGAGAATGGAAGGGCAAATAAAGAGAGAAGGTGTGGGTGAAGAAAAGGGAATCCTTATCTCCTTATAAAGGCAGTGAATATCAAGCGCCTCCCCACTCGCCTTAAAACTCGCATGTTCCCAAGGGCTGTGTAAACGGCGCGGTTAGATTACCCACACCCGTATTGATGAGAAACCCGCAATAAGGGTACACGATCTTTGCTTTGACAAGATGTGCCTATGAAAACCACGTCTCGAAACGTGGAACAGTAGACGGAAAACGGTTCGAAATGATGACCAAGCAGACGTGATGTCACATTACTAAAAGTTGTCAGCGGATTGGACTAGTGCAATATTATATTCTCTTTGGTTGTGTGTGGTACTTGTGTTGCAGATCTGGACACGTTCATTGCGTCCGAAGACTACCTTGGAGTATTCGGAAAGGGGAACTGATAACCCACAAGTATAGGGGATCGCAACAGTTTTCAAGGGTAGAGTATTCAACCCAAATTTATTGATTCGACACAAGGGGAGCCAAAGAATATTCTCAAGTATTAGCAGCTGAGTTGTCAATTCAACCACACCTAGAAACTTAATATCTGCAGCAAGGTATTTAGTAGCAAAGTAATATGATAGTAGTGGTAACGGTAGCAAAAGCAATATTTTTGCTGTTTAATAGTGATGATAACAACAGCAACTGAAAATTAAATAAGCGAAGAACAATATATGGAAAGCTCGTAGGCAATGGATCGGTGATGGAGAATTATGCCGGATGCGGTTCATCATGTAACAGTCATAACCTAGGGTGACACGGAACTAGCTCCAATTCATCAATGTAATGTAGGCATGTATTCCGAATGTAGTCATACGTGCTTATGGAAAAGAACTTGCATGACATCTTTTGTCCTACCCTCCCGTGGCAGTGGGGTCCTATTGGAAATTAAGGGATATTAAGGCCTCCTTTTAATAGAGTACCGGATCAAAGCATTAACACATAGTGAATACATGAACTCCTCAAACTACGGTCATCACCGGTAAGTATCCTAATTATTGTCACTTCGGGGTTAACGGATCATAACACATAATAGGTGACTATAGACTTGCAAGATAGGATCAAGAACTCTCATATTTTGATGAAAACATAATAGGTTCAGATCTGAAATCATGGCACTCGGGCCCTAGTGACAAGCATTAAGCATAGCAAAGTCATAGCAACATCAATCTCAGAACATAGTGGATACTAGGGGTCAAACCCTGACAAAACTAACTTGATTACATGATAAATCTCATCCAACCCATCATTGTCCAGCAAGCCTACGATGGAATTACTCACGCACGGCAGTGAGCATCATGAAATTGGTGATGGGGAAGGTTGATGATGATGATGGCAATGGATTCCCCTCTCCGGAGCCCTGAACGGACTCCAGATCAGCCCTCCCGAGAGAGTTTAGGGCTTGGTGGCGGCTCCGTATTGTAAAACATGATGAATCCTTCTCTTTGGGTTTTCTCCTCGAAAGTGGATATATGGAGTCAAGGTTGAGGTCGGCGGAGCGTCAGGGGGCCCACGAGGCAGGGGGCGCGTCCCCCACCCTCGTGGACAGGTGGAGGCCCCCTGACGTGGATCTTCCTTCCGGTATTTTTTATATATTCCAAAAAAATTCTCCGTTGATTTTCAGGTCATTCCAAGAACTTTTATTTCTGCAAAAAAATAACACCATGGCAATTCTGCTGAAAACAGCGTCAGTCCGGGTTAGTTCCATTCAAATCATGCAAGTTAGAGTCCAAAACAAGGGAAAAAGTGTTCGGAAAAGTAGATACGACGGAGACGTATCAACTCCCCCAAGCTTAAACCTTTGCTTGTCCTCAAGCAATTCAGTTGATAAACTGAAAGTGATAAAGAAAAACTTTTACAAACTCTGTTTGCTCTTGTTGTTGTAAATATGTAAAGCGAGCATTCAATTTTTCAGCAAAGATTATGAACTAACCATAGTCACAATAACATTTAGGTCTCATGTTTACTCATATCAATGGCATAATCAACTAGTGAGCAATAATAATAAATATCAGATGACAACATTTTCTCGAAACAATCATGATATGATATAACAAGATGGTATCTCGCTAGCCCTTTCTGAGACCGCAAAACATAAATGCAGAGCACCTTTAAAGATCAAGGACTGACTAGACATTGTAATTCATGGTAAAAGAGATCCAGTCAAGTCATGCTCAATGTAAACTAACAGTAATGGATGCAAATGACAGCGGTGCTCTCCAACTGGTGCTTTTTAATAAGAGGATGATGACTCAACATAAAAGTAAATGGATAGGCCCTTCGCAGAGGGAAGCAGTGATTTGTAGAGGTGCCAGAGCTCGGTTTTGAAATATATATGAATAATATTTTGAGCGGTATACTTTCATTGTCAACATAAAAACCAAGAGATGGCGATATCTTCCATGCTACACACATTATAGGCGGTTCCCAAACAGAATGGTAAAGTTTATACTCCCCCTCCACCAACAAGCATCAATCCATGGCTTGCTCTAAACAACGAGTGCCTCCAACCAACAACAGTCCCGGGGGAGTTTTGTTTGCAATTAATTTCATTTGATTTGCAGAAAGCATGGGACTGGGCATCCCAGTGACCAACCATTTTCTCGTGAGTGAGGAGCGGAGTCCACTCCTCTTGAGAATAACCCGCCTAATATGGAAGATACAGACAACCCTAGTTGATACATGAGCTATTCGAGCATACAAAATAGAATGTTTATTTGAAGGTTTAGAGTTTGGCACATACAAATTTACTTGGAACGGTAGGTAGATACCGTATATAGGTAGGTATGGTGGACTCATATGGAATAACTTTGGGGTTTATGGAATTGGAAGGCTAGCAAAAGACTGGGAAGCGACCAGCTAGAGAGTGACAATAGTCATGAACATGCATTACAATTAATCAACACCGAATGCAAGCATGAGTAGGATATAATGCACCATGAACATAAATATCGTAGAGGCTATGTTGATTTTGTTTCAACTACATGCATGAACATGTGCCAAGTCAAGCCACTCGAATCGTTCAAAAGAGGATACCACCCTATCATACCACATCACAACCATTTTAATAGCATGTTGGCACGCAAGGTAAACCATTATAAGCTCGTAGCTAATTAAACATGGCATAAGCAACTATAATCTCTAATTGTCATTGCAAACATGTTTATTCATAATAGGCCGAATCAGGAATGATGAACTAATCATATTTACAAAAACAAGAGAGGTCGAGTTCATACCAGCTTTTCTCATCTCAATAAGTTCATCATATAATCATCATTGTTGCCTTTCACTTGCACGACCGAATAGTGTGGATAATAATAATAATAATAGTGCACGTGCATTGGAATAAGCTGGAATCTATAAGGATTCAATTCAAGAGAGAAGACAGGGTAATATGGGCTCTTTGTTAGCTCAACAATAATGCATATAAGAGCCACTTTAACATTTTAATTATGGTCTTCTCCTCTCGACCCCCAAAGAAAAGAAATAAAACTATTTACACGGGAAAGCTCCCAACAAGCAAAAGAAGAACGAGAAATCTTTTTGGGTTTTCTTTTTAATTACTACTACAAGCATGGAAAGTAAACTAGCTAAAAGCTACAACTAATTTTTTTTTGTTTTTCCTTAAGGCTTATCAAACACACAAGAAGAAAGCATAAAAAGGAAAATAAACTAGCATGGATGATACAATGAAAAAGTATGAGCACCAACAACTAGCAATAAGTGTGTGAACATGAATGTAATGTCGGTGAGAAATACATACTCCCCCAAGCTTAGGCTTTTGGCCTAAGTTGGTCTATGTCCATGGCTGGCCTGGCGGATATCCATAGTAATAGTTGGGGTCGTAATGTGAAGAAGCCTCGGATTTCCACTGGTTGGCAATCACCTCCGGATTCCACTGGTAATCAGACTGTCGTGGAGGATCAAATTGTGGTTTTGGCTCTGGCTCTGTAGCTGATGTAGGGTTCCGGTAGGCGTGAATGGCCTCCAATGGAACAAGGTACTTGCCTGCAGATAAATCAAACAAGGAAGGAGCAGGCAAGGTAATAGTCCCAGGGTGATTTTTACCAAATATTAATTTGTACTTAAGCGCCTTTTCCCTATTCTTAACAATAAAATCATGTGCTACCATACTCTTATAATCTAGATAAATAGGAGGCAGTAATTTTTCTTCTTTCTCATAATGCCTAATAGGTATGTTAAAATCTGCAGCGAGGCGCGAGGCGAAGATGCCTCCAAGGACGAGGCCCTTAGTACGGTTAAGATTTAACTGCTTTGCAACAATAGCGCCCAAACTAAATGTGTCATCATGAAATAAGGCATGGCACAAAATAACAATATCAGGGGCACTCAGGTTTCCATAGTTTCCGCGCCCAATTAAGCATCTACTAGAAAATATAGCAAAGTAACGTAGAACAGGAAAGTGTATGCTAGCAATTCGTGTGTCGGAAACCTTCCTCGTTTCCCCTACAGCAATGGTATCAATGAACCCATCCACATTGTCACGATGTGGTTCCTCTACACTGCCCTCAAAAGGGATCAAACAAACCCGACAAAAATCACGAAGTGACATCTACTTATGCTCATCATATAAATAAAATTCCACCGTAGGTGGTGAGCTCCTAGCATGGAAATGAAAGTTTTGCACAAAGATATTGGTGAGTAAGAGATACTATTCGTGTTGGTCGTGGAGGAAGGCGGTGAGGCCTGCATTCTCAGCCAATTCATAGAAATCATCATAAATCCTGGCTGCTCTCAAGAAATTATCACAAGGCTATTCACACGGTCGGACCTCCGCGGTGCGAGGGAGATTATATTTGGACCTCTTATCCTCCTCGCTTTGCTTATCCTTCGAGCTTCGGCTCGATGAGCCCCTCAAAAATCTCTTCATCTTTTTCTAAAAATATCTTGAATTTTTAGTAACTTCAAAATAAAAGTGAACCAAACTCAACAAAATTGATAGCAACTACACCCACAAGTGCCTGGAGACTATATCATGCATTAAAACTACTTTTGACCATATAAATTTGACATGCAAGCTCAAGAACAGGGTCGCCTAAGCAGCAAAAATATGCAATGAATAAAGCACTAGAACAAAAACTAATTGGACCATTGGAGGAGTCACATACCAAGGAACAATCCCCCAAAGCAGTTTTGTGAGAGGTGCTTTGAGCAAGGAGATCGAAAATGGCAGCAAGATGAGCTTGGACTCGGGTTTGAGCTGGCTAGTGATGTTTGTGGGAGGAAAAAAGAGTGTGTGGTAGCTGGAATAAGTGGAAGGGAGCCACCATGGGCCCACGAGGCAGGGGGCGCGCCCATGGGGTAGGGCGCGCCCTCCACCCTCGTGGCCAGGTGCATGCTCCCCCTGCTATGTTCTCAGTGCCAGATATTCTCAAATAATCTAGAAAAAATCATACTTAATTTTTAGGGCATTTGGAGAACTTTTATTTTTGGGGTATTTTTTATTGCATTGATAATTCAGAAAACAGACAAAAATGACTATTTTTGCTTTATTTAGAATAAATAACAGAAAGTAAAAGGAGGGTACAGAGAGTTGTGTTTTCTAAATTCATCCATCTCATGCTCATCAAAAGGAATCCACTAACAAGGTTGATCAGGTCTTGTTAACAAACTCATTCCGAATAACATGGAACCAGAGAATTTTCGAATAACACTAGGTTACCTCAACGGGGATATGCACGTCCCCAATAATAAGTATATCATATTTCTTCTTGACAGTGGGAAGAGGAAATTCAAAACCTCCAAAAATAATCGATGGCATTTTTCCAATAGAATTGATACTGTGGACTTGAGGTTGTTTCCTCGTAAAGTGTACCGTATGCTCATTGCCATTAACATGAAAAGTGACATTGCCTTTGGTGCAATCGATAACAGCCCCTGCAGTATTCAAAAAGGGTCTTCCAAGAATAATAGATATACTATCATCCTCGGGAATATCAAGAATAACAAAGTCCGTTAAAATAGTAACGTTTGCAACCACAACAGGCACATCCTCACAAATACCAACAGGTATAGCAATTGATTTATCAGCCATTTGTAAAGATATTTCAGTAGGTGTCAACTTATTCAAATCAAGCCTACGATATAAAGAGAGTGGCATAACACTAACATCGGCTCCAAGATCACATAAAGCAGTTTTAACATAGTTTCTTTTAATGGAGCATGGTATAGTTGGTACTCCGGGATCTCCAAGTTTCTTAGGTGTTCCACCCTTAAAAGTATAATTAGCATGCATGGTGGAAATTCCAGCTTCCGGTATCTTTCTTTTATTTGTCACAATTTCTTTCATACACTTAGCATAAGGATTCATTTTGAGCATATCAGTTAATCGCATACGCAAAAAGATAGGTCTAATCATTTCAACAAAGCGCTCAAAATCCTCATCATCCTTTTTATTGGATGGTTTGGGAGGAAAAGGCATGGGTTTCTGAACCCATGGTTCTCTCTCCTTACCGTGCTTCCTAGCAACAAAGTCTCTCTTATCATAATGTTGATTCTTTGATTGTGGGTTATCAAGATCAACAGCGGGTTCAATCTCTACATCATTATCATTGCTAGGTTGAGCATCAGCATGAACATCATCATTAACATTATTACTAGGTTCATGTTCATTACCAGATTGGGTTTCAGCATTAGAAATAGAAATATCATTGGGATTCTCAGGTGTGTCAATAACAGGTTCACTAGAAGCATGCAAAGTCCTATCATTTTTTGTTTTTCTTCCTTTTAGAAGCACTATGTGCATCTACATTATTTCTCTGAGAATCTTGCTCAATTCTCTTAGGATGGCCCTCAGGATACAAAGGTTCCTGAGTCATTTTACCACCTCTAGTCATAACTCTAACAGCATTATCATTTTTCTTACTATTCAATTCATTGAGCAAATCATTCTGAGCTTTAAGTACTTGTTCTACTTGAGTGGTAACCATAGAAGCATGTTTACTAATAAGTTTTAGTTCACCTTTAACATTAGCCATATAATCACTCAAGTGTTCAATCATATAAGCATTACATTTTAATTCTCTACCAAAATAAGCATTAAAGTCTTCTTGCTTAACCATAAAGTTATCAAACTCATCCAAGCATTGGCTAGCAAGCTTAGTAAGAGGGATTTCAGCTTTATCATATCTATAGAGAAAAGTTACCTTTACTACCTGTGTCGGGTTATCAAGACCATGAGTTTCTTCAATTGGTGATGGATTAAAACCATGTATTTCTTCAACAAGCAGTAAATTGAGACCATGTATTTCTTCAATAGGAGGTAAATTCTTAACATCTTCAGCTTTAATACATTTTTCTTTCATAGATTTCTTTGCCTCTTGCATATCCTCAGGAGTCGGGACTGAGAAATAGAATACCCCTTTTCTTCGAAGTTGGCTCAGGAGTTGGTTCAGGAATTGGATCAGGGATTGGATCAGGAAGTGTCCAATTATTTTCATTAACAACATATTATTCAATAAAATTTCAACTTCATCTGGTGTTCTTTCCCTGAAAACACAATCAGCACAACTATCTAGGTGGTCTCTGGAAGCATCGGTTAGTTCATTATAAAAGATATCAAGTATTTCATTTTTCTTGAGAGGATGATCGGGCAAAGCATTAAGTAATTGGAGAAGCCTCACCCAAGCTTGTGGGAGACTCTCTTCTTCAATTTGCACAAAATTATATATCTCCCTTAAAGCAGCTTGTTTCTTATGAGCAGGGAAATATTTAGCAGAGAAGTAATAAATCATATCCTGGGGACTACGCACACAACCAAGATCAAGAGAATTAAACCATATCTTAGCATCACCCTTTAATGAGAATGGAAATAATTTAAAGATATAGTAATAGCGAGTTTTCTCATCATTAGTGAACAGGGTGGCTATATCATTTAATTTAGTAAGATGGGCTACAACAGCTTCAGATTCATAGCCATAGAAAGGATCAGATTCAACTAAAGTAATTATCTCAGGGTCGACAGAGAATTCATAATCCTTATCAGTAACAAAGATAGGTGAAGTAGCATAAGCAGGATCATATTTCATTCTAGCATTCAGAGTTTTTTGTTTCAGCTTAGCTAATAATTTCTTAAGATCACTCCTATCATTGCAAGCAAGAAAGTCTCTACCAGTTTCTTCATCCGTAACATAACCCTCGGGAACAATAGGCAATTCATATCTAGGGGAGAATCTTCATCATCACTTTCATCAATATTATCAGTCTCAATAATTTCATTCTCTCTAGCCCTAGCAAGTTGTTCATCAAGAAATTCACCAAGTGGCACAACAGTATCAAGCATAGAAGTAGTTTCATCATAAGTATCATGCATAGCAGAAGTGGCATCATCAATAACATGCGACATATCAGAATTTATTGATTCGACACAAGGGGAGCCAAAGAATATTCTCAAGTATTAGCAGCTGAGTTGTCAATTCAACCACACCTGGAAACTTAATATCTGCAGCAAGGTATTTAGTAGCAGAGTAATATGATAGTAGTGGTAACGATAGCAGAAGTAACGGTAGCAAAAGTAATATTTTTGGTGTTTAATAGTGATGATAACAGTGCAATGGAAAAGTAAATAAGCGAAGAACAATATATGGAAATGAAAGTGCAACTATCCCTAGGTGGTTTTGGTAATTCCTAACAACATATAGCTCATTGAGCTAATGCTATTCCAAGATTAATATTTCAGGAAAAGCTCAATGTATGGCATGGCATGGATGAGGAATGTGGACCCTTCAAAATGTTAAGGACAAAAAGATTGGCTCAAGCTCAGAGCTCAACACTCTACATTTTATATTTTAGTGATCCAAGATCACATTGAGTCTATAGGAAAAGCCAATACTATCAAGGAGGGATGAGGTGTTGTTTAATGAGGTTCTTGCTTCATAGTGCTTAGTGATATGCTCCAAAACCCTCAACTACCTTCCCACATCGACATATGACCTAAACCAAAAGTCAAACTCGGCCCTACCGATTCTTTCTATCCGACGCCACCGAGTTTCAAAAGTCATAGCCACTGCCACAAACCCTAGGCAAATCGGTCTCACCGATAGGGATTTCGGTCACACCGAGATGGGGTTGTAATCTCTCTGTTTCCCTTCGTAATGTTTCGGTCCTACCGAGATGAGCGATCGGTCCCTCCGAGATTGCAATGTAAACTCTCTGTTTCTCTTTCGTAACATTTCTGTCCCACCGAAATGAGCGATCGGTCCCACCGAGTTTACCTGACCAACTCTCTGGTTAGCTTATTACCAAAATCGGTCCCACCGAGTTTGTGTAATCGGTCACACCGAGATTACGTTATGCCCTAACCCTAACCATATCGGTCCTACCGAGTTGCATCTCAGTCCCATCGAAAACCCTAACGGTCACTAGATTTGCTAAATCGGTCCGACCGAGTTTTTCACTTCGGTCTCACCGAGATTGGTAAATTTTGTGTAACGGTTAGTTTTTGTGTGGAGGCTATATATACCCCTCCACCCACTCTTCATTTGAAGAGAGAGCCATCAGAACATACCTACACTTCCAATACACATTTTCTGAGAGAGAACCACCAACACTTGTGTTGAGACCAAGATATTCTATTCCTACCATATGAATCTTGATCTCTAGCCTTCCTCAAGTTGCTTTCCACTCAAATCAACTTTCCACCAAATCCAAATCATGTGAGAGAGAGTTGAGTGTTGGGGAGACTATCATTTGAAGCACAAGAGCAAGGAGTTCATCATCAACACACCATTTGTTACTTCTTGGAGAGTGGTGTCTCCTAGATTGGCTAGGTGTCACTTGGGAGCCTCCGACAAAGATTGTGGAGTTGAACCAAGGAGTTTGTAAGGGCAAGGAGATCGCCTACTTCGTGAAGATCTACCGCTAGTGAGGCAAGTCCTTCGTGGGCGATGGCCATGATGGGATAGACAAAGTTGCTTCTTTGTGGACCCTTCGTGGGTGGAGCCCTCCGTGGACTCGCGCAATCGTTGCCCTCTGTGGGTTGAAGTCTCCATCAATGTGGATGTATGATAGCACCACCTATCGGAACCACGACAAAATATTTGTGTCTTCAATTGCGTTTGAATTCTCCAAACCATTCCCTTTACATTCTTGCAAGTTGCATGCTTTACTTTGCGCTGCTCATAGACTCTTTTCATACTTGCTTGAATTGTGTTAAGATTGCTTGACGTGTGCTAAGATTGCTAAAATCTACCAAACACTAAAATTGGGAAAAGGATAGACTTTTATTTGGTCAAGTAGTCTAATCACCCCCCCCTCTAGACATACTTTTGATCCTACAAGTGGGATCAGAGCTTTGGTCTCCATTTGCTTTGATTTCCATAGCTTTTGGTGGTCATAGCCATTGTTTCACAACCTGGGAGAGTATGGCATCTAGCGAGGAAATTATCACCGTGGAGGTCCTTACTTTGATGGTACAAATTTTGCTAGTTGGAAGCATAAGATGAAAATGCATATTCTTGGACATAACCCCGCCGTTTGGGCTATTGTGTGTGTTGGCTTGCAAGGTGAATTCTTTGATGGGAGAGAACCAAATCGTGAAGCTACTGCGGATGAGTTGAAGATGTTACAATACAATGCTCAAGCTTGTGATATCCTCTTCAATGGATTGTGCCCCAAAGGATTCAACAAAATCAGCCGTCTTGAGAATGCAAAGAAAATTTGGGATACTTTGATTGATATGCATGAAGGTACCGACTCCGTCAAGGAATCCAAGTTGGATGTGCTTCAAAGTCAACTTGACAAGTTCAAAATGAAGGATGGTGAAGGTGTCGCTGAAATGTACTCTAGGCTTGCTCTTATCACAAATGAGATTTCCGGCTTAGGAAGTGAGGAGATGACCAACAAATTCATCATCAAGAAAATCCTAAGAGCCTTGGATGGAAAATATGATACCGTATGCACATTGATCCAAATGATGCCAAATTACAAAGATCTCAAGCCAACGGAAGTCATTGGAAGAATTGTTGCTCATGAGATGTCACTCAAGGATAAGGAGGAGCTCCATAACAAGTCAAGTGGTGCTTACAAAGCCTCATGTGAAGCTCCCACATCATCAAGTGAGAAACAAACCTTCAATGAAGAATTGAGCCTAATGGTGAAGAACTTCAACAAGTTCTACAAGAGCAGAAGCAAGGAAAGAAGTTCCAAGTCAAGGTTGACAAAAGATCTTCTAGTCGAGAGCGAAACTGCTACAATTGTGGAAGACCCTGACACTACTCCAATGAGTGTACGGCTCCCCACAAGAGAAGAGAAGATTCTCCCAAAAGATGAAGTAGAAGAGAATAATCACCATCAAGGGAGAGAAGGAGTAGGAACGATCGATATGAACGAAGATACTCTCGGAGAAGCAAGGACTCGGAAAGGAAGGACAAGTCATCAAGGAGCTACACAAAATGAAGACATCAAGCTCATGTTGGTGAATGGGTATCCGACTCCGACTCCGACAATGACTCCGAGAGAAGCTATCACTCCGACTCCGAATATACTCAAGATGAAGGTGTTGCCGGACTAGCACTTGTGTCAACCAACTCCTACGACATATTTGATTCACCAAATTAAGGAATTGGAAGATGTTTCATGGCCAAAGGTCCAAAGATATCACACCCCGAGTATGTTGATTTCAATAGTGATGAAGATGACTTGTTAGGTGATGATGAGTTACTTGTTGACAACTATAGTGATGAATACTATGATGAAACGAATGACAATGATAAGGAGAAGATTGAGTCTCTAACTAAAGAACTAAACACTCTTAAGTTAGCTCATGAAACTATCTTAGGGGATCATCGAAAATTTTTAAGGACTCATGAGAAATTACGTTTTGAAAAGCTCAACCTTGAGCAAGAGCATGAGTTCTTAAAGGCAATCAATGATGATCTTCAAAAGAAAAGTTCTTCTTACATTGCCAAGCGTTTACTCTTATCCACTTACATGCCTCAAGTCAAGTCTAGTAACAAGAACAAGAAAGATTCTTCCTCTAGTAGTAACAATAATCATGCTAAATCCAATGTTGTTGCTTCTAGTAGTTCTCTTGATTCCACTAATGATTCTCTTAGCCAAGTTACACTTGAGCAAGAAAATAGCTTATTGAAGGGAATTATAGAGAAAGGTGTTTACAAGAGCCTTGCCGGGAGCAAGCAATTCGAGGAAATTGTACGCAAGCAAGGAAGGCACCGGAAGAATCAAGGTATTGGTTTTGAACGAAAGTTCAATGCCAATGGAGTTGAGTGGGAAGAAGATCAATACCCCAAGACGAAGTTTGTTCCTCAACAAGAGAAGTATGATCCTACTTCATCCAAAGGGACACAAGCTCAAGATGATCTTCCACCACAAGACCACAAGCAAAAAGGCAAGGACAAGCTTCAAGAGGAAATTGATGCATTTGAAGAAGCTCCTAAGGCCTTGGTCAAGTGGGTTCCCAAGACTACATCAAGTTCCACTTCATCAAGTACAACTACAACTCCGAGGATTCCCATCAAGATGGTGTGGATCCCGAAGAAGAAGAACTAGAGAGTCCTTGAGGGTGACTCCGCCAATATACTTCACTCTTATCATTTTGGCAAGAACAAGTGCAATCAACTTCCATATCTTGCACTAGTTCAAGGAGTCACAAACCCTCTTGTTGGTAAGACAAGGGACAAGGTAACCTAAAAGCTTTCATAGACATCATCTTGTGTGTGCATCACTCTATGTCTATGGATATCCTTGTTTGTTCCTTGTGGGACTAACCCGTGTAGGTATTGAAAGTGCAACTCACTCCAAAGGATAGCTTCAGATGATCTACATCAACATAGAGCATCCACATCTTCAACACCTACATGAAGTCATCATGGACAAAACCCAAGGTTAGTTCATCCCTTTTAGGGGGGATCTCACATCTAGGGGGAGCTTTACTCTAACAATTGAGTTAAAGCAACTCTAATGGTGTGAACACAACAACGCTTTATGTAAAAGTGGTAACCCCACTTGTGCTTAAACGATGAGTATGACCTATGATCAAATGTTCTCATTTGACTCCTAAGTCAATATACTCATATATAGATGACCTAGTCATCGCCAATTGCTTGATAGATGCTAGAATTGTTTGTGCATGCTTCGCCACATATTTCATTTGCCATTTTATTGTGTGAGCATGTTGGTTGCATAATTTACTCATTCGAGGACATCCACTTGTTGTTTTGATTGATGGGTTTCCTTTTCTTTTGGCCAAGTGGATGGATAAGAATGCCTAAGAACCTTCTCTAGCTATCTATGCTTTTCTTGTCTCAAACTCTATTCATGCTGCATCACAAAATTTGATCAAGTCAGATTTGAACCACTCTGTGTAAGGAGCACTCGGAGTCCCCGATTCGTCATAGACTTAAACTTCCAAAACTTCTTTGTGCATTTCGGTCTGACCGATTCACCCATTTCGGTCATACCGAGATCACTAAGTCGATCTAGGTTTTCTACCTCGGGGCAACCGATTTGAACCTTTCGGTCACACCGAGTTTCAGTAACTACTTGCAGTTATGAATCCCGGTGCCACCGAGTTGTTCCACTCGGTCACACTGACAGGGTCGGGCTATATATACCCACGGGTCAAATTTTGGAAAACTTTTTGAACCTCCTTGACCCGCGCTTAGCCCTCTCTGCCTCCAGGGTCTCTGGATCGTCTTCCTTGTCGCCAGCCGCCTCCTGCCGTTGGTCTCCGCCGCTGTCATCGGGAATCAACCCCGCCGTTGCCGCCGTAGCGAGTTCTCCGCCGAACTAGGGTATGAACTCGATCATTGTGCTATCCCTATCTGATTCCTAGCACATTGTGTTCGCCATGTATCTTGCCACGATTGAGATCACTCTTATCCAGTCAAAACACTCCGTAGTTTAGTCGTGAATTAAGAATTTAGGGTTAGGTTTCCAACGAAACCATCTTGGACCCACCGAGTTGTGGAACTCGGTACCATCGATCCGGCTTAGGCCATTGCACATGTGGTTCTCGGTCTGACGGAGAATTGCAAATCGGTGTGACCGAGTTTAGGACTTTGTGAAACCCTAGCAGTCTCGGTGCCACCGAACTGTGACTCGATCCGACCGAGTTCACTAGTTTAGGTTCCAACAGCTGCTTCGGTATCACCGAGTTTACAAATCGGTTGATCCGAAATGCTTTCTGTGGAAAACTAAAACTAAGTTTTTGACTCATTCTTTTGCAAAAACCTCTGCATTTTGTGATGCTTATCCACTCTATCTCATCTATATCTATTCACAGGGTCTGCTGTCAGTGTTTGCAATATGTCTGATCAGAGTGACGGCCAGAACAGTTCAGAGGAGCAGGTTCACCTAAGTGAGGGCACTAGTCCCTCTAGCAGTTCAGATGATGGTAGCAGGAGCACCCCAAGCAACTTACCCAAAGCTGCCACCAGGGCCAGAAAGAAGAAGACCTATGAATCTTAGGATGAAGACTATGTGGCAGTTGAGGAAGAGGCCACTTCCAAGAAGAAAGTGGTTAAGAAGGAGTATAGCACTGCTGCTGCCACCAAGCCCGACATGAAGCAAAAGTTCCTGCCAAGAGAGCTCCAATTTCTAAGGCCAGAGCATCTACTCAAGAGATTTTGGGATCTGCACCCAAAGAGCAGGTTGTGGCAGAGAAGAAGAGGAAGGAGAGGGTCAAAAAGACCAGTGCTAGAGTGCTTGGGAGATCCTCTATCATGAGAGATTCTGAAGAGGAAGAAGAAGAAGATGCTGCACCAGCACCCAAAGCTCAAAAGCTTATGGGTGATGCCATCGGGGCAGGGGCTATTCCATCCAAGCCTGAGCGATGATTTAGTGCTATGCATTTTCTAGGAACTTTTTGGTAACTTTTTGCCAAAGGGGGAGAAAAGTGTATAGATCATAGGCTTCGAGAGAGAGCGTTGCCTTTTATTCTCTCTTGCTTTGGTGGTTGAACTTTATTTTCTTTGCTTGTTTGAGATACTTTTTGTCTGTGTGATACTTGGATGATCACGTGTGTTTGATCATATGCTACATTAATGCATGTTGGATGATATTATCATTTTATACCTTTATGATCATTCACTTTGCTTGGTGATGAGTGCATGTATTTAATTATTATCATTTTGAGCGCTCCACCAAGATGTATATGACATGGAAGAGTAACCCATGCCTAACTCTGTGTGCATTTGCAGTCCAAAGCAAATTATAAACTATGCACAAATTTAGGGGGAGCTCTTCCTTTTCACATACTTCTCAAAGCGACAATGTTTTTCACTCTTATTATCATCTGTCGAAGCTTTGATCTATATGTTGTCATCAATTACCAAAAAGGGGGAGATTGAAAGTGCAACTATCCCTAGGTGGTTTTGGTAATTCCTAACAACATATAGCTCATTGAGCTAATGCTATTCCAAGATTAATATTTCAGGAAAAGCTCAATGTATGGCATGGCATGGATGAGGAATGTGGACCCCTCAAAATGTTAAGGACAAAAAGATTGGCTCAAGCTCAGAGCTCAACACTCTACATTTTATATTTTAGTGATCCAAGATCACATTGAGTCTATAGGAAAAGCCAATACTATCAAGGAGGGATGAGGTGTTGTTTAATGAGGTTCTTGCTTCATAGTGCTTAGTGATATGCTCCAAAACCCTCAACTACCTTCCCACATCCACATATGACCTAAACCAAAAGTCAAACTCGGCCCTACCGATTCTTTCTATCCGGCGTCACCGAGTTTCAAAAGTCATAGCCACTGCCACAAACCCTAGGCAAATAGGTCTCACCGATAGGGATTTCGGTCATAGCGAGATGGGGTTGTAATCTCTCTATTTCCCTTTGTAACGTTTCGGTCCTACCGAGATGAGCGATCGGTCCCACCGAGATTTCAATGTAAACTCTCTGTTTCTCTTTCGGAACATTTCGGTCCCACCGAAATGAGCGATCGGTCCCATCGAGTTTACCTGACCAACTCTCTGGTTAGCTTATTACCAAAATCGGTCCCATCGAGTTTGTGTAATCGGTCACACCGAGATTACGTTATGCCCTAACCCTAACCATGTCAGTCCTACCGAGTTGCATATCAGTCCCACTGAAAACCCTAAACGTCACTAGATTTGCTAAATCGGTCCGACCATGTTTTTCACTTCGGTCTCACCGAGATTGGTAAATTGTGTGTAACGGTTAGCTTTTGTGTGGAGGCTATATATACCCCTCCACCCACTCTTCATTTGAAGAGAGAGCCATCAGAACATACCTACACTTCCAATACACATTTTCTAAGAGAGAACCACCAACACTTATGTTGAGACCAAGATATTCCATTCCTACCATATGAATCTTGATCTCTAGCCTTCCCCAAGTTGCTTTCCACTCAAATCAACTTTCCACCAAATCCAAATCCTGTGAGAGAGAGTTGAGTGTTGGGGAGACTATCATTTGAAGCACAAGAGCAAGGAGTTCATCATCAACACACCATTTGTTACTTCTTGGAGAGTGGTGTCTCCTAGATTGGCTAGGTGTCACTTGGGAGCCTCCGACAAAGATTGTGGAGTTGAACCAAGGAGTTTGTAAGGGCAAGGAGATCGCCTACTTCATGGAGATCTACCGCTAGTGAGGCAAGTCCTTCGTGGGCGATGGCCATGATGGGATAGACAAGGTTGCTTCTTTGTGGACCCTTCGTGGGTGGAGCCCTCCGTGGACTCGCGCGACCGTTACCGTCCGTGGGTTGAAGTCTCCATCAACGTGGATGTACGATAGCACCACCTATCGGAACCACGACAAAATATACGTGTCTTCAATTGCGTTTGAATTCTCCAAACCCTTCCCTTTACATTCTTGCAAGTTGCATGCTTTACTCTCCGCTGCTCATAGACTCTTTGCATACTTGCTTGAATTGTGTTAAGATTGCTTGATGTGTGCTAAGATTGCTAAAATCTGCCAAACACTAAAATTGGGAAAAGGATAGATTTTTATTTGGTCAAGTAGTCTAATCACCCCCCCCTCTAGACATACTTTCAATCCTACAGGAAAGCTCGTAGGCAATGGATCGGTGATGGAGAATTATGCCGGATGCGGTTCATCATGTAACAGTCATAACCTAGGGTGACACAGAACTAGCTCCAATTCATCAATGTAATGTAGGCATGTATTCCGAATATAGTCATACGTGCTTATGGAAAAGAACTTGCATGACATCTTTTGTCCTACCCTCCCGTGGCAGTGGAGTCCTATTGGAAACTAAGGGATATTAAGGCCTCCTTTTAATAGAGTACCGGACCAAAGCATTAACACATAGTGAATACATGAACTCCTCAAACTACGGTCATCACCGGTAAGTATCCCAATTGTTGTCACTTCGGGGTTAACGGATCATAACACATAATAGGTGATTATATACTTGCAAGATAGGATCAAGAACTCTCATATTTTGATGAAAACATAATAGGTTCAAATCTGAAATCATGGAACTTGGGCCCTAGTGACAAGCATTAAGCATAGCAAAGTCATAGCAACATCAATCTCAGAACATAGTGGATACTAGGGATCAAACCCTAACAAAACTACCTCGATTACATGATAAATCTCATCCAACCCATCATCGTCCAGCAAGCCTACGATGGAATTACTCACGCACGATGGTGAGCATCATGAAATTGGTGATGGAGGAAGGTTGATGATGATGATGGCGACGGATTCCCCTCTTCGGAGCCCCGAACGGACTCCAAATCAGCCCCCCCCCCGAGAGAGTTTAGGGCTTGGTGGCGGCTCTGTATCATCATAAAATGCGATGAATCCTTCTCTCTGGGTTTTTCTCTCCCCGAAAGTGAATATATGGAGTCAAGGTTGAGGTCGGTGGAGTGTCAGGGGGCTCACGAGGCAGGGGGCACGCCCCCCACACTCGTGGACAGGTGGAGCCCCCCTGACGTGGATCTTCCTTCTAGTATTTTTTATATATTCCAAAATAATTCTCCATTGATTTTCAGGTCATTCCGAGAACTTTTATTTCTGCACAAAAATAACACCATGGCGATTCTGCTGAAAACAGTGTGAGTCCGGGTTAGTTCTTCAAATCATGCAAGTTAGAGTCCAAAACAAGGGCAAAAGTGTTTGGAAAAGTAGATACGATGGAGACGTATCAGGAACCCGCCTTGCAATGCCGAAGACGATTTGTGCGCCGGACACCTCTTCATTGAAGCCTGGTTCAGGGGCTACTAAGGGAGTCCTGGACTAAGGGGTCCTCGGGCGTCCGACCTATTAGACATGGGCCGGACTGATGGGCTGTGAAGATACAAAGACCGAAGACTCTACCCATGCCCGGATGGGGCTCTCCTTGACGTGGAAGGCAAGCTTGGCGTCCAAATATGAAGATTCCTTTCTCTGCAACCGATCTTATGTGACCCTAGATCCTTCCGGTGTCTATATAAACCGGAGGGTTAGGTCCGTAGATATATATCCTCATAATGATAGTCAGACAGTCTAGACTTTAGGGTTTAGCCACTACAATCTTGTGGTAGATCAACTCTTGTAATACTCATATTCATCAAGATCAATCAAGCAGGAAGTAGGGTATTACCTCCATAGAGAGGGCCCGAACCTGGGTAAACATTGCGTCCCTTGTCTCCTGTTACCATCGACCTTAGACGCACGGTTCAGGACCCCCTACCCGAGATCCGCCAATTTTGACACCGACAACAGGCACTGGGCCTTGCTTCATGGGTAGAACTTCCAGAGGTGCTAGATGTCAGGCGTTCTGGATGGGAATCCCGTCCTGCGTCTCCAGGCACGCGGTGCCAGGCCTGGAGATGCGGGAGATCCTGAACGGGCCCTCCCACATGGGTAAGAGCTTGTGCATCCCCTCCCTGGAGAGTACTCGCCTTAGGACGAGATCACCCACCTCGAGCGTCCTGGAGCGGACGCTGCGGCCGTGATACCACCACAGCGTCTGCTGGTATCTTGCCGCTCGGAGTGAGGCTTGGCAGCGGTGTTCCTCCCCCAGCACGAGGTCCATCCCCTACGAGGCGTCCTGGCGTGCCTCGTCAAACGCCAAGACCCGCGCGGAGCGATGCCTGACCTCGTGAGGGAGAATCGCTTCTGCTCCGTAGACGAGGAAGAACGGAGTCTCGCCTGTTGGCTTGGTCGCAGTGGTGTGGATGGATGATGACCCACAAGTATAGGGGATCAATTGTAGCTCTTTTTGATAAGTAAGAGTGTCGAACCCAACTAGGAGCAGAAGGAAATGACAAGTAGTTCCAGGTAAGGTATTGTCTGCAAGTGCTGAACTTGTAAGTAGCGGAGTAGTTTGATAGCAAGATAATTTGTAACGAGCAAGTAACGATAATAGTAACAAAAGTGTAGAAAGGTAGCCCAATCCTTTTGAGGCAAAGGACAGGCCAAAACGGTCTCTTATGATAAGCAAAGTGTTCTTGAGGGTACACGGGAATTTCATCTAGTCACTTTCATCATGTTGGTTTGATTTGTGTTCACTACTTTGATAATTTGATATGTGGGTGGACCGGCACTTAGGTGTTGTTCT
This sequence comes from Triticum dicoccoides, assembly GCF_002162155.2. Lineage (NCBI taxonomy): Eukaryota > Viridiplantae > Streptophyta > Magnoliopsida > Poales > Poaceae > Triticum > Triticum dicoccoides. The sequence goes on along the minus strand of NC_041386.1, from coordinate 121,043,575 downwards.
TACTTGAAAAAGCCTCCTACTTATGATTAACCCTCCCGCAAGCATCCGCAACTACAGAAAAACATTAAGAATAAATTCTAACCATGGCATTAAACTTTTGGATCCAATCGGTCCCTTACGAAATAGCGCATAAACTAGGGTTTAAGCTTCTGTCACTCTCGCAACCCACCATCTAATTGCTACTCCACAATGCATTCTCTTAGGCCCAAATATGGTGAAGTGTCATGTAGTCGACGCTCACATGACACCACTAAGGGAATAACAACATACATACTATCAAAATATCAAACACATATCAAGTTCACATGATTACTTGCAACATGATTTCTCTCGTGACCTCAAGAACAAAAGTAACTACTCACAAATGATAAACATGTTCATGATGAGAGGAGTATTAAATAGCATAATGGATCTAAACATATAATCTTCCACCAAATAAACCATATAGTAATCAATTGTAATCAACACTACTAGTCACCCACAAGTACAATCTATAGTTCCGGCACCAAGATTGAACACAAGAGATGCACTTGGGTTTGAGTGGAGATGGTGATGTTGAAGATGTTGATGGAGATTTCCCTCCCCAAGATGGGAGAGTTGTTGGTGATGATGATGACAATGATTTCCCCTGCCGGGAGGGAAGTTCCCCCGGCGGAATCGCTCCACCGGAGGGCAAAAGTGCTCATGCAGATGAAGCCATCTAGCTACTAACTACGAACTCAAAGGTCTACAAAGAACTACTCATGCATCATCAGAGAGGCACCAATGGAGGTGGTGAACCCCATCCGAGATGGTGTCTAGATTGGATCTTGTCGGGGATATACCCCGCGGTATAACCCGGCCGGATGTATGACCCGGTTGGATCTTGGTGACTCACTGGTGACCCACCCGAAGCTTGGCAATTCATGGGTAACCCGCCTGATCTTGGCAACTCATTAGTAACCCGGCGGGCGGGTCAGACGGACGATAAGGACCAAGGCCCAATAGGCCGGGTCATATGAAGGTGGGCCGGCTTAAGAGGAAAGGCATAAGGAATATTCTCCTACAAAGGAATCAAGACTAGGACTCCACTTGTAATAGAGTAATCCTAATCCTACTAGGACTAGTCATGTAAACCGCCCCTTCAACATATATAAGGAGGGGCAGGGCACCCCAAGAGGGACGACGAAAAAGAATCGCTAAGGCTAGACACAACTAAAGGGGAGCCGGCTTATGAGGCGACTCCCTCATGAGCATAATGAGACCTGGCCACAAATAGCATGTAGGGCTATTACCGGATGATGTTTCCCAGGGCCCGAAGCTGTCTAAATCCTTGTCTTGTGTGTTGATCCGCCTCACATCTCTCATCCCAATCAACCCTCTCAAGCTAGCACATAGATGCGTTGGCCTCACGACTAAGTCCTCACACTAGGACATTTGTCGTGACAATTCCACAACAGTTGGCGTCCACCGTGGGGCCTGCGCACGGTGGTGATGAGTTCTTGGAGGGATTTCTCCCAGAGATCGAGAAGTTCGCGATTTGCTGGGTAGAGAAGAGTCGGTGCAGAAGGATCTAAATTAATTCTAAGTTTATTAGTGAAGATTGAAAAAGTTTTTGAAGCTGCATAAACCAGATGAGTGTCAAAAGGTAAATTCAACGTCGACCGGCCAAACACGTCTGCCCAACAAGATCTGTTGAACCCTAGAAATAGGGTAACGTCTGGGAGCACAGCCGCCGTTCCGCGATCTATCACAAATATCGCCGAGACCGACAGAAGTTCAAGGAGATCGAAACCGTTTCCTTCACGGGCTGCTCGCCTAATTAAACGGTCAGATCAACCCCTTGAAGGTAGCATTCGTTCGGTGAGGTTGCTGGTACCCCTCACTTCAAGTTCTGAGGAAATTCACTGGTGTACTGCGCAATGAATCTTCAAAGCCAGCGGACATCTACTAGTGGTCCTACAAAACGTCAAATTAATCTACAGTCCACACGAAGGCCGAAGCCAACTCCAGCCATCAAGTGTTTTCAACTAGTACTCCTGCTCATCACATGGAGGCTACAGGGCCATGGCGTGGAAAGGCGGTATCTCTGGCAGTCCGAGACAAAAAGAAAGGAAAGAAAGAAGGCTATCTAGTCACGCTAAGCAATTGATCGATCCATTGAAAAAAACCGCCATGACCAGGAAGACTCAGAGACAGATACGGTGGCTGCAGTTTTGTTTCGAGCGGCCTGCCGCCGACGTACCTTGAGCCACCGGCGCCCCTAGCGCACGTCCTGAGCCGCCGGTCCCTGCTGTCGCTCCCCTTGCCGCAGCCTCTGCTAAGTTGCCGGCCACCGCCGTTGTCCATTACAATGAGCCGCCTAGCATCTGCGGTGACCCGTTGCTCCGAGTTGCCTGCTCAAATCGCCGTAGCTCTGCCTCGCGGCCATCGTCGAGCCACCGGTTTTGCTGTGTCTTTCTACAAGCCGGCCGGCTGCCATGGATGGATCCACCAGGTGACTTCTCCCGCGTGTGACCTGCCACTATTGGCTGCGGCTCACGTTAAGCCGCCGGACCCTCCGCGTGCAAGACACCGCTTCCGAGCTGCCCGACTCCATAGCCGCGCCCCGCGCTAGCTCTGACCCACCGATGTGGCGTTACCCGGCCATTCAAGCCGCTCAAATCACCAGCTCTGCCCTATTTGAGCCGTCGCTGCCGCTGTGGCCTGGACTCACCTCCGTGCTCGCCTCTACCGCACGTGGCTGTCATAACGGCCTCAGTTCTGAACAGCCAACGCCCCTCCGCAACTGCGGCACCAGTGTCAAGCTGCCACTGCCATTTTCTAAAGCTTCCTACTGAACATTAAAGGTCACCAAGTCAACGCAAGTTTCAGTGTTCGGTTATGGTGCAGAGTAGGGCGTATATTCAGAAGAATATCTCATGGGCGCTCCTCTCACTACTACTATTGTTCGGTGTATAAAGCAAAATAGTCCCAGTTAAATGAAACACCTGCTGAGGATCATCTGTACTAGTTGACGTACATCCAAAAATTATCAAGACGGATAAGGAGAAATACCAGCCTCCGCCCGCTAGACGCTTTGTCCATGAGTGAATAGCAACAACACGGCACTTGATCGCTGAGGCTACCACTGAGGGACACCGTTTAGGATCATAAGGTCCAAAACTCCAAATACATCAGGTGATATCCATCTAGACTATTTTAAATAGCACATATTTTTTATTTTGAGAACAATTACGCCGGTTTGTCATATTGTTTATGTAGGTGTAGGATCGAAAGTACGTCTAGAGGGGGGTGATTAGACTATTTGATCAAATAAAAATCTAGCCTTTTTCCAATTTTAGTTCTTGGCAGATTTTAGTTATCTTAGTACAAGTCAAGCAATCTCCACACAATTCTAACAAGCATGCAAAAGAGTATATGAGCAGCGGAAAGTAAAGCATGCAACTTGCAAGAATGTAACGGGAAGGGTTTGGAGGATTCAAACGCAATTGGAGACATGGATGTTTTTGTCGTGGTTCCGATAGGTGGTGCTATCGTACATCCACGTTGATGGAGACTTTAACCCACGGAGGGTAACGGTTGCGCGAGTCCATGGAGGGATCCACCCACGAAGGGTCCACGAAGAAGCAACCTTGTCTATTCCATCACGGCCGTCGCCCACGAAGGACTTGCCTCACTAGCGGTAGATCTTCACGAAGTAGGCGATCTCTTTGCCCTTACAAACTCCTTGGTTCAACTCCACAATCTTGTCGGAGGCTCTCAAGTGACACCTAGCCAATCTAGGAGACACCACTCTCCAAGAAGTAACAAATGGTGTGTTGATGATGAAATCCTTGCTCTTGTGCTTCAAATGATAGTCTCCCCAACACTCAACTCTCTCTCACAGGATTTGGATTTGGTGGAAAGAAGATTTGAGTGGAAAGCAATTTGGGAAGGCTAGAGATCAAGATTCATATGGTTGAAATGGAATATCTTGACCTCAACACAAGTGTAGGTGGTTCTCTCTCAGAAAATGTGTATTGGAAGTGTAGGTATGTTCTGATGGCTCTCTCCACGAATGAAGAGTGGGTAGAGGGGTATATATAGCCTCCACACAAAGTCTAACCGTTACACACAATTTTCCAAACTCGGTGGGACCGAATGGTTAAACTCGGTCGGACCGATTCAGCAAACCTAGTGACCGTTAGGATTTTCGGTGGGACTGAGATGCAACTCGGTAGGACCGATATGGTTAGGGTTAGGGCATAACGTAATCTCGGTGTGACCGATTACACAAACTCGGTAGGACCGATTTTGGTAATAAGCTAACCAGAGAGTTGGTCAGGTAAACTCGGTGGGACCGATTCGCTCATCTCGGTGAGACCGAAGTGTTACAAAAGGTAAACAGAGAGTTTACATTGCAATCTCGGTGGGACCGATCGCTCATCTTGAAGGAAATATGCCCTAGAGGCAATAATAAAGTTATTATTTATTTCCTTATATCATGATAAAAGTTTATTATTCATGCTAGAATTGTATTAACCGGAAACATAATACATGTGTGAATACATAGACAAACAGAGTGTCACTAGTATGCCTCTACTAGACTAGCTTGTTAATCAAAGATGGTTATGTTTCCTAACCATAGACAAAGAGTTGTCATTTGATTAACAGGATCACATCATTAGTTGAATGATCTGATTGACATGACCCATTCCATTAGCTTAGCACCCGATCGTTTAGTATGTTGCTATTGCTTTCTTCATGACTTATACATGTTCCTATGACTATGAGATTATGCAACCCCCGTTTGCCAGAGGAACACTTTGTGTGCTACCAAACCTCACAACGTAACTGGGTGATTATAAAGGGGCTCTACAGGTGTTTTCCAAAGGTACATGTTGGGTTGGCGTATTTCGAGATTAGGATTTGTCACTCCGATTGTCGGAGAGGTATCTCTGGGCCCTCTCGGTAATGCACATCACTTAAGCCTTGCAAGCATTGCAACTAATGAGTTAGTTGCGGGATGATGTATTACAGAACGAGTAAAGAGACTTGCCGGTAACGAGATTGAACTAGGTATGGGATACCGACGATCGAATCTCGGGCAAGTAACATACCGATGACAAAGGGAACAACGTATGTTGTTATGCGGTCTGACCGATAAAAGATCTTCGTAGAATATGTAGGAGCCAATATGATCATCCAGGTTCCACTATTGGTTATTGACCGGAGACGTGTCTCGGTCATGTCTACATTGTTCTCGAACCCGTAGGGTCCGCACGCTTAAGGTTACGATGACAGTTATATTATGAGTTTATACATTTTGATATAACGAAGGTTGTTCGGAGTCCCGGATGTGATCACGGACATGACGAGGAGTCTCAAAATGGTCTAAACATAAAGATTGATATATTGGAAGCCTATGTTTGGATATCGGAAGTGTTCCGGGTGAAATCGGGATTTTACCGGAGTACCGGGAGGTTACAGGAACCCCCCGGGAGCTATATGGGCCTAAGTGGGCCTTAGTGGAAAAGAGAAGGGGCAGCCCTAGATGGGCCGCGCGCCCCTCCCCTCCCTTGGTCCGAATAGGACAAGGAGAGGGGGCCGGGCCCCCTCTCTCTTTCCCCCCCTCCGCGAATCCTATTCCAACTAGGATTGGGAGGGGGGAATCCTACTCCCAGAGGGAGTAGGACTCCTCCTGGCGCGCCTCTCCTAGGCCGGCCGCACCCCCCTTGAGCCTTTATATACGGAGGCAGGGGCACCCCAGAGAAACACAAGTTGATCCACGTGATCATATTCTTAGCCGTGTGCGGTGCCCCCTTCCACCATAGTCCTCGATAATATTGTAGCGGTGCTTAGGCGAAGCCCTGCTGCATTAGTACATCAAGATCGTCACCACGCCGTCGTGCTAACGGAACTCTTCCCCGACACTTTGCTGGATCGGAGTCCGGGGATCGTCATCGAGCTGAACGTGTGCTAGAACTCGGAGGTGCCGTAGTTTCGGTGCTTGATCGGTCGGGCCGTGGAGACGTACGACTACATCAACTAAACACTTCCGTTGTCGATCTACAAGGGTACGTAGATCATACTCTCCCCTCTCGTTGCTATGCATCACCATGATCTTGTGTGAGCGTAGGAAAATTTTGAAATTACTACGAAACCCAACAGTGGCATCCGAGCCTAGGTTTTATATGTTGATGTTATATGCACGAGTAGAACACAAGTGAGTTGTGGGCGATATAAGTCATACTGCTTACCAGCATGTCATACTTTGGTTCGGCGGTATTGTTGGACGAAGCGGCCCAGACCGACATTACGCGTACGCTTACGCGAGACCGGTTCTCCCGACGTGCTTTGCACATAGGTGGCTTGCGGGTGACAGTTTCTCCAACTTTAGTTGAACTAAGTGTGGCTACGCCCGGTCCTTGCGAAGGTTAAAACAGCACCAACTTGACAAACTATCGTTGTGGTTTTTGATGTGTAGGTAAGATTGGTTCTTGGTTAAGCCCGTAGCAGCCACGTAAAACATGCAACAACAAAGTAGAGGACGTCTAACTTGTTTTTGCAGGGCATGTTGTGATGTGATATGGTCAAGACATGATGCTAAATTTTATTGTATGAGATGATCATGTTTTGTAACCGAGTTATCAGCAACCGGCAGGAGCCATATGGTTGTCGCTTTATTGTATGCAATGCAATTGCGCTGTAATGCTTTACTTTATCACTAAGCGGTAGCGATAGTCGTGGAAGCATAAGATTGGCGAGACGACAACGATGCTACGATGGAGATCAAGGTGTCGCGCCGGTGACGATGGTGATCATGATGGTGCTTCGGAGATGGAGATCACAAGCACAAGATGATGATGGCCATATCATATCACTTATATTGATTGCATGTGATGTTTATCTTTTATGCATCTTATCTTGCTTTGATTGACGGTAGCATTATAAGATGATCTCTCACTAAATTATCAAGAAGTGTTCTCCCTGAGTATGCACCATTGCGAAAGTTCTTCGTGCCGAGACACCACGTGATGATCGGGTGTGATAGGCTCTACGTTCAAATACAACGGGTGCAAAACAGTTGCACACGCGGAATACTCAGGTTATACTTGACGAGCCAAGCATATACAGATATGGCCTCGGAACACGAAGACCGAAAGGTCGAGCGTGAATCATATAGTAGATATGATCAACATAGTGATGTTCACCAATGAAACTACTCCATCTCACGTGATGATCGGACATGGTTTAGTTGATTTGGATCACGTAATCACTTAGAGGATTAGAGGGATATCTATCTAAGTGGAAGTTCTTTAAGTAATATGATTAATTGAACCTAAATTTATCATGAACTTAGTACCTAATAGTATCTTGCTTGTTTATGTATGATTGTAGATAAATGGCCCGTGCTGTTGTTCCATTGAATTTTAATGCATTCCTTGAGAAAGCAAAGTTGAAAGATGATGGTAGCAATTACACGGACTGGGTCTGTAACTTGAGGATTATCCTCATTGCTGCACAGAAGAATTACGTCCTGGAAGCACCGCTGGGTGCCAGGCCTGCTGCTAGAGCAACACCAGATGTTGTGAATGTCTGACAGAGCAAAGCTGATGACTACTCGATAGTTCAGTGTGCCATGCTTTACGGCTTAGAACCGGGACTTCAACGACGTTTTGAACGTCATGGAGCATATGAGATGTTCCAGGAGTTAAAGTTAATATTTCAAGCAAATGCCCGGATTGAGAGATATAAAGTCTCCAATAAGTTCTATAGCTGCAAGATGGAGGAGAACAGTTCTGTCAGTGAGAACATACTCAAAATGTCTGGGTATAATAATCACTTGATTCAAATGGGAGTTAATCTTCCAGATGATTGCGTCATTGACAGAATTCTCCAATCACTGCCACCAAGCTACAAGAGCTTCGTGATGAACTATAATATGCAAGGGATGAATAAGACTATTCCCGAGCTCTTCGCAATGCTGAAAGCTGCGGAGGTAGAAATCAAAAAGGAGCATCAAGTGTTGATGGTCAACAAGACCACTAGTTTCAAGAAAACGGGCAAAGGGAAGAAGAAGGGGAACTTCAAGAAGAACAACAAGAAAGTTGCTGCTCAAGAGAAGAAACCCAAGTCTGGACCTAAGCCTGAAACTGAGTGCTTCTACTGCAAGCAGACTGGTCACTGGAAGCGGAACTGCCCCACGTATTTGGCAGATAAGAAGGATGGCAAGGTGAACAAAGGTATATGTGATATACATGTTATTGATGTGTACCTTACTAATGCTCGCAGTAGTACCTGGGTATTTGATACTGGTTCTGTTGCTAATATTTGCAACTCAAAACAGAGACTACGGATTAAGCGAAGATTGGCTAAGGACGAGGTGACGATGCGCGTGGGAAACGGTTCCAAAGTCGATGTGATCGCAGTCGGCATGCTACCTCTACATCTACCTTCGGGATTAATATTAGACCTAAATAATTGTTATTTGGTGCCAGCGTTAAGCATGAACATTATATCTGGATCTTGTTGGATGCGAGATGGTTATTCATTTAAATTACAGAATAATGGTTGTTCTATTTATATGAGTAATATCTTTTATGGTCATGCACCCTTGAAGAGTGGTCTATTCTTATTAAATCTCGATAGTAGTAACACACATATTCATAATGTTGAAACCAAAAGATGCAGAGTTGATAATGATAGTGCAACTTATTTGTGGCACTGCTGTTTAGGTCATATCGGTGTAAAGCGCATGAAGAAACTCCATACTGATGGACTTTTGGAACCACTTGATTATGAATCACTTGGTACTTGCGAACCGTGCCTCATGGGCAAGATGACTAAAACACCGTTCTCCGGTACTATGGAGAGAGCAACAGATTTGTTGGAAATCATACATACAAATGTATGTGGTCCGATGAATATTGAGGCTCGTGGCGGATATCGTTATTTTCTCACCTTCATAGATGACTTAAGCAGATATGGGTATATCTACTTAATGAAACATAAGTCTGAGACATTTGAAAAGTTCAAAGAATTTCAGAGTGAAGTTGAAAATCATCGTAACAAGAAAATAAAGTTTCTACGATCTGATCGTGGAGGAGAATATTTGAGTTACGAGTTTGGTGTACATTTGAAACAATGCGGAATAGTTTCGCAACTCACGCCACCCGGAACACCACAGCGTAATGGTGTGTCCGAACATCGTAATCGTACTTTACTAGATATGGTGCGATCTATGATGTCTCTTACTGATTTACCGCTATCGTTTTGGGGTTATGCTTTGGAGACGGCCGCATTCACGTTAAATAGGGCACCATCAAAATCTGTTGAGACGACGCCTTATGAACTATGGTTTGGCAAGAAACCAAAGTTGTCGTTTCTGAAAGTTTGGGGCTGCGATGCTTATGTGAAAAAGCTTCAACCTGATAAGCTCGAACCCAAATCGGAGAAATGTGTCTTCATAGGATATCCAAAGGAGACTATTGGATACACCTTCTATCACAGATCCGAAGGCAAGACTTTTGTTGCTAAGTTCGGAAACTTTCTAGAGAAGGAGTTTCTCTCAAAAGAAGTGAGTGGGAGGAAAGTAGAACTTGACGAGGTAACTGTACCTGCTCCCTTATTGGAAAGTAGTGCATCACAAAAAACTGTTTCTGTGACACCTACACCAATTAGTGAGGAAGCTAATGATAATGATCATGAAACTTCAGAACAAGATACTACTGAACCTCGTAGATCAACCAGAGTAAGATCCGCACCAGAGTGGTACGGTAATCCTGTTCTGGAAGTCATGCTACTAGATCATGATGAACCTATGAACTATGAAGAAGCGATGGTGAGCCCAGATTCCGCAAAATGGCTTGAAGCCATGAAATCTGAGATGGGATCCATGTATGAGAACAAAGTGTGGACTTTGGTTGACTTGCCCAATGATCGGCAAGCAATTGAGAATAAATGGATCTTCAAGAAGAAGACTGACGCCGACGGTAATATTACTGTCTACAAAGCTCGACTTGTCGCAAAAGGGTTTCGGCAAGTTCAAGGGATTGACTACGATGAGACCTTCTCACCCGTAGCGATGCTTAAGTCTGTCCGAATCATGTTAGCAATTGCCGCATTTTATGATTATGAAATTTGGCAGATGGATGTCAAAACTGCATTCCTGAATGGATTTCTGGAAGAAGAGTTGTATATGATGCAACTGGAGGGTTTTGTCGATCCAAAGGGACCTAACAAAGTGTGCAAGCTCCAGCGATCCATTTATGGACTGGTGCAAGCCTCTCGGAGTTGGAATAAATGCTTTGATAGTGTGATCAAAGCATTTGGTTTTATACAGACTTTTGGAGAAGCCTGTATTTACAAGAAAGTGAGTGGGAGCTCTGTAGCATTTCTGATATTATATGTGGATGACATATTACTGATCGGAAATGATATAGAATTTCTGGATAGCATAAAGGGATACTTGAATAAAAGTTTTTCAATGAAAGACCTCGGTGAAGCTGCTTACATATTAGGCATAAAGATCTATAGAGATAGATCAAGACGTTTAATTGGACTTTCACAAAGCACATACCTTGACAAGATTTTGAAGAAGTTCAAAATGGATCAAGCAAAGAAAGGGTTCTTGCCTATGTTACAAGGTGTGAAGTTGAGTCGGACTCAATGCCCGACCACTGCAGAAGATAGAGAGAAGATGAAAGATGTTCCCTATGCTTCGGCCATAGGCTCTATCATGTATGCAATGCTGTGTACCAGACCTGATGTGTGCCTTGCTATAAGTCTAGCAGGGAGGTACCAAAGTAATCCAGGAGTGGATCACTGGACAGCGGTCAAGAACATCCTGAAGTACCTGAAAAGGACTAAGGATATGTTTCTCATATATGGAGGTGACAAAGAGCTCATCGTAAACGGTTACGTTGATGCAAGCTTTGACACTGATCCGGACGATTCTAAATCGCAAACCGGATACGTGTTTACATTAAACGGTGGAGCTGTCAGTTGGTGCAGTTCTAAACAAAGCATCGTGGCGAGATCTACGTGTGAAGCGGAATACATAGCTGCTTCGGAAGCAGCAAATGAAGGAGTCTGGATGAAGGAGTTCATATCCGATCTAGGTGTCGTACCTAGTGCATCGGGTCCAATGAAAATCTTTTGTGACAATACTGGTGCAATTGCCTTGGCGAAGGAATCCAGATTTCACAAGAGAACCAAGCACATCAAGAGACACTTCAATTCCATCCGGGATCTAGTCCAGGTGGGAGACATAGAGATTTGCAAGATACATACGGATCTGAATGTTGCAGACCCATTGACTAAGCCTCTTCCACGAGCAAAACATGATCAGCACCAAGGCTCCATGGGTGTAAGAATCATTACTGTGTAATCTAGATTATTGACTCTAGTGCAAGTGGGAGACTGAAGGAAATATGCCCTAGAGGCAATAATAAAGTTATTATTTATTTCCTTATATCATGATAAAAGTTTATTATTCATGCTAGAATTGTATTAACCGGAAACATAATACATGTGTGAATACATAGACAAACAGAGTGTCACTAGTATGCCTCTACTAGACTAGCTTGTTAATCAAAGATGGTTATGTTTCCTAACCATAGACAAAGATTTGTCATTTGATTAATAGGATCACATCTTTAGTTGAATGATCTGATTGACATGACCCATTCCATTAGCTTAGCACCCGATTGTTTAGTATGTTGCTATTGCTTTCTTCATGACTTATACATGTTCCTATGACTATGAGATTATGCAACTCCCGTTTGCCAGAGGAACACTTTGTGTGCTACCAAACGTCACAACGTAACTGGGTGATTATAAAGGGGCTCTATAGGTGTTTTCCAAAGGTACATGTTGGGTTGGCGTATTTCGAGATTAGGATTTGTCACTCCGATTGTCGGAGAGGTATCTCTGGGCCCTCTCGGTAATGCACATCACTTAAGCCTTGCAAGCATTGCAACTAATGAGTTAGTTGCGGGATGATGTATTACAGAATGAGTAAAGAGACTTGCTGGTAACGAGATTGAACTAGGTATGGGATACCGACGATCGAATCTCGGGCAAGTAACATACCGATGACAAAGGGAACAACGTATGTTGTTATGCGGTCTGACCGATAAAAGATCTTCGTAGAATATGTAGGAGCCAATATGAGCATCCAGGTTCCGCTATTGGTTATTGATCGGAGACGTGTCTCGGTCATGTCTACATTGTTCTCGAACCCGTAGGGTCCGCACGCTTAAGGTTACGATGACAGTTATATTATGAGTTTATACATTTTGATATACCGAAGGTTGTTCGGAGTCCCGGATGTGATCACGGACATGACGAGGAGTCTCAAAATGGTCGAGACATAAAGATTGATATATTGGAAGCCTATGTTTGGATATCGGAAGTGTTCCGGGTGAAATCGGGATTTTACCGGAGTACCGGGAGGTTACAGGAACCCCCCGGGAGCTATATGGGCCTAAGTGGGCCTTAGTGGAAAAGAGAAGGGGCAGCCCTAGATGGGCCGTGCGCCCCTCCCCTCCCTTGGTCCGAATAGGACAAGGAGAGGGCGCCGGCCCCCCTCTCTCTTTTCCCCCCTCCGCGAATCCTATTCCAACTAGGATTGGGAGGGGGGAATCCTACTCCCAGAGGGAGTAGGACTCCTCCTGGCGCGCCTCTCCTAGGCCGGCCGCACCCCCCCCCCTTGAGCCTTTATATACTGAGGCAGGGGCACCCCAGAGAAACACAAGTTGATCCACGTGATCATATTCTTAGCCGTGTGTGGTGCCCCCTTCCACCATAGTCCTCGATAATATTGTAGCGGTGCTTAGGCGAAGCCCTGCTGCATTAGTACATCAAGATCGTCACCACGCCGTCGTGCTGACGGAACTCTTCCCCGACACTTTGCTGGATCGGAGTCCGGGGATCGTCATCGAGCTGAACGTGTGCTAGAACTCGGAGGTGCCGTAGTTTCGGTGCTTGATCGGTCGGGCCGTGGAGACGTACGACTACATCAACTAAACGCTTCCGTTGTCGATCTACAAGGGTACGTAGATCATACTCTCCCCTCTCGTTGCTATGCATCACCATGATCTTGCATGAGCGTAGGAAAATTTTGAAATTACTACGAAACCCAACACATCTCGGTAAGACCGAAACGTTACGAAGGGAAACAGAGAGATTACAATCCCATCTCAGTGAGACCGAGATCCCTATTGGTGAGACCGATTTGCCTAGGGTTTGTGGTAGTGGCTATGACATTTGAAACTCGGTGGCGCCGGATAGAAAGAATCGGTGGGGCCAACTTTGACTTTTGGTTTAGGTCATATGTGGATGTGGGAAGGTAGTTGAGGATTTTGGAGCATATCACTAAGTATTTTGAGCAAGCAAGCCATTAAGCAACACCTCATCCCTCCTTGATAGTATTGGCTTTTCCTATAGACTCAATGTGATCTTGGATCACTAAAATATAAATTGTAGAGTCTTGAGCTTCAAGCTTGAGCCAAACTTTTTGTCCTTAGAATTTTGAGGGATCCACTTTCCTCATCCATGCCATGCCATTCATTGAGCTTTTCCTGAAATATTAATCTTGGAATAATGTTAGCTCAATGAGCTATATGTTGTTAGGAATTACCAAAACCACCCAGAGATAGTTGCACTTTCAATCTCCCCCTTTTTGGTAATTGATGACAACATATAGATCAAAGCTTCGACAAATGATAATAAGAGTGAAAGATATTGTCGCTTTGAGAAGTATGTGAAAAGCAAGAGGCCCCCCTAAATTTGTGCATATCTTAAGATTTGCTTTGGACTGCAAATGCACAATGAGTTAGGATCATGGGTTACTCTTCCATGTCACATACATCTTGGTGGAGCGCTCAAAATAATAAAGATTGAATACATGCACTCATCACCAAGCAAAGTGAATGATCATATAAGGATAAGTAAGATAATATCATCTAACAAGCATAAGTGTAGCTTATGATCAACCACATGATCATCAATGTCTCACAGATAATAGCATAGTATCTCAAGCAATCAAAAGACAAACAAAGTTCAACCAAGAAGACAAGAGAGAACAAAAGCAAACTCTCTCTCTCTCGAAGCCTATGATCTATACATTTTTCTCCCCCTTTGGCAACAAGTTACCAAAAAGTTCATAGAAAATGCATAGCACTAAAACGTCTCTCAGGCTTGGTCTTCAGGTGGTGGTGTCCAAAGAATTCCAAGAACGAAGGCTTCAGTCGAAGTAGATGGAGCTGCTGGGGTAGGTGCTGGAGCTGGTGGCACTGAAGCTGTAGCTGGTGCAAATGAAGTGGCTCTGGTGTCTGTTACTGGCACTGCAGTTGATCTCTGAGCTCGAGGCACTCTGGCAAATGCATCAGTGGTTGTTCTGCCCTTCCTCTCCTGCATATCATCTTGTAGCTGCTCCACAACTGACTGAATCTCAGTTACTTTGACATCTAAATCATAGAATTTTTGCTCCACGATTCTTTCCAAGCTCTCCTGGTTTTGAGTCAGGGTGACCAACCCCTTCTCAATCCTCAGAGTTGATGCTATCAAATAACCAAGCTGGTCCTGCTTGCTTTTCAAAAAGTACTTAGATGCCTCCTCTTGAGTTGGCATCTTGGCAGCCTTCTCTTTATTTGCTTTCTCCTTGTTCTCTTGAGCTTGTACTGATGATGGTTCATTCTCATTCATCACAACTTGATTGTCCTCGAAGTCTGGGTAGATAGGCAAGTGTTCCTTATCCAACAGGTATGTGCCTGTGCCCACCTTTGAGTTTATCAACTCCTGGATTTGTGGGGCATATCCACAATTTCTTTTCTGGTCTGCTGCAGTCCTCTTGATAGTCTTAACTATAAGGCTCGTGACCTTGAACTTCTGTGGCACATCAAATATATGTAGCAAGTTAATTGCATGGCCTCTAATCATTCTTTGATCACCAGACTTGGGTAAGAGAGTGTGCCTTAGGATCCAGTTGATCATTGGCAGTCCTGACAGAAGAAAATGGACTGACCCAAACTTGAAAGTCTCAAGAGCTTTGTCTGGGATCTCCTTGTACATCCGTGACATAGAATTGTGATCCATCTTTTTCTTGGCATAGACATCCAAGTCATCTTCTTCTTCCTTAGGAGCATTGATCAGATTTGCCCATTCCTCAATAGTTGAGTGGTACCTTGTACCTTCAGACATCCATACTATCCTGCCATCTGGATAGAAGTGTGCTGTGGAGTAGAATTGCATTATGAGCTCCTCATTCCACTTTGTGAGCTTCTGCCCAACAAAGTCCGCAACTCCACAAGCACTGAAGCTATCAAACACACCAGGATAGTGTTCCTCATTTTCCTTGATATACTTCCAGTCGACCCACCTCATTTAACACACTATAGGCTTCTTGTCCAGCAGCACTGTCTCATAGAAATCTTGTTGTTCCTTTGTGTGGAACCTGTAATCAACAACAGTTCTTCTTCTTGTAGCATATGGGTCTGTCTCTCTCCATTTCCTCAGTCCTGAGTCTCTCCTGATCTTCATGTTCTCAGCCACAGGATGAGCATCATTGTGGTCTGGAATCTTGGGTTTGAGCTTCCTCGGGACTTGTCCTTCATCATCTTCATCAGCAGCAACTTCAGGCACTGGGGCCTTGTTCTTCTCAGCAGCTGGTATACTCTTGGTATTCCTCTTAGGTGCACTCTTGGGCTTGGAGGCTGCTTTGGGTGCTTCTTTGGGCTTTGATGAAGCAGACCCTGTCCTGATAGCATCACCCATAAGTTTCTGTGCCTTGGGTGCTGGTGCAGCAACCTCTTCTTCTTCTTCCATCATGGAAGCCTTTCCAATCACTCTGGTCATGGTCTTCTTGACCCTTTCCTTCCTTTTCTTCCCTTCTGCAGCAGCCTCTTTGGGTTCAGATCCCAAAGGGACTTGAGTAGATGCTCTGGCCTTAGACATTGGAATTCTCTTTGCAGGAACCTTTTGCTTCATGCCTGGCTTGCTGGCAGCAGCAGTGTTATATTCCTTCTTAACCACTTTCTTCTTGGAAGTGGCCTCATCCTCAACTGCCACGTAGTCTTCATCCTCAGACTCTGAAGTTTTCTTCTTCCTTGTTCTGGTGGCAGCTTTGGGCAAGTTGCTGGGAGTGCTCTTGCTACCATCATCTGAATTGCTAGAGGGACTAGTGCCCTCACTCAGGTGAACCTGCTCCTCTGACCTGTTCTGGCTGTCACTGATCAGACATATTGCAAACACTAACAACAGACCTTGTGAATAGATATAGATGAGATAGAGTGGATGAGCATCACAAAATGCAGAGGTTTTTGCAAAAGAATGAGTCAAAAACTTAGTTTTAGTTTTCCATAGAAAGCATTTCGGATCAACCGATTTGTAAACTCGGTGATACCGAAGCAGCTGTTGGAACCTAAACTAGTGAACTCGGTCAGACCGAGTCACTGTTTGGTGACACCGAGACTGCTAGGGTTTCACAAAGTCCTGAACTCGGTCACACCGATTTGCAATTCTCGGTCAGACCAAAAATTACATGTGCAATGGCCTGAGCCGAATCGGTGGTACCGAGTTCCACAACTCGGTGGGTCCGAGATGGTTTCGGCGGAAACCTAACCCTAAATTTTCAATTCACGACTAAACTACGGAGTGTTTTGACTGGATAAGAATGATCTCAATTGTGGCAAGATACATGGCGAGCACAATGTGCTAGGAATCAGATAGGGATAGCACAGTGATCGAGTTCATACCCTAGTTCGGCAACGAACTCGCTACGGCGGCAACGGCGGGGATGATTCCCATTGACGACAGCGGAGACCAGCGGCAGGAGGCGGCTGGCGACGAGGAAGACGATCAAGAGACCCTGGAGGCAGAGCGAGCTATGCGCGGGCGAAGGGGTTTCGGAGAAATTTCCAAAATTTTGCCCGTGAGTATATATAGCCCGACCCTGTCGGTGTGACCGAGTGGAACAACTCGGTGGCACCAAGATTCATAACTGCAAGCAGTTACTGAAACTTGGTGTGACCGAAAGGTTCAAATCGCTTGCACTAAGATTGAAAACCTAGATCGACTTAGTGATCTCGGTATGACCGAAATGGAGGAATCGGTCAGACCGAAAAGCACAAAGAAGTTTTGGAAGTTTAAGTCTATGACGAATCGGGGACTCCGAGTGCTCCTCACACAGAATGGTTCGAATCTGACTTGATCAAATTTTGTGATGTAGCATGAATAGAGTTTGAGACGAGAAAAGCATAGATAGCTAGAGAGGGTTCTTAGGCATTCTTGTCCATCCACTTGGAAAAAGAAAAGAAAAACAATCAATCAAAATAACAAGTGGATGTCCTCGAATGAGTGAAATATGCAATCAACATGCTCACACAATAAAATGGCAATTGAAATATGTGGCAAGGCATGCACAACCAATTCTAGCATCTATCAAACAATTTGTGATGACTAGGTCATCTATATATGAGTATATTGACTTAGGAGTCAAATGAGAACATTTGATCATAGGTCATACTCATCGTTTAAGCACAAGTGGGGTTACCAATTTTACATAAAGCATTGTTGTGTTCACACCATTAGAGTTGCTTTAGCTCAATTCTTAGAGTAAAGCTCCCCCTAGATGTGAGATCCCCCCTAAGAGGGATGAACTAACCTTGGGTTTTGTCGATGATGACTTCATGTAGATGTTGAAGATGTGGATGCTCAATGTTGATGTAGATCATTTGGAGCTATCCATTGGAGTGAGTTGCACTTTCAATACCTACACGGGTTAGTCCCACAAGGAACAAACAAGGATATCCATAGACATAGAGTGATGCACACACAAGATGATGTCTATGAAAGCTTTTAGGTTACCTTGTCCCTTGTCTTACCAACAAGAGGGTTTGTGACTCCTTGAACTAGTGCAAGATGTGGAAGTTGATTGCACTTGTTCTTGCCAAGATGATAAGAGTGAAGTATGTTGGCAGAGTCACCCTCAAGAACTCTCTAGTTCTTCTTCGGGATCCACACCATCTTGATGGGAATCCTCGGTGTTGTGGTTGTACTTGATGAAGTGGAACTTGAAGTAGTCTTGGGAACCCACTTGACCAAGGCCTTAGGAGCTTCTTCAAATGCATCAATTTCCTCTTGAAGCTTGTCCTTGCCTTTTTGCTTGTGGTCTTGTGGTGGAAGATCATCTTGAGCATGTGTCCCTTTGAAAGAAGTAGGATCATACTTCTCTTGTTGAGGAACAAACTTCGTCTTGGGGTATTGATCTTCTTCCCACTCAACTCCATTGGCATTGAACTTTCGTTCAAAACCAACACCTTGATTCTTCCGGTGCCTTCCTTGCTTGCGTACAATTTCCTCGAATTGCTTACTTCCGGCAAGGCTCTTGTAAACACCTTTCTCTATAATTCCCTTCAATAAGCTATTTTCTTGCTCAAGTGTAACTTGGCTAAGAGAATCATTAGTGGAATCAAGAGAACTACTAGAAGCAACAATATTGGATTTAGCATGATTATTGTTACTACTAGAGGAAGAATCTTTCTTGTTCTTGTTACTAGACTTGACTTGAGGCATGTAAGTGGATAAGAGTAAACGCTTGGCAATGTAAGAAGAACTTTTCTTGCGAAGATCATCATTGATTGCTTTTAAGAACTCATGCTCTTGCTCAAGGTTGAGCTTTTCAAAGCGTAATTTCTCATGAGTCCTTAAAAGTTCTCGATGATCTCCTAAGATAGTTTCATGAGCTAACTTAAGAGTGTTTAGTTCTTTAGTTAGAGACTCAATCTTCTCCTTATCATTGTCATTTGTTTTATCTTGATTAGCATGATTAATTGACGTTTCATCATAGTATTCATCACTAGAGTTGTCAACAAGTAAATCATCATCACCTAACAAGTCATCTTCATCACTATCGAAATCAACATACTCGGGGTGTGATACCTTTGGGCCTTTAGCCATGAAGCATGTTCCAACTCCTTCATTTGGTGAGTCAAATATGTCGTAGGAGTTGGTTGTCACAAGTGCTAGACCGGCAACACCTTCATCTTGAGTATATTCGGAGTCGGAGTGATAGGTTCTCTCGGAGTGGTTGTCGGAGTCGGATCCGGATACCCATTCACCAACATGAGCTTGATGTCTTCGTTTTGTGTAGATCCTTGATGACTTGTCCTTTCTTTCCGAATCCTTGCTTCTCCATGAGGGTCTTCGTTCATAACGATCATCTCTACTCCTTCTTTCTCTAGATGGTGATTCTTTTCTTCTACTTCTTCTCTTGGGAGAATCTTCCCTTCTCTTGTAGGGGGCCGTAAACTCATTGGAATAGTGTCCGGGCCTTCCACAATTGTAGCAGTTTCACTCTCGACTAGAAGATCTTTTGTCATTGTAGGACCTTGACTTGGAGCTTCTCTCTTTGCTTCTACTCTTGTAGAACTTGTTGAAGTTCTTCACCATTTAGTTCAATTCTTCATTGAAGGTTTGTTTCTCACTCGATGATGTGGGGGCTTCACATGAGGCTTTGTAAGCACCACTTGATTTGTTGTGAAGTTCCTCTTTATCATTGAGTGACATCTCATGAGCAACAATTCTTTCGATGACTTCCATTGGCTTGAGATCTTTGTAATTGGGCATCATTTGGGTCAATGTGCACACGGTATCATATTTTCCATCCAAGGCTCTTAGGATCTTCTAGATGACGAATCTATCGGTCATCTCTTCAGTCCCTAAGCCGGCAATCTCATTTGTGATAAGAGTAAGCCTAGAGTACATTTCAGCGACAGCTTCACCATCCTTCATTTTGAACTTGTCAAGTTGACTTTGAAGCACATCCAATTTGGATTCCTTGACGGAGTCGGTACCTTCGTGCATATCAATCAAAGTATCCCAAATTTCCTTTGCATTCTCAAGACGACTGATTTTGTTGAATTCTTCGGGGCACAATCCATTGAAGAGGATGTCACAAGCTTGAGCGTTGTATTGCAGCATTTTCAACTCTTCCGCGGTGGCTTCACGGTTCGGTTCTTTCCAATCAAAGAATTCACCTTGCAAGCCAATACACACAATAGCCCAAACGGCGGGGTTATGTCCAAGAATATGCATTTTCATCTTATGCTTCCAACTAGCAAAATTAGTGCCATCAAAGTAAGGACCTCTACGGTGATAATTTCCCTCGCTAGACGCCATACTCTCCTAGGTTGTGAAACCAAGGCTATGACCGCCAAAAGCTATGGAAATCAAAGCAAATGAAGACCAAAGCTCTGATACCACTTGTAGGATCGAAAGTATTTCTAGAGGGTGGGTGATTAGACTATTTGACCAAATAAAAATCTAGCCTTTTCCCAATTTTAGTTCTTGGCAGATTTTAGCTATCTTAGTACAAGTCAAGCAATCTCCACACAATTCAAGCAAGCATGCAAAAGAGTATATGAGCAGCGGAAAGTAAAGCATGCAACTTGCAAGAATGTAACGGGAAGGGTTTGGAGGATTCAAACACAATTGGAGACACAGATGTTTTTGTCATGGTTCCGATAGGTGGTGCTATCGTACATCCACGTTGATGGAGACTTCAACCCACGGAGGGTAACAGTTGCGTGAATCCACGGAGGGCTCCACCCATGAAGGGTCCATGAAGAAGCAACCTTGTCTATTCCATCACGGCCGTCGCCCACGAAGGACTTGCCTCACTAGCGGTAGATCTTCACGAAGTAGGCGATCTCCTTGCCCTTACAAACTCCTTGGTTCAACTTCACAATCTTGTCGGAGGCTCCCAAGTGACACCTAGCCAATCTAGGAGACACCACTCTCCAAGAAGTAACAAATGGTGTGTTGATGATGAAATCCTTGCTCTTGTGCTTCAAATGATAGTCTCCCCAACACTCAACTCTCTCTCACAGGATTTGGATTTGGTGGAAATAAGATTTGAGTGGAAAGCAACTTGGGAAGGCTAGAGATCAAAATTCATATGGTTGGAATGGAATATCTTGACCTCAACACAAGTGTAGGTGGTTCTCTCTCAGAAAATGTGTATTGGAAGTGTAGGTATGTTCTGATAGCTCTCTCCACGAATGAAGTGTGGGTGGAGGGGTATATATAGCCTCCACACAAAATCTAACCGTTACACACAATTTGCCAAACTCGGTGGGACCGAATGGTTAAACTCGGTCGGACCGATTCAGCAAACCTAGTGACCGTTAGGATTTTCGGTGGGACTGAGATGCAACTCGGTAGGACCGATATGGTTAGGGTTAGGGCATAACGTAATCTCGGTGTGACCGATTACACAAACTCGGTAGGACCGATTTTGGTAATAAGCTAACCAGAGAGTTGGTCGGGTAAACTCGGTGGGACCAATTCGCTCATCTCGGTGAGACCGAAGTGTTACAAAAGGGAAACAAAGAGTTTACATTGCAATCTCGGTGGGACCGATCGCTCATCTCGGTGGGACCGATCGCTCATCTCGGTAAGACCGAAATGTTACGAAGGGAAATAGAGAGATTACAATCCCATCTCGGTGAGACCGAGATCCCTATCGGTGAGACCGATTTGCCTAGGGTTTGCGGCAGTGGCTATGACATTTGAAACTCGGTGGCGCCGGATAGAAAGAATAGGTGGGGCCGACTTTGACTTTTGGTTTAGGTCATATGTGGATGTGGGAAGGTAGTTAAGGATTTTGGAGCATATCACTAAGCATTTTGAGCAAGCAAGCCATTAAGCAACACCTCATCCCTCCTTGATAGTATTGGCTTTTCCTATAGACTCAATGTGATCTTGGATCACTAAAATATAAAATGTAGAGTCTTGAGCTTCAAGCTTGAGCCAAACTTTTTGTCCTTAGAATTTTGAGGGATCCACTTTACTCATCCATGCCATGCCATTCATTGAGCTTTTCCTGAAATATTAATCTTGGAATAATGTTAGCTCAATGAGCTATATGTTGTTAGGAATTACCAAAACCACCCAGGGATAGTTGCACTTTCAGCAGGACAATTATTCACTACAAGAACGGTAGCGATTCGCCCGCGTCCATACTGCCTCTAATGCTGCGGTTGTTTTTTACTGTCCACCTCCGTGGTTCGGTGTATATCAACACACTGGAGCTGCACCCCGTCTGTATGAATTACTTGTCGAGTACAAGCTAGTCACTATTTCGGTGGCCCGGTTTATTTCAACAATTCTGGAGCAAATTATTATATGTCATCAAGTCTCCGTTTGCACCGGATGGCTCAATGGGCGGGCGCACAAGTCTCCGCCACTGAAGTTTGTTTAAACGTCAACAACCAGCAGGGATAAACCTCTGGCAGGATTATTGACAAAAGTCATACGGGGTCATTTATAACCGACCGAGGTCAGCCTCAGCTTTCTGTGGATTCACATCGCGTTGTCAAAACACCAAGGATATACAATGAGTGTTGCGAAGTTCATCAACTCGCCATCTTGCCTCCAGCTTCGACATATTTCAGCGTTCCGCTGTTCAGCTATATGCCGGTTTATATCACGGCTGAGTGTAAAGAATCTTAAGCCAACTCCTCAAGTTGTCTTAAGACTCGGGGGCTACAATGATATGACTTAGCAAGTCTTGCCAGTTTCAGCAAATTCAAGAACCCCAGGACATTGGAGGGAAAAAATAACCCGACCCCGGAGATTACTACTATATCGATGAAAATTTAAGGGCCGTCAGAAAGTTTCTGGCTCAAAATGAAGGTTCTGGTTTAAGGGAAATATGTCTCGTACAAAGTGCTAAAGCTCTTAATATCCGGTTCACAATCCGGCTCAAGGGAAATCTGTCTCCCACAAAGCTCTGAAGCTCTCAAATCCGGTTTAAAATTCCGGTTCAAAAAGAATCCATCTCTCGCAAGTCTGAGTTCTTAGGGAAAATTTATGGGTGCCAAAGAGAACTTGCTGCCATGATGCGCGGTTCAAATATGGCTATCCTGCTTTATTGGCGTATACGCCATGCTTACAAAACACTTGGGGGCTTGCTACCCAGGTTAAAGGGACCAAAGAGAGTCTGTTGCAAAACACAACTCAAACATAGGCGCCCATTGAGCACAACTCAAAAATATTGCTTGGAGGCTCTTTTGTTCTAAAGAACAAAGAGTTTTTATAACCCTTGTAATAGGCTTAAAAGCCAGGCTTGGAAGCTAGGTGTATTCCACCTAAAACCCCGGGTTATCCTGCCTTTTTAAGTAAGCCACTCCGCCCAGGTAATCCTGGAATGACCTACCGAACGTTTGACAAGTCAATCTTATGCAGACACTTAACTTGTCAAAGTTAAAATGATGATTGGTTATGTGAGGTCCATCTTATAAGGTTTGTATATAGGTTTAACTCAGTGGCCTTGCAGCCCGTGAAAAGCCTTGATTTTCGGCCTGACAGCCCATGAAAAGCCTCGTTTCTCGTTTGTTTTTATTCGAAAGATTTTTTGAGGTTTATTTGATGAGGCAGATAAGGCTTTATGATTATAATTCACCAGTGTTTATTAACCCAGTCTGGCTTTTGACTATAAGTCGCCAGTTTGAGATAAGATAATATCCGGTGTTTATTAACCCGGCCCGACTTTGGTTATAAACCGGTAATCTCTGATAATTACCAGTGCTCAAATTTTGGATTATCACCCTTACTGCATAGGTATGATAAACCGGCAGTGTGAGCAGATATCACAGGTATGATATTTTATTATGATTATGATTAAACCAGGTCTGGCTTTGGACGCTAAGCCGCCAGTATATATTTCGATTGTGCCATTGGAATCATGCGCTTATAAATCATTGGATTATATTATTCAAATCTTGAATAGCCAACATGGCTGGATTTTTATTATGGTTATCAATAACCAATATTATGATTGAGGTTTTCGAAGTCGCTTCAGCGCAATGGATATTATTTTATCAATGGATATAATTTATTCTATAATGGAAGGAATAGTCCCGAGTCACTGCAGGCTTACGACCCGGCACTTGGGGGCTACATTATTCAAGTTGAGATTACATCAAATATGCAAGTCCCATGTCACTGCCAGCATGCACCATGGCACTTGGGGGTTAATGCAAAGTCATTTTTTGATCACCTTATTGAAGACCCGACTCATCACATTGTAATGAGCCGGCCCTTGGGGGATACCGATTGCTCCTGTCAAAAATTTAAGGTACACAAGCCTTAATCCATTATATTGAAAGGTTTATTGCTTAGTCGGTAGAGTACAAAGCTCTTAACCTTGTGGACGTGGGTTCAAGCCCAATGATGAAGGCTACATCATATGATGTTATTTTTCAGTGAAGTATATATATAAAGTCCCACCTCAGTATTATCTTGCTGAGCCGGCCCTTGGGGGCTACATGTTGCTATTCAAGTTTACATATCTACAAAGTCCCTGGTCATTATTGTATAATGACCCGGCCCTTGGGGCTACACTAGTTGAAGTTTTTATGGGCATCAAGCAATTACAAGTCCCAGGTTGCTGCAAGCATGACAACCCGGCACTTGGGGTTACATATGTGGAATATTTTAGTTTATGACTAATGATTGAGATGAACAACCCGGATTTCTTCAAGGTTGCAACACTTATATTGGAGCAAGTCTTAAGTTATCACTATGTTCTCCTCTTAAGACTTGGGGGCTATAGGTAACACGGATATAAGGGAGAAATATTTTCAAATTCTATGTT
Organism: Triticum dicoccoides; assembly: GCF_002162155.2. Lineage (NCBI taxonomy): Eukaryota > Viridiplantae > Streptophyta > Magnoliopsida > Poales > Poaceae > Triticum > Triticum dicoccoides. Next base: position 121,018,950 of record NC_041386.1, on the reverse strand, counting down.
TTGGGAAAACCAGATTGACCCGGCGTCACCAATCATTATGACCTGGTGTCCGCAACAATCATAACCCGACGTCATCAATAATCATGAACCGGCATTGGCAACAATCATGAACCGGCATTGGCAACAATCATGACCCAGGATTATCAGTTTTTATAAACCCGACGATTTTGGAAATCATAACTGAGCAAGTTATACATTTTCAAGCCGGCTGGATATCAGTTGAATATTTTAAAAACCTATATTTTTGTCAAATCAGAGCATTGAAGGACGACTCAAATGGATTCTTTATTTACAATATTTCTTCTACAAGAAAATTGATTGTGAAGCTGGCCTAATGACCTGGATTTTCTAGAAGAAGGAAATGACAAGGACTTAAGGATGATCAGGTGCCGGCTTACAAGAATAGTTAACCCGGAGCACAACCTGTCAAATTTGTTCTTAAGTTATTTTGCAGGATCAGTTTAACATGGATAAATCCAAATTAAATTGGGGGCTAATGTCGGGGATATACCCCGCGGTATAACCCGGCCGGATGTATGACCTGGTTGGATCTTGGCGACTCACTGGTGACCTGCCCGGAACTTGGCAATTCACGGGTAACCCGCCTGATCTTGGCAACTCATTAGTAACCCGGCGGGCGGGTCAGACGGACGATAAGGCCCAAGGCCCAATAGGACGGGTCATATGAAGGTGGGCCGACTTACGAGGAAAGGCATAAGGAATATTCTGCTGCAAAGGAAGCAAGACTAGGAATCCACTTGTTATAGAGTAATCCTAATCCTACTAGGACTAGTCATGTAAACCGCCCCTTCAACATATATAAGGAGGGGTAGGGCACGCCAAGAGGGACGGAGAAAAAGAATCGCTAAGGCTAGACACAACTAAAGGGGAGCCGGCTTATGCGGCGACTCCCTCATGAGTATAATGAGACCTAGCCACAAATAGCATGTAGGGCTATTACCGGATGATGTTTCCGGGGGCCCGAAGCTGTCTAAATCCTTATCTTGTGTGTTGATCCACCTCGCATCTCTCATCCCAATCAACCCCTCTCAAGCTACCACATAGATGTGTTGGCCTCACGAGTAAGTCCTCACACTAGGACATCTGTCGTGACAATTCCATGACAGATCTTGTGGTTCTCGACTCTGCGGCGGCTGGATGAATATTTCATCGACTCCCCTAGGGTTTCTGGAATATTGGGGTATTTATAGAGCAAAGAGGCGGTCGAGGGGGCACCCGAGGTGGGCACAACCCACCAGGGCGCGCCTGGGCCTCCTGGCGCGCCCTGGTGGGTTGTGCCCCCCTCGGGGCACCCCCCAGGCGCAGCCAGGGCCCGTTGTGTTCCTTCTGGCCCATAAAAATTCTCCGTAAAGTTTTGGGGTGTTTGGGCTCCATCTGATATTGATTTTCTGCGATGTAAAAAACATGGAAAAAACAGCAACTGGCACTTGGCACTTGGCACTATGTCAATAGGTTAGTACCAAAAAATGACATAAAATGACTATAAAATGATTATAAAACATCCAAGATTGATAATATAATAGCATGGAACAATAAAAAATTATAGATATGTTGGAGACGTATCAAGGAAAGGAAAGGGGGGATTCGGCCTCCCCCTTCCTTCCCTCTTCCCCCTTTCCTTCCCCTCTCCGACAAATATGGTGAGGGGGGCACCACTTGGGAAGGACCCCAAGTAGGATTCGGCCTACTTGGTGGTGCCTCCTGGTTGCTTCCTCCTCTCCCCCTACCTATATATATGTGGGAGGGGGCGCCTAGCACAACCACGACAATTGCTTAGCCGTGTGCGGCGCCCCCCTCCATCGTTTACACCCTTGGTCATATTTTCGTAGTGCTTAGGCGAAGCCCTGCTAAGATAGCCTCACCATCACCGTCACCACGTCATCGTGCTGCCGGAAATCATCCACTACTTCACCGTCTTGCTGGATCAAGAAGGCAAGGATGTCACCGAGCTGCACGTGTGCTGAACGCAGAGGTGCCATGCGTTTGGTACTCGATCAGTTGGAGCGCGAAGAAGTTCGACTACATCAATCGCGTTAACACAAACTTCCACTTACGGTCTATGAGGGTACGTAACACACTCTCCCCTCTCGTTGCTATGCATCTCCTTGATAGATCTTGCGTGTGCGTAGAATTTTTTTGTTTTCCATGCAACATTTCCCAACATCCGTATCATAAAACGCGATGAATCCTTTTGTCTGATTTTTTTCTCCGTGAATAGGTACTTATAGAATTGGAATTAGAGTCGGAGGAGGTCCAGGGGGCTCACAAGCCCTCCAGGTGCGCCCCAGGGCGCGCCCCCAGACTTGTGGCCTCTGGGTGGACCCCCTCTGGTTAATTCTTGCGCCAGTATTTTTTATATATTCCACAAAAATTCCTTGTAAATTTTCAGGTCAATTCGAGAACTTTGATTTCTACACAAAAATAACACCATGGCAATTCTGCTGAAAACATTGTCAGACCGGTTTAGTTCCATTCAAATCATGCAAATTAGAGTCCTAAACAAGGGCAAAAGAGTTTGTAAAAGTAGATACGATGGAGACGTATCATTTTATGATACGGAGCCGTTGCCACCTCATGTGCATCGGGAGGGCTGATTTGGAGTATGTTCAGGGCTCCGGAGAGGGGGATTCATCATCGTAGTCATCATCAACCCTTCTTCACCAACAATTCCATGATGCTCACTATTGGTGTCAAAACTGGTGGATCTCGGGTAGGGGGTCCCGAACTGTGCGTCTAAGGTCGATGGTAACAGGAGACAGGGGACACAATGTTTACCCAGGTTCGGGCTCTCTCTATGGAGGTAATAACCTACTTCCTGCTTGATTGATCTTAATGAATATGAGTATTACAAGAGTTGATCTACCACGAGATCGTAATGGCTAAACCCTAAAAGTCTAGCCTGCCTGACTATGATTATGAGGATATATCCCTACAGACCTAGCCCTCCTGATTTATATAGACACCGGAGGGATACAGGGTTACATAAGGTCGGTTATAGAGAAAGTAATCTTCATATTTGGTCGCCAAACTTGCCTTCCACGCCAAGGAGAGTCCCATCCGGACACGGGTAGAGTCTTCGGTCTTTTTTTCTTCACAGCCCATCAGTCCGGCCCATGTCTAATAGGCCGGACGCCTGAGGACCCCTTAGTCCAAGACTCCCTCAGTAGCCTCTGAACCAGGCTTCAATGACGAGATGTCCGACGCACAAATTGTCTTCGGCATTGCAAGGCGGGTTCCCCTTTCCGAATACTCCAAGATAGTCTTTGGACGTAATGAACGTGTCCGGATCTGCAACACAAGTACCACACACAACCATAGAAAATATAATATTGCACGAGTCCAATTCGCTGACAACTTTTTGTAATGTGACATCACGTCTGCTTGCTCATCATTTCGAACCGTTTTTCGTCTGCCGTTCCACGTTTCGAGACGCGGTTTTCATAGGCACGTCTGGTCGAAGTAGATATCGTGTCCCCTTATTGCGGGATTCTCATCAATACGGGCGTGGGTAATCTAACTGTGCTGCTTACACAGCCCTTGGGAACAGGCGAGTTTTAAGGTGAGTGGAGAGGCGCTTGATATTCACTGCCTTTATAAGGAGATAAGGATTCCCTTTTCTTCACTCACGCCTTCTATATTTCTCTACCCTTCCATTCTCGAGCTCCAGCGCCCAAGTCCTCATTCTTTCTGCCTCAAGGAAGCACTCAACCATGTCCGGATCTGGAGGGCAAGGCAAGTGCATGGCCTCCTCTATTAGGGAGAAGGACATCACCAGGCTTCGGGAGGTCGGGTATCTAGAAAGAAATCGCCCACCGGCTTCTAGCCAAGGGGCAAATCGTCCCCACCCCGAAGCCCAATGAGAGGGTGGTGTTCATCCCTCATTTCGTCCGTGGGTTAGGGTTTCCTCTCCACCCTTTCGTCTGTGGGCTTATGTTCTATTACGGGCTAGGCTTCCATGACCTAGCCCCGAATTCTTTCCTCAAAATCTCGGCATTCATTGTTGTGTGTGAGGCCTTCCTCCGCATCCAACCCCACTTCAGACTGTGGCTCAAGATTTTCAATGTGAAGCCGAAGGTGGTGGATGGCCAGCACCCGGAGTGCGGAGGCACCAGGGTGAGCAAGCTGCCCAAAGTCACATGGCCTAAAGGTACTTTTGTGGAGACCATCAAGGAGTGGCAGAAACTGTGGTTCTATATCACAGAGCCCCACGACGCCACCTGGGCCGCAGCCTCCGAATTCAAGTCCAGAGCTCCAATGTGGCTCATCTCCTGGATAGAGAAGGGCCCAAATTGGTCTTCATCGGACGAGCTGATAGCGCTACAAACGCGCATTCAAAGCATGGTGGATAAAAACATCAAGCTTGTTGATGTAATCCAGGTGATGTTGGTTCACCGGATCCTCCCATGCCAAAGCCGAAGCTGCCCCTTATGGGAATTCGACCCGAAGAAGCACCAAACCTTGGAAAGGCTCTTTGGAACCACTCACGAGGATGCCTGGAAGTTGCTCTTTAAGGGCAATGAAACGCCGCCAGCCATAGACTCGGACCGCGGGCACGATATTACCCATTCTGCCAATGCGGTAAGCCTTTCACGTCTCCAGACGCATCCTCTACTTGCTTATTTCAAGGAGGATATCTAAACTTTATTTTTTCACGTATGGACGGAGAGGGCAGAGCGGATCCAATGTTTGGCTCCATTGCCCAAGGAACCAGTCATCCCGCTCATGGCGAAGATGCTGGTGCCGGCGCCCTATAAGGCGCCGGAGAAGAAGGCCAAGAAGAAGGCCAAGGGGGTCCAGAGTGGCCCTCGCTGCAAGGGAGCTTCGGACATGTTGTCTGAAGACAAGACTCACTCCTCCACCGCCGAAGACGATGACGAGGAGGAGGAAGAAAGCACCTCTCCCCTTGATGGGGGAGGAAGAAGAGGGCGGCCTCCACAAATCTGGAGGCGGAGGCGCTCAAGAGGGGGAAGGGTCCCCTTGCGGATAACTCTGTGTGGGACGTCGACAGTAGCCCGGAGCGACGCCCCTGAAAAAAACCTCTGGCCACGTCGTAAGTACTAAAAACCCGCATATGTCCATGCATCCGGCCTCTCTTGCTTCATGATATTAATATATTAATTTATGCCATTCTAGTCCGGCCCACGATAGCTCCCTGCGATCCTCATCAAGAGGTTCGTTGGATTCGAAGGCGATGGCCAACGAATCACCGCCGGCCGCTCACTCTCCCACGGCCAAGGGCGACAATGAGGTGTTGTCCCAAAGGACCTTCCTAAGCCAGGGAGAGGTTCAGGAGGCCCCATGGGTGAAGCCAGGGGGCGAAACCTCGGCTGCCGGACACATGGGGGAGCAGACCCCCATGGAGACTGGGGATGGGGGCTTTGCCCAGTTCGGCCCCCAGACGAATACATGTCTGGAGGCCTATACGGCTCCAGAATCCGGCGAGCAACCTCCTTCGAAAGAAGGGGGTGTGCCTATTCCGCCGGTGACCTCTGTCCAGCCAGAGGCACCGGATAATCTGCTAGAAGCGCTACGAGGCGCTTCCATTGTGGATGAACACCATATCCTTATGTGTACGGTGATTGAGAGGGTTCAGTCCGTCAAGAGCGGACTAACCGAAGCCTGCAGCAGCCTGCTGACAGGTTTTGAGGTAAGCGACGCAAAAGAAAAAATCCCAATATAGACAGTAGCCCCTGAGACACTGTCCGGTGTTCGGAAAGAAGAGCTGGACAGAGGATCAATTTATTTTATCAGGAAACTAACTAAATATGTCTTATATGAATAAGCAGGCATCATTGCTGGCCGCGACCTCTGTCACGCCCTCGATGCGGCTATATCTCCCATGTGTCGAAGCACGACTTAGAGGCATAACCGCATTGAAAGCAATGTCGCAAGTGAGGTAATCTTCACACAACCCATGTAATACATAAGGGAAAGATACATAGTTGGCTTACAATCCACTTCACACAATTACATGAATAAAGCATTACATCAGCCAAATACAAACAAGGTCCGACTACGGAACCAAAATGAAAGAAGACTACCCCAAAAGCTACACAGATCCCCGGTCGACCCCAACTGGGCTCCACTACTGATCGACTAGAACGAAACAACATAAAGGACAAGATCTTCATCGAGCTCCTCCTGAGCTTGGTTGCGTCATCTGCACGGTTCAACGACACCTGCAAGCTGGTTTTGGAAGTAATCTGTGAGTCACGGGGACTCAGCAATCTCACACCCTCGCGATCAAGACTATTTAAGCTTATGGGTAAGGTAAAGGTATGAGGTGGAGCTGCAGCAAGCGACTAGCATATATGGTGGCTAACCTATTCGCAAAAGAGAGCGAGAAGAGAAGGGAAAAGCACGGTCGATAAAAGTATGATCAAGAAGTGATCCTAGAACAACCTACGTCAAGCATAACTCCAACACCGTGTTCACTTCCCGGACTCCGCCGAGAAGAGACCATCACGGTTACACACGCGGTTGATGTATTTTAATTAAGGTCAACTTCAGGTTTTCTACAACCGGACATTAACATATTCCCATCTGCCCATAACCGCGGGCATGGCTTTCGAAAGTTCAAATCCCTGTAGGGGTGTCCCAACTTAGCCCATAACAAGCTCTCACGGTCAACGAAGGATATTCCTTCTAGCGGGAAGACCCGATCAGGCTCGGAATCCCGGTTACAAGACATTTCGACAATGGTAAAACAAGACCAGCAAAGCCACCCAGATGTGCCGACAAATCCCGATAGGAGCTGCACATATCTCGTTCTCAAGGCACACCGGATGAGCAAGACATTGGGTAAGCCAACCCAGAGTTGCCCCTGGTAGCCTCGGACATCGCTCAGTTGGACCAACACTCAGAGGAGCACTGGCCCGGGGGGGTTAAAATAAAGATGACCCTTGAGTCTGTAGAACCCAAGGGAAAGAAAAGGCTAGGTGGCGAATGGTAAAACCAATGTTGGGCCTTGCTGGAGGAGTTTTATTCAAGGCGAACTGTCAAGGGGTTCCCATTATAACCCAATCGCATAAGGAACGCAAAATCCGGGAACATAACACCGATATGACGGAAACTAGGGCAGCAAGAGTGGAACAAAACACCAGGCATAAGGCCGAGCCTTCCACCCTTTACCAAGTATATAGATGCATTAATTAAATAAGAGATGTTGTGATATCCCAACAAGAATATCCATGTTCCAAACATGGAACAAGCTTCAATCTTCACCTGCAACTAACAACGCTATAAGAGGGGCTGGGCAAAGCGGTAACATAGCCAAACAACGGTTTGCTAGGACAAGGTGGGTTAGAGGCTTGGTTCAACAAAATGGGAGGCATGATAAGCAAGTGGTAGGTATCGTAGCATAGGCATAGCAAAAGAGCGAGCAACTAGCAAGCAAAGATAGAAGTGATTTCGAGGGTATGGTCATCTTGCCTGAGATCCCGCAAGGAAGAAGAACGAGTCCATGAAGAAGACAAATGGACGTAGTCGAACGGATCCTCACAAACGCAACATTATCGGAACCAACCCGAAGAAGCAACACCGGAAAGGAGCAAACAACATAGTAAACAACCAACACATGACCATGGCATGATGCACAACCAGTATGATGCATGTCCGATTTAAAGAAGCATGGCATGGCAAAGTGCACAAACAATCCTACAAATTAAGTGGAGCTCATTATGCAATGGAGTAGCATATTGAAGAAAACACCACATCCATTATTTAGTTCGATCTCGTTTATGTACCCAACAATATTAAATGTTGTTAAGCATGTCAAGAGGTGAAACATAAAGGAATTATCTATCTAAACAATTTTAAATGGGGCCGGATATAACAAACAACAAATCCGGTAAATCCCCCTATACATTAGTAATTTATTGCAACAACAATTTAAACATTTTAATTATTGTTATCATGATGCGGATGACATGAACAAGTTTATGCAATTTTTATTAAAAGTTGACAAGAGCATTATGAAGCATTTGTCACCATGGTGGAAAGGAAAGGGGTGCAACAGCAACACTAACGAAAACGGTGCCACGGCAATGTTCCGGTTCTGGTAACTCGATTGAGATACCGATGCAAAGGAGAAGTGTGCGGATGCATGCAAAAGATGGTGGGGCGCTCCCGGATTCCGGGTGTCCCGTGAGTTGGCAGCAAGGAAACGAGTGACAAAGGCACGGTGCAGACACGAGCATCTCAAACATCGCAAGCATTCATTCACGGACGTCATCTCGAGGTTATACCTTCGAAGCGTGCGTTATCGGAGGGGTTCGAGTATGATGCGGTGTAGGGGAAGTAGACATTCTTGAAATGCCGAGGGAAGTAGTGGTTCATGTCCGTAGATGTTCGGGGTCACGACATGGAACTTGACGTCCACGGGGTCTTCAACGATGGTCGTGGTACATGTTCTGTAGACGTTAGGGCGGCGTAGTGGTACACATTCATGGAGTAGGTCGTTGACGGTCTTGCTGAAATCCATAGAGCCGGTGTGATTGTTCGGGCGTCGGTCTTGTCGATGGGGTACTTGGTGACATCCACGGGATCAGTAGTTGTACATGGTCTTCGCGTTGTAGTTTGACTTGGCGATTCCAAAGCGTTCATCGGTAGCAGAACTTGGCGGTCTCGACGGTCGTCGTGGTACTTGACGTAATCCATGCAAACGGTGCATGTCCAAGCATCAATCTTCACGAAGATGTACTTGACGAGTTACCCGAGCATGTTAGTCCTCGGACTTGGGCTCCGGAGATGGTGTCGTGGTGGTCCTGCAGCAACAGCCTCCGCAAGGGCGTTGGGGGAGGAGATGGTCGTGACAGAGGACGAAACCAAGGAGCAGCAGTGCGAGGAGGGCCATGGAGGGCGTCGTGGTTGAAGGCCCGAGGTGGGTGCAGCCAGAGCAGCGTCGAGTCATGGTGCTGGACTCACCCGAGTCAACGTGGGCGCGTGGTGGCAAAGCAGCAGCTGCAAGGGCAGATCGAGGTCGGCGCTGCGGCGCAGCTCGACGGTGGCAAGGCGGCAGGGGGAACCGCGCAGGAGGAAGGAGAGGCCTGCGGCTGCGGTACAAGAAGCAACTGAGGCGCGGCTTCGGGCCATGGCGACAGCGAGGCGACGGCGAACTTGGAGGCGAGGCGGCGTCGGGCACGCAGGTGGCTGTGGCCGGACGGCATCGCCATGGGACCGGAGGAGGCGCGAGCGAGGAGACAAGGACATCGCTCCTGCTCGGGGTCCTGGGCGCGCGAGGCTGCATGGCCATGGGGATTGGGATCCCCCCTTGGTCGCGCTGAGAAGGTGAGGGAGGAAGCGAGAGGAGGGAGTAGGGATCGGGGAGAGAGCGAGAGATGGCATCGAGGACGTGGTGGCGGCGGCCATGGGAACGAGAGGGAGATAGTCTAGGGTTCGGTCGGTGTTGGAAATATGCCCTAGAGGCAATAATAAATTGGTTATTATTATATTTCCTTGTTCATGATAATCGTTTATTATCCATGCTAGAATTGTATTGATAGGAAACTCAGATACATGTGTGGATACATAGACAACACCATGTCCCTAGTAAGCCTCTAGTTGACTAGCTCGTTGATTAATAGATGGTTACGGTTTCCTGACCATGGACATTGGATGTCGTTGATAACGGGATCACATCATTAGGAGAATGATGTGATGGATGAGACCCAATCCTAAGCCTAGCACAAAGATCGTGTAGTTCGTATGCTAAAGCTTTTCTAATGTCAAGTATCATTTCCTTAGACCATGAGATTGTGCAACTCCCGGATACCGTAGGAGTGCTTTGGGTGCGCCAAACGTCACAACGTAACTGGGTGGCTATAAAGGTTCACTACAGGTATCACCGAAAGTGTATGTTGGGTTGGCACGAATCGAGACTGGGATTTGTCACTCCGTGTAAACGGAGAGGTATCTCTGGGCCCACTCGGTAGGACATCATCATAATGTGCACAATGTGACCAAGGAGTTGATCACGGGATGATGTGTTATGGAACGAGTAAAGAGACTTGCCAGTAACGAGATTGAACAAGGTATCGGGATACCGACGATCGAATCTCGGGCAAGTATCGTATCGCTAGACAAAGGGAATTGTATACGGGATTGATTAAGTCCTTGACATCGTGGTTCATCCGATGAGATCATCGTGGAACATGTGGGAGCCAACATGGGTATCCAGATCCCACTGTTGGTTATTGACCGGAGAGTTGTCTCGGTCATGTCTACATGGTTCCCGAACCCGTAGGGTCTACACACTTAAGGTTCGATGACGCTAGGGTTATAGGGAATAGATATATGTGGTTACCGAATGTTGTTCGGAGTCCCAGATGAGATCCCGGACATCACGAGGAGTTCCAGAATGGTTTGGAGGTAAAGATTTATATATGGGAAGTCCTATTTTGGTCACCGAAAAAGTTTCGGGTGCTATCAGTAACGTACCGGGACCACCGGGAGGGTCCCAGGGGTCCACCAGGTGGGGCTACCTGCCCCAGAGGGCTGTGTGGGCCAAGTGTGAGAGGGGACCAGCCCCAGGTGGGCCGGTGCACCCCCCCACCAGGACCCAAGGCGAAGAGAGAAGGGAAAAGGGGGAAACCCTAGGCTCAGATGGGCCTAAGGCCCACCTAGTGGTGCGCCCCCCTCTCTCCCCCCTTGGCCGCCCCCTTGATGGGATCTAGGGCTGGCCGCCACCCCTAGGGGTGGAAACCTAGGTGGGGGCGCAGCCCCTCCCTTTCCCCTATATATAGTGGGGGTTTTGGGCTGCCATACACACGAGAACATCTCCTTCTTGGTGCAACCCTACCCCTATCCCTCCTCATCTCTTGCGGTGCTTGGCGAAGCCCTGCTAGAGTACCACGCTCCTCCACCACCACCACGCCATCGTGTTGCTGCTGGATGGAGTCTTCCCCAACCTCTCCTTCTCCCCTTGTTGGATCAAGGCGTAGGAGACATCACCGGGTTGCACGTGTGTTGAACACGGAGGTGCCGTCCGTTCGGCACTAGGATCATCGGTGATTTGGATCACGACGAGTACGACTCCATCAACCCCGTTCACTTGAACGCTTCCGCTTAGCGATCTACAAGGGTATGTAGATGCACTCTCCTTCCCCTCGTTGCTAGATTACTCCATAGATTGATCTTGGTGATGCGTAGAAAATTTTGAATTTCTGCTACGATCCCCAACAGTGGCATCATGAGCTAGGTCTATGCATAGTTTCTATGCACGAGTAGAACACAAAGCAGTTGTGGGCATTGATTTTGTCAATTTACTTGCCGTTACTAGTCTTATCTTGATTCGGCGGCATCGTGGGATGAAGCGGCCCGGACCGACCTTACACGTACTCTTACGTGAGACTGGTTCCACCAACTGACATGCACTAGTTGCATAAGGTGGCTAGCGGTCGGATCAGATTCGATGAAAAGAGTCCTTATGAAGGGTAAATAGAAATTGGCATATCACGTTGTGGTTTTGGCGTAGGTAAGAAACGTTCTTGCTAGAAACCTATAGCAGCCACGTAAAAACTTGCAACAACAATTAGAGGATGTCTAACTTGTTTTTGCAGCATATGCCTTGTGATGTGATATGGCCAAAAGGATGTGATGAATGATATATGTGATGTATGAGATTGATCATGTTCTTGTAATAGGAATCACGACTTGCATGTCGATGAGTATGACAACCGGCAGGAGCCATAGGAGTTGTCTTAATTTATTTATGACCTGCGTGTCAACATAAACGTCATGTAATTACTTTACTTTATTGCTAAAGCGTTAGCCATAGTAGTAGAAGTAATAGATGACGAGACAACTTCAAGAAGACGCGATGATGGAGATCATGGTGTCATGCCGGTGACAACGATGATCATGGAGCCCCAAAGATGGAGATCAAAAGGAGCAAAATGATATTGGCCATATCATGTCACTATTTGATTGCATGTGATGTTTATCATGTTTTACATCTTATTTGCTTAGAACGACGGTAGCTTAAATAAGATGATCCCTCACTAAAATTTCAAGAAAGGTGTTCCCCCTAACTGTGCACCGTTGCGAAGGTTCGTTGTTTCGAAGCACCACGTGATGATCGGGTGTGATAGATTCTAACGTTCGAATACAACGGGTGTAAGCCAGATTTACACAGCAAAAACACTTAGGTTGACTTGACGAGCCTAGCATGTACAGACATGGCCTTGGAACACGGAAGACCGAAAGGTCGAGCATGAGTCGTATAGAAGATACGATCAACATGAAGATGTTCACCGATGTTGACTAGTCCGTCTCACGTGATGATCGGACACAGCCTAGTTGACTCAGATCATGTTTCACTTAGATGACTAGAGGGATGTCTATCTGAGTGGGAGTTCATTAAATAATTTGATTAGATGAACTCAATTATCATGAACATAGTCTAAATTGTCTTTGCAAATATGTTGTAGATATATAGCTCACGTTGTAGCTCCCTGTTTCAATAGGTTCCTAGAGAAAGACCAAGTTGAAAGATATTGTAAGCACTGATGCGGACTAGGTCCGTAGTCCGAGGAGTGTCCTCACTGCTACACAGAAGGCTTACGTCTTTTATGCACCGCTCGATGTGCAAACCCCTACAACATCGTCTGTGGATGTTGTGAACACCTGACAGACACATCCTGATGACTACTTGATAGTTTAGTGCACCATACTTTACGGCTTAGAATCGGGATTCCAATGACGTTTTAAACGCCATAGAACATATGAGATGTTCCAAGAGCTGAAATTGGGATTTAAGGCTCATGCCCGTGTTGAGAGGTGTGAGACCTCTGACAAGTTCTTTAGCCAACAAGATGGAGGAGAATAGCTCAACTAGTGAGCATGTGCTCAAAATGTCTGGGTGCTACAATCACTTAAATCAAGTGGGAGTTAAACTTCCAGATAAGATAGTGATTTATAGAGTTCTCTAGCCACTATCACTAAGCTACTAGATCTTCGTGATGAACTATGACATGCAAGGGATGGAGTTGATCCCGGAGCTGTTCGCGGTGCTTAAGACCGCAAAAGGTAGAAATCAAGAAGGAGCATCAAGTGTTGATGGTTTAACAAGACCACTGGTTTCAAGAAGGGAAAGGGCTAGAAGGGAAACTTCATGGATGGCAAACCAGTTGCCGCTCCAGTGAAGGAACTCATGGTTGAACCCAAACCTGAGACTAAGTGCTTCTATTGTAAGGGGAACGGTCACTGGTAGCGGAATTACCCCAAATGCATGGTAGATAAGAAGGCTGGCAACTTCAACAAAATTTATACGTGTTATTAATGTGTACCTCACTAGTACTCCTGGTAGCACCTGGGTATTGGATACCGGTTCAGTTACTATTATTGGTGACTTGAAGCAAAAGCTACGGACTAAACGGAGACTAGCTAAGGGCGAGGTGACGATGTGTGTTGGAAGTGTTTCCAAAGTTGATGAGATCACCATCGCATGCTCCATCTGCCTTCAGGATTAGTATTGAACCTAGATAAATGTTATCAGGTGTCTACGTTGAGCATGAATATGATTAGATCATGTTCATTGCAATACGGTCATTCATTTAAGTTAGAGAATAATGGTTATTCTGTTTACATGAATGATACCTTTCATGGTCATGCACCCTATGTGAATGGTTCATTGAATCTCGGTCGTGGTAATACACATGTTCATGCCAAAAGATGTAGAGTTAATAATGATAGTACCACTTTCTCGTGGCACTGCCACTTAGGTCATATTGGCATAAGATGCATGAAGAAACTCCATGTCGATGGATTTTTGGAGTCACTTGATTTTGAATCACTTGACACATGCGAGCCATGCCTCATGGGCAGGATGACTAAGACCCCGTTTTCAGGTACAATGAAACGGGCAAGTGACTTGTTGGAAATCATGCATGCTGATGCGTGTGATCCAATGAGAATTGAAGCGTGCGGTGGATATCGCTATTTTCTCATCTTCACTGACAATTTGGGTAGATATAGGTATATCTACCTAATGAAGCACAAGTCTGAAACGTTTGAAAAGTTCAAGCGATTTCAGAGTGAAGTTAAGAATCATCATAACAAAGAAGATCATGTTCCTACGATCTGATCAAAAGGGGATTTTCTGAGTTATGAGTTTGGCAATCACTTAAGACATTGTGGAATTGTTTCGCAGTTGAAGCCACCTGGAACACCACAAGGTAATGGTGTGTCCGGACGTCGTAATCGAACCTTATGAGATATGGTGCGATCTATGATGTCTCTTACCGATCTACCGCTATTATTTTGAGGTTATGCATTAGAGACAGCTGCATTCACTTTAGATAGGACACCATATAAGTCCGTTGAGACGACGTCGTATGAACATTGGTTTGGCAAGAAACCAAAGTTGTCGTTTCTTAATGTTTGGGGCTGCGATGCTTAAGGCTTCAGCCGGAGAAGCTCGAACCCAAACTGGACAAACACATCTTCATAGGATACCCAAAGGTGACAGTTGGGTATACCTTCTATCTCAGATCCGAGGGCAAATTGTTTGTCGCTAAGAACGGGTCCTTTCTCGAGAAGGAGTTTCTCTCGAAAGAATTGAGTGGGAGGAAGATAGAACTTGATGAGGTTGTCGAACCTTTATTTTAACCAGAGAGTGATGCAACACAAAAAGATGTTTTCTATGGAGCCTACGTCTGTTGAATAGGAAGTTAATGATAGTGATCATGAAGCTTCGGATCAAGTTGCTATCGAACCTCGTAGGTCGACAAGGATATGTACTACTCCTAAGTGGTACAGTAATCCTGTCTTAGATATCATGTTGTTAGACAACAATGAACCTACGAGCTATGGAGAAGCGATGGTGGGCCCGTATTCCGACAAATGGTTAGAAGCCATGAAATCCGAGATAGGATCCATGTATGGACTTTGGTGGACTTGCCCGTTGATCGGCAAGCCATCGAGATAAATGGATCTTTGAGAAGAAGACGGACATGGGCGGTAATGTTACCTTCTATGAAGCTCGACTTGTGGGAAAGAGTCTTTTCACAAGTTCAAGGAGTTGACTACGATGAGAATTTCTCACCCGTAGCGATGCTTAAGTCCGTCGGAATCATGTTAGCATTAGCTGTGTTTTTCGATTATGAAATCTGATAGATGGATGTCAAAACAAGTTTTCTTACCAGTTTTCGTAAGAAAAAGTTGTATGTGATACAATAAAAGGTTTTGTCGATCCTAAGGATGCTAAAAGGTAAGCTGGCTCCAGCGATCCTTCTATGGACTAGAGCAAGCATCTCGGAATTGGAATATATGCTTTGATGGAGTGATCAAAGCTTTTAGGTTTATACAATGTTTGCTAGAAACTTGTATTTGCAAGAAAGTGAGTGGGAGCACTACAATATTTCTGATAAGTATATGTGGATGACATATTGTTGATCTGAAATAATGTAGAATTTCTGGAAAGCATAAACGGTTGTTTGAAGAGTGTTTTTCAAAGGAAGACCTAGATAAAGCTGCTTACATATTGAGCATCAAGATCTATAGAGATAGATCAAGACGCCTGATGATACTTTCAAAGAACGCACACCTTGACATGTTTTTGAAGGAGTTCAAAATAGATCATTCAAAGAAGGGGTTCTTACCTGAGTTGTAAGGTGTGAAGTTGAGTAAGACTCAAAGCTTGACCACGGCATAAGAAAGAGAAAGGACGAAGGTCGTCCCCTATGCTTTTGTCATAGGCTCTATACGGTATGCCATGCTGAAGTACCGCACCTGATGTGTGCCTTGCCACATGTCTGGCAAGAGGGTACAAAGGTGATCTAGGAGTAGATCACCAGATAGCGGTCAAAATTATCCTTAGAGGAATAAGGAAATGTTTCTCGATTATGGAGGTGATAAAGAGTTCGACATAAAGAGTTACGTTGATGCAAGCTTAACACCTATCCGGATAGCTCTGAGTAGAGATACCGGATACATATAATGGAGCAACAATTTGGAATAGCTCCAAGTGGAACGTGGTAGCAGCATCTACGATATAAAGTTTTGTGAAATACATAGGGATCTGAATATGGCAAGACCCGTTGACTACAACCTCTCTCACAAGCATAACATGATCAAACCCAGAACTCTTTGAGTGTTTATCACATAGTGATGTGAACTAGATCATTGAGTCTAGTAGACTCTTGGATGTTGGTCACATGGCGATGTGACCTGTGAGTGTTAATCACATGGCGATGTGAACTAGATTATTGACTCTAGTGCAAGTGGGAGACTGTTGGAAATATGCCCTAGAGGCAATAATAAATTGGTTATTATTATATTTCCTTGTTCATGATAATCATTTATTATCCATGCTAGAATTGTATTGATAGGAAACTCAGATACATGTGTGGATACATAGACAACACCATGTCCCTAGTAAGCCTCTAGTTGACTAGCTCGTTGATCAATAGATGGTTACGGTTTCCTGACCATGGACATTGGATGTCATTGATAACGGGATCACATCATTAGGAGAATGATGTGATGGACGAGACCCAATCCTAAGCCTAGCACAAAGATCATGTAGTTCGTATGCTAAAGCTTTTCTAATGTCAAGTATCATTTCCTTAGACCATGAGATTGTGCAACTCCCAGATACCGTAGGAGTGCTTTGGGTGTGCCAAACATCACAACGTAACTGGGTGGCTATAAAGGTTCACTACAGGTATCTTCGAAAGTGTCTGTTGGGTTGGCACGAATCGAGACTGGGATTTGTCACTCCGTGTAAACGGAGAGGTATCTCTGGGCCCACCCGGTAGGACATCATCATAATGTGCACAATGTGACCAAGGAGTTGATCACGGGATAATGTGTTACGGAATGAGTAAAGAGACTTGCCAGTAATGAGATTGAACAAGGTATCAGGATACCGACGATCGAATCTCGGGAAAGTATCGTATCGCTAGACAAAGGGAATTGTATACAGGATTGATTAAGTCCTTGACATCATGGTTCATCTGATGAGATCATCATGGAACATGTGGGAGCCAACATGGGTATCCAGATCCCGCTGTTGGTTATTGACCGGAGAGTTGTCTCGGTCATGTCTACATGGTTCCCGAACCCGTAGGGTCTACACACTTAAGTTTCGATGATGCTAGGGTTATAGGGAATAGATATACGTGGTTACCGAATGTTGTTTGGAGTCCTGGATGAGATCCCGGACATCACAAGGAGTTCCGGAATGGTCCGGAGGTAAAGATTTATATATGGGAAGTCCTGTTTTGGTCACCGGAAAAGTTTCGGGTGCTATCGGTAACGTACCGGGACCACCGGGAGGGTCCCGAGGGTCCACCGGGTGGGGCGACCTGCCCCAGAGGGCTGTGTGGGCCAAGTGTGAGAGGGGACCAGCCCCAGGTGGGCCGGTGCGCCCCCCCACCAGGGCCCAAGGCGAAGAGAGAAGGGAAAAGGGGGAAACCCTAGGCTCAGATGGGCCTAAGGCCCACCTAGTGGTGCGCCCCCCCTCTCTCCCCCTTGGCCGCCCCCCTAGATGGGATCTAGGGCTGGACGCCACCCCTAGGGGTGGAAACCTAGGTGGGGGCACAGCCCCTCCCTTTCCCCTATATATAGTGGGGGTTTTGGGCTGCCATACACACGAGAACATCTCCTTCTTGGCGCAGCCCTACCCCTATCCCTCCTCGTCTCTTGCGGTGCTTGGTGAAGCCCTGCTAGAGTACCATGCTCCTCCACCACCACCACGCCGTCGTGCTGCTGTTGGATGGAGTCTTCCCCAACCTCTCCTTCTCCCCTTGCTGGATCAAGGCGTAGGAGACGTCACCGGGCTGCACGTGTGTTGAACACGGAGGTATCGTCCGTTCGGCACTAGGATCATCGGTGATTTGGATCACGATGAGTATGACTCCATCAACCCTGTTCACTTGAACGCTTCCGCTTAGCGATCTACAAGGGTATGTAGATGCACTCTCCTTCCCCTCGTTGCTAGATTACTCCATAGATTGATCTTGGTGATGCGTAGAAAATTTTGAATTTCTGCTATGATCCCTAACACTCGGGCCTTAGCTGGAGTTTGTGAGGCCCAGGTGGGCAGCGGGGAGTGATGGGCCTAGTGGAGAGGGAGGGCCACGCCTAGGGAGACCGGCGGCTGGGCCTTGGGCCTTTTGGTCAGGCCGCAGGAAGAGAGGAGGGGGGTTAGCTGGGCCTAAAGGGCCGGCCTAGTAAAGAAGGAAGTGACCAGAGGCCTGGCTGGACTGATGGGCTCTCTCCTCCTTCTCTCTTATTATTTCTTTAACAGAAAACAAGAGAAGAAAAAGAAATGAAGAGGGGGTTTAGGGAGCAAAGTTGGACTCGCGAATAAATTTCCTGGACTCACAAAAATGAGTTTGACCCAAGAAAAATAGAAACGGCAAGATTGAAAGATACAAATTCAAACTCATTTGAATTTAATTCGAATGGGTTTGAACTAGGACTTGGTAAAAGGAAGGTCCAAAAATGTTCAGATTTTTGGTGGAGCTCTGGAAAATGATGAAAGAGTATAAGCAAAGTTTGGGGACCAAACTTGAAGCGAGAAAAAGCATGTGATTATTTGCAAGTGTGTTCATGGGTGATTCCGAAAATAGAATATTTAATATAGCTCCCTAATATCGGGAGGATATGTTATAAAGAGAAGTCATCCTTCCCTCGATTTAAATGGATCGAAGATCCATTCGATTTACTTAAAAGAGTTTTGAAACGGGTGCAATAATAATGGCATGATGACATGATGCAATGCAAAAATAAAACACACGGAGAAACCCGGAACCTATGGAAGACTTCTCGAGCATCGGTCTTGGGGCGTCACAACCTCACACACTGCCGAAGTCTCCGGACTAAAGCAGAGACTGGAGCGGGCCGAGGAGGAGCTCGGCCAAGCGAGGAAGCAGCTAGAAGACAAGCAAGGTATGTACTGACTGGTTGTATATTCGGAAAGAATAAATAATGCATATTGATCGGAGTGCCATGATATGTGTAGGAGCAGCGACCGAGGTCGAGGTCCTTAAACAAGCCCTGGCCCAGGCCAAGGAGAAAGCTGCCAAGGAAAAAGCCGCCCGTGAGAAGCACAAGGCCCGGCTTGATGAGGTCCAGCAAGAGCTCCAGGATGCGGTGAAGAAATGCGAATCCTTGGAGCGCGACGTTTCAGCTCGAGAGACCGAACTCGCTATGGCCCACCAAAGCGCGGAAGAGGCCCGGATGGAGGCCCAGGGCGCCCTCCAAGAGATCCAGGAGGCCAAGAAAATCGTGGCGGGTGAGGCATTTAGTATGCAAATCAAATATGTGAAGAAGAAGTATCTCTTACTAACCTAGATTCGGAGTTCTCTAGGGGCATTTGCAGATCTGCCGCGCAGTGTGTCTGACGCTGCGGAGTTCTTCCGAGCCGAAGAAGGGAGCTCTACGGAGAAGCTGTTCTGGTCGCAATATCTTGCGCCAGAACATCCAGTGCCCTTTAGTGGTCAACTAAAACAGCTGGTCGAGCTGCATAGGATGGCCGAACTGGCCATGAAGGATTTAATAATCCGGCTATGGTCTGCCGAAGCTATACCCGGTAGCTACTTCGGGCTCGTGAAGAGGCTGGTGAATGCCTGCCCTCGACTGGACGTCATCAAGCGGTAGGTCTTCATCGAGGGCGCGCACATGGCCTTCGCCCGCATCAAGGTGTGGTGGGCAAAGATGGACGCCGTCAAGCTTACGACCGCGGGGGACCGCCAGAGGGCAAGGAGCACCGCACGCCCAAGCGGTATTTTGAAGACGTCCTGGAGGGATCTCGTATTGTGGCGACACAATGTGCGCAAGACATTATTTTCGAATGAATACAGTCATGCTGTCTCTGCCTTGTATGATGAAACAAAGTCGTTATGTAATATAATGTTTGTTATTTAAAAAATTTCACCTCCTGTGCGGCCGTGTTGTGTGAAATCTGAGAGTTGGCCAGTCGTCGGCTTCTGCCCCCATGTAGGTAGTACGGGGGTGTTCAGGATGTAATCTAAACACTCTTGATCCAATTGTTTGGTCCTTGAAGAAGGTGTTTATCGTGACGAACCAGGCAATCGGACTATGCGGCTTTAGCACCCTCACTTAGCCATAGGAGTTTGACAATGAAAATATAGGCGCAGCCCCTAGTATCCGAACTAGGATGCTGTAAACACCTGATCGGGTAAGTACCGATCCCTCGCGTAATGCGGAAAAAATCTCTAAGGATTTGAGACCTCCGAAGAGCTGACCGGCTCTTGCCGCATCATGACAGTCAGTTTTCGGCTTTCTCTACTGATGTGCTCCTCCGGGTAAACCAGGGCATAATCGCAGTAGTTCTCCCTTTACTACCCTAGCCGATATAACGGAATGTAAGGTAGCAAGCACAGGAGCCGGGCAACCCAACTATTGACCAAAGACATGATTCGGAGCCAATGCATATAGTGCTAAATTTAGGGTGCCGAACTATACTGTACAAAGTGTTCAGACTTTGTTGCCGTGTTGTGTGGCGCTATGAAGCCCCTGGCAAATTCAAACGTACCAAAGTGTACGGGTGCTATTTGATAAAGTTATCAAAAAAGAAAAAGAAGAAAGGGTAGTAAGCAAAAGCCGTAAAATTTGGGCCGCAAACTGTTTCCATTATAATTTCAGTAGTGCATTAAAGCGCATTTATACAAGTGGTGCAATAAGCAGAAGACTATTTAATATGCCTTACCCAAAGGAGAGCTGAGTGTGGGTCCTGAAAACAGGTAAAGGGCTCGTTAAAGAAACCACCTAAAAATTCCCCAGTACGTCGATGCTTCTTGTCGTCTTGGTGTATTTATCCTTCAAAAAGAACCGATGGTCAAGCCGTCAGGGAAGGCCTGTAAAAAACAAACCTGAAAAGGAGAAAAAAGGAAACAGTGAAAGTATGTGTGTCCAGGGGCGGTCGAGCCGTATTGTGGATCACAAGCTAGTTATGCCTCAGTCTATGCCCAAGGTATTTTGAGTGCGTAATTATGTACGCGCGGTACGGATGCCGCTGCTTGATCATGGCTGGGACGGAGGCCGAATTGTTAGTCGAGCTCTTGACGAGCCGAGGTGTCCTGCTGCAGAATAGTCCGGACTCTCTTGACAGTGTCCGGGAACTCGGCCGCCAAATTAAAGTTCTGCTTGAAAAGGCCGCTCTGTACTTCTGCTGCTAAGGCAGCGGTGTGCTCCTCGGCTTCCAGGATATCAGTCCATCTATTGTTGAGCAGATCTTGATCAGCTTGAAGCTGCTGCTGTTTATTTTTCAGGCTCTTTGCAGTGGCTATTAGCTGGCGCTTGAAGCGCTCTTGTTCGAGAGGTTCCTCAGGCACGATAAAATCCTCGGTGCCGAGGCTTACCTCATCCTCAGAGAGCGGAAGATAATTACTGTCCTCCGAGTCTTCGTGCGTGGCCTGTTTACCAGGGCTAACTTGCCCATCTTACCATTCATCCTGTTCGGAAGTTGGCTGAACGGGGTCTTATGATGATTTGTATGAATTGGCTGAGAATGCAGGCATCACCGCCTTCCTCCACGACCAACGCGAATAGTATCTCTTACTCACCAATATCTTTGTGCAAAACTTTCATTTCCATGCTAGGAGCTCACCACCTACGGTGGAATTTTATTTATATGATGAGGATAAGTAGACACTTCGTGATTTTTGTCGGGTTTGTTTGATCCCTTTTGAGGGCAGTGTAGAGGAACCACATCGTGACGATGTGGATGGGTTTATTGATACCATTGCTGTAGGGGAAACGAGGAAGGTTTCCGACACACGAATTACTAGCATACACTTTCCTGTTCTACGTTACTTTGCTATATTTGCTAGTAGATGCTTAATTGGGCGCGGAAACTGTGGAAACCTGAGTGCCCCTGATATTGTTATTTTGTGCCATGCCTTATTTCGTGATGACACATTTAGTTTGGGCGCTATTGTTGCAAAGCAGTTAAATCTTAACCGTACTAAGGGCCTCGTCCTTGGAGGCATCTTCGCCTCGCGCCTCGCTGCAGATTTTAACATACCTATTAGGCATTATGAGAAAGAAGAAAAATTATTGCCTCCTGTTTATCTAGATTATAAGAGTATGGCAGCACATGATTTTATTGTTAAGAATAGGGAAAAGGCGCTTAAGTACAAATTAATATTTGGTAAAAATCACCCTGAGACTATTACCTTGCCTGCTCCTTCCTTGTTTGATTTATCTGCAGGCAAGTACCTTGTTCCGTTGGAGGCCATTCACGCCTACCGGAACCCTACATCAGCTACAGAGCCAGAGCCAGAACCACAATTTGATCCTCCACGACAGTCTGATTACCAGTGGAATCCGGAGGTGATTGCCAACCAGTGGAAATCCGAGGCTTCTTCACATTACGACCCCAACTATTACTATGGATATCCGCCAGGCCAGCCGTGGACATAGACCAACTTAGGCCAAAAGCCTAAGCTTGGGGGAGTATGTATTTCTCACCGACATTACATTCATGTTCACACACTTATTGCTAGTTGTTGGTGCTCATACTTTTTCATTGTATCATCCATGCTAGTTTATTTTCCTTTTTATGCTTTCTTCTTGTGTGTTTGATAAGCCTTAAGGAAAAACAAAAAAAATTAGTTGTAGCTTTTAGCTAGTTTACTTTCCATGCTTGTAGTAGTAATTAAAAAGAAAACCCAAAAAGATTTCTCATTCTTCTTTTGCTTGTTGGGAGCTTTCCCGTGTAAATAGTTTTATTTCTTTTCTTTGGGGGTCGAGAGGAGAAGACCATAATTAAAATGTTAAAGTGGCTCTTATATGCATTATTGTTGAGCTAACAAAGAGCCCATATTACCCTGTCTTCTCTCTTGAATTGAATCCTTATAGATTCTAGCTTATTCCAATGCACGTGCACTATTATTATTATTATTATCCACATTATTCGGTCGTGCAAGTGAAAGGCAACAATGATGATTATATGATGAAATTATTGAGATGAGAAAAGCTGGTATGAACTCGACCTCTCTTGTTTTTGTAAATATGATTAGTTCATCGTTCCTGATTCAGCCTATTATGAATAAACATGTTTGCAATGACAATTAGAGATTATAGTTGCTTATGCCATGTTTAATTAGCTACGAGCTTATAATGGTTTACCTTGCGTGCTAACATGCTATTAAAATGGTTGTGATGTGGTATGATAGGGTGGTATCCTCTTTTGAACGATTCGAGTGGCTTGACTTGGCACATGTTCATGCATGTAGTTGAAACAAAATCAACATAGCCTCTACGATATTTATGTTCATGGTGCATTATATCCCACTCATGCTTGCATTCGGTGTTGATTAATTGTAATGCATGTTCATGACTATTGTCACTCTCTAGCTGGTCGCTTCCCAGTCTTTTGCTAGCCTTCCAATTCCATAAACCCCAAAGTTATTCCATATGAGTCCACCATACCTACCTATATACGGTATCTACCTACCGTTCCAAGTAAATTTGTATGTGCCAAACTCTAAACCTTCAAATAAACATTCTATTTTGTATGCTCGAATAGCTCATGTATCAACTAGGGTTGTCTGTATCTTCCATATTAGGCGGGTTATTCTCAAGAGGAGTGGACTCCGCTCCTCACTCACGAGAAAATGGTTGGTCACTGGGATGCCCAGTCCCATGCTTTATGCAAATCAAATGAAATTAATTGCAAACAAAACTCCCCCGGGACTGTTGTTGGTTGGAGGCACTCGTTGTTTAGAGCAAGCCATGGATTGATGCTTGTTGGTGGAGGGGGAGTATAAACTTTACCATTCTGTTTGAGAACCGCCTATAATGTGTGTAGCATGGAAGATATCGCCATCTCTTGGTTGTTATGTTGACAATGAAAGTATACCGCTCAAAATATTATTCATATATATTTCAAAACCGAGCTCTGGCACCTCTACAAATCACTGCTTCCCTCTGCGAAGGGCCTATCCATTTACTTTTATGTTGAGTCATCATCCTCTTATTAAAAAGCACCAGTTGGAGAGCACCGCTGTCATTTGCATCCATTACTGTTAGTTTACATTGAGCATGACTTGACTGGATCTCTTTTACCATGAATTACAATGTCTAGTCAGTCCTTGATCTTTAAAGGTGCTCTGCATTTATGTTTTGCGGTCTCAGAAAGGGCTAGCGAGATACCATCTTGTTATATCATATCATGATTTGTTTCGAGAAAATGTTGTCATCTGATATTTATTATTATTGCTCACTAGTTGATTATGCCATTGATATGAGTAAACATGAGACCTAAATGTTATTGTGACTATGGTTAGTTCATAATCTTTGCTGAAAAATTGAATGCTCGCTTTACATATTTACAACAACAAGAGAAAACAGAGTTTGTAAAAGTTTTTCTTTATCACTTTCAGTTTATCAACTGAATTGCTTGAGGACAAGCAAAGGTTTAAGCTTGGGGGAGTTGATACGTCTCCGTCGTATCTACTTTTCCGAGCACTTTTTCCCTTGTTTTGGACTCTAACTTGCATGATTTGAATGGAACTAACCCGGACTGACGCTGTTTTCAGCAGAATTGCCATGGTGTTATTTTTGTGCAGAAATAAAAGTTCTTGGAATGACCTGAAAATCAACGGAGAATTTTTTTGGAATATATAAAAAATATCGGAAGGAAGATCCACGTCAGGGGGCCTCCACTTGTCCACGAGGGTGGGGGATGCGCCCCCTGCCTCGTGGGCCCCCTGACGCTCCATCGACCTCAACCTTGACTCCATATATTCACTTTCGAGGAGAAAACCCAGAGAGAAGGATTCATCATGTTTTACGATACGGAGCTGCCACCAAGCCCTAAACTCTCTCGGGAGGGCTGATCTGGAGTCCGTTCAGGGCTCCGGAGAGGGGAATCCATCGCCATCATCATCATCAACCTTCCCCCATCACCAATTTCATGATGCTCACTGCCGTGCGTGAGTAATTCCATCGTAGGCTTGCTGGACAGTGATGGGTTGGATGAGATTTATCATGTAATCAAGTTAGTTTTGTTAGGGTTTGACCCCTAGTATCCACTATGTTCTGAGATTGATGTTGCTATGACTTTGCTATGCTTAATGCTTGTCACTAGGGCTCGAGTGCCATGATTTCAGATCTGAACCTATTATGTTTTCATCAAAATATGAGAGTTCTTGATCCTATCTTGCAAGTCTATAGTCACCTATTATGTGTTATGATCCGTTAACCCCGAAGTGACAATAATCAGGATACTTACCGGTGATGATCGTAGTTTGAGGAGTTCATGTATTCACTATGTGTTAATGCTTTGATTCGGTACTCTATTAAAAGGAGGCCTTAATATCCCTTAGTTTCCAATAGCACCCCACTGCCATGGGAGGGTAGGACAAAAGATGTCATGCAAGTTCTTTTCCATAAGCATGTATGACTACATTCGGAATACATGCCTACATTACATTGATGAATTGGAGCTAGTTCCGTGTCACCCTAGGTTATGACTGTTACATGATGAACCGCATCCGGCATAATTCTCCATCACCGATCCATTGCCTACGAGCTTTCCATATATTGTTCTTCGCTTATTTAATTTTCAGTTGTTGTTGTTATCATCACTATTAAACAGCAAAAATATTGCTTTTGCTACCGTTACCACTACTATCATATTACTTTGCTACTAAATACCTTGCTGTAGATATTAAGTTTCCAGGTGTGGTTGAATTGACAACTCAGCTGCTAATACTTGAGAATATTCTTTGGCTCCCCTTGTGTCGAATCAATAAATTTGGGTTGAATACTCTACCCTTGAAAACTGTTGCGATCCCCTATACTTGTGGGTTATCAGTTCCCCTTTCCGAATACTCCAAGGTAGTCTTCGGACGCAATGAACGTGTCTAGATCTGCAACACAAGTACCACACACAACCAAAGAGAATATAATATTGCACTAGTCCAATCCGCTGACAACTTTTAGTAATGTGACATCACGTCTGCTTGGTCATCATTTCGAACCGTTTTCCGTCTACCGTTCCACGTTTCGAGACGCGGTTTTCATAGGCACATCTTGTCAAAGCAGAGATCGTGTACCCTTATTGCGGGTTTCTCATCAATACGGGTGTGGGTAATCTAACCGCACCATTTACACAACCCTTGGGAACATGCGAGTTTTAAGGCGAGTGGGGAGGCGCTTGATATTCACTGCCTTTATAAGGAGATAAGGATTCCCTTTTCTTCACCCACACCTTCTCTCTTTATTTGCCCTTCCATTCTTGAGCTCCAGCTCCCAAGTACTCATTCTTTCCGCCTCAAGGAAGCACTCAACCATGTTTGGATCTGGAGGTCAAGGCAAGTGGATGGCCTCCTCCGTTAGGGAGAAGGACATCACCAGGCTTCGGGAGGCCGGGTATCTGGCGAAAGAAATTGCCCACCGGCTTCCATCCAAGGGGCAAATCGTCCCCATCCCGAAGCCCAACGAGAGGGTGGTGTTTATCCCTCATTTCGTCTGCGGGTTAGGGTTTCCTCTCCACCTTTTCACTCGCGGGCTTATGTTCTATTACGGGCTAGACTTCCATGACCTAGCCCCGAATTCTTTCCTCAACATCTCGGCATTCATTGTTGTGTGTGAGGCCTTCCTCTGCATCCAACCCCACTTCGGACTATGGCTCAAGATTTTCAACATGAAGCCGAAGGTGGTGGATGGCCAGCACGCGGAGGGCGGAGGCACCATGGTGAGCAAGCTGCCCAAAGTCACATGGCCCAAAGGTACTTTTGTGGAGACCGTCAAGGAGTGACAGAAACTGTGGTTCTATATCACAAAGCCCCGCGGCGCCACCTGGGCCACGACATCCGAATTCAAGTCCGGAGCTCCAATGCGGCTCACCTCCTGGATAGAGAAGGGCCCAAATTGGTCTTCGTTAGACGAGATGATAGCACTACAAACGCGCGTTCAAAGCATGGTGGATAAAAACATCAAGCTCGTCGACGTAATCCAGGTGATGCTGGTTCACCGGATCCTCCCATGCCAAAGCCGAAGCTGCCCCTTATGGGAATTCAACCCAAAGAAGCACCAAACCTTGGAAAGGCTCTTCGGAACCACTCACGAAGATGCCTGGAAGTTGTTCTTTAAGGGCAACGAGACGCCGCCAGCCATAGACTCGGACCGCGGGCATGATATTACCCATTCTACCAATGCTGTAAGCCTTTCACGTCTCCAGATGCATCCTCTACTTGCTTGTTTCAAGGAGGATATCTAATTTTTTTTCCAGGTATGGACGGAGAGAGCGGAGCGGATTCAATGTTTGGCTCTGCTGCCTGAGGAACCAGTCATCCCGCTCCTGGCGAAGATGCTGGTGCCGGCGCCCTATAAGGCGCCGGAGAAGAAGGCCAAGAAGAAGGCCAAGGGGGTCCGTAGTGGCCCCCATCGCAAGGGAACTTCAGACGTGTCGTCCGAAGACAAGACTCTCTCCTCCGCCACCGAAGACGATGACGAGGAGGCAGAAGAAAGCACCTCTCCCCCTGATGGGGGGAGGAAGAAGAGGGCGACCTCCACAAATCTAGAGGCGGAGGCGCCCAAGAGGGGGAAGGGTCCCCTTGCGGATATCTCTGTGTGGGACGTCGGCAGCAGCCCGGAGTGACGCCCCCGAAACAAGCCTCTGGCCACGTCATAAGAACTAAACCCCGCATATGTCCATGCATCCTGCCTCTCTTGCTTCATGATATTAATATGTTAATTTATGCCATTGCAGTCCGGCACACAACAGCTCCCTGCGATCCTCATCAAGAGGTTTGTTGGATTCGAAGGCGATGGCCAGCGAATCACTGTCGGCCGCTCACTCTCCCATGGCCAAGGGCGATGATGAGGTGTTGTCCCAGAGGACATTCCCAGGCCAGGGAGAGGTTCAGGAGGCCGCCTGGGTGACGCTAGAGGGCGAAACCTCGGCTGCTGGACACATGGGGGAGCAGACCCCCATGGCGACTGGGGATGGGGGGCTTTGCTTAGTTCGGCCCCCAACCGGATACAAGTCCGAATGCCTATACGGCTCTGGAATCTGGCGAGCAACCTCCTTCTAAAGAAGGGGGTGTACCTATTCCGTCGGTGACCTCTGTCCAACCAGAGGCACTGGATAATCTGCTGGAAGCGCTACGAGGCGCTTCCATTGTGGATGAACACCGTATCCTTATGGGTATGGTGATTGAGAGGGTTCAGTCTGTCAAGAGCGGACTAACCGAAGCCTGCAGCAGCCTGCTGACAGGTTTTGAGGTAAGCGATGCAAAAGAGAAAATCCCAATATAAATAGTAGTCCCTGAGACACTGTCCGGTGTTCGAAAAGAAGAGCCGGGCAGAGGATCAATTTATTTTATCAGGAAACTAACTAAATATGTCTTATATGAATAAGCAGGCATCATTGCTGGCCGCGACCTCACACACTGCTGAAGTCTCCGGACTAAAGTAGAGACTGGAGCGGGCCGAGGAGGAGCTCGGCCAAGCGAGGAAGCAGCTAGAAGACAAGCAAGGTATGTACTGACTGGCTGTATATTCGGAAAGAATAAATAATGCATATTGACCGGAGTGCCATGATATGTGTAGGAGCAGCGACCGAGGTCGAGGTCCTTAAACAAGCCCTGGCCCAGGCCAAGGAGAAAGCTACCAAGGAAAAAGCCGCCCGTGAGAAGCACAAGGCCCGGCTTGATGAGGTCTAGCAAGAGCTCCAGGATGCGGTGAAGAAATGCGAATCCTTGGAGCGCGACGTTTCGGCTCGAGAGACCGAACTCGCTATGGCCCGCCAAAGCGTGGAAGAGGCTCGGATGGAGGCCCAGGGCGCCCTCCAAGAGATCCAGGAGGCCAAGAAAATCGTGGCGGGTGAGGCATTTAGTATGCAAAGCAAATATGTGAAGAAGAAGTATCTCTTACGAACCTAGATTCGGAGTTCTCCAGGGGCATTTGCGGATCTACCGCGGAGTGTGTCTGACGCTGTGGAGTTCTTCCGAGCCGAAGAAGGGAGAGCTACTTCGGGCTTGTGAAGCGGCTGGTGAATGCCTGCCCTCGGCTGGACGTCATCAACCGATAGGTCTTCATCGAGGGCGCGCGCATGGCCTTCGCCCGCGTCAAGGTGTGGTGGGCGAAGATGGACGTCGTCAAGCTTACGACTGCGGGGCCGCTAGAGGGCAAGGAGCACCGCACGCCCGAGCAGTATTTTGAAGACGTCCTGGAGGGGTCTCGTATTGTGGCGACACAATGTGCGCAAGACATTATTTTCGAATGAATACATTCATGTTGTCTCTGCCTTGTATGATGAAACAAAGTCGTTATGTAATATAATGTTTGTTGTTTAAAAAATTTCACCTCCTGTGCGGCCGTGTTATGAAATCTGAGAGTTGGCCAGTTGTCGGCTTCTGCCCCCACGTAGGTAGTACGGGGGTGTTCGGGATGTAATCTAAACACTCTTGATCCAATTGTTTGGTCCTTGAAGGAGGTGTTTAGCGCGACGAACCAGTCAATTGAACTATGCGGCTTTAGCACCCTCACTTACCCATAGGAGTTTGACAATGAAAATATAGGCGCAGCCCCTAGTATCTGAACTAGGATGTTGTAAACACCTGATCGGGTAAGTACCGATCCCTCGCGTAATGCGGAAAAAATCTCTAAGGATTTGAGACCTCCGAAGAGCTGACCGGCTCTCGCCGCATCATGACAGTCAGTTTTCGGCTTTCTCTACTGAGGTGCTCCTCTAGGTAAACCAGGGCACAATCGCAGTAGCTCTCCCTTTACTACCCTAGCCGATATAACGAAACATAAGGTAGCAAGCACAGGAGCCGGGCAACCCAACTATTGACCAAAGACATGATTCGGAGCCAATGCATATAGTGCTAAATTCGGGGTGCTGAACTATACTGTACAAAGTGTTCGGACTTTGTTGCCATGTTGTGGGGCGCTATGAAGCCCCTGGCAAATTGAAACGTACCAAAGTGTACGGGTGCTATTTGATAAAGTTATCAAAAAAGAAAAAGAAGAAAGGGTAGTAAGCAAAAGCCGTAAAATTTGGGCCGCAAACTGTTTCCATTATAATTTCAGTAGTGTGTTAAAGCGCATTTATACAAGTGGTGCAATAAGCAGAAGGCTATTTAATATGCCTTAACCAAAGGAGAGATGTGTGTGGGTCCTGAAAACAGGTAAGGGGCTCGTTAAAGAAACCACCTAAAAATTCCCCAGTACGTCCATGCTTCTTGTCGTCTTGGTGTATTTATCCTTCAAAAAGAATCGATGGTCAAGCCGTCAGGGAAGGCCTGTAAAAAACAAACCTGAAAAGGAGAAAAAGGAAACAGCGAAAGTATGTGTGTCCGGGGGCGGTCGAGCCGTATTGTGGATCACAAGCTAGTTATGCCTCCGTCTATGCCCAAGGTATTTTGAGTGCGTAGTTATGTACGCGCGGTACGGATGCCGCTGCTTGATCAGGGCTGGTACGGAGGCCGAATTGCTAGTCGAGCTCTTGACGAGCTGAGCTGTCCTGCTGCAGAATAGTCCAAACTCTTTTGATAGTTTCCGGGAGCTCGGTCGCCGAATTAAGGTTCTGCTTGGAAAGGCCGCTCTGTACTTCTACTGCTAAGGCAACGGTGTGCTCCTCGGTGCGTTCCGTGTTTCCATTAATTGGTATGACGCCGCGTGGTCCGAGCATCTTGAGCTTGAGATAAGCGTAGTGTGGCACCATGTTGAATCGAGCAAATGCGGTTCGTCCAAGCAGTGTGTGATAGCCGCTGCAAAAGGGGACGATATCAAAGATTAACTCCTCGCTTCAGAAGTTGTCCGGAGATCCGAAGACAACCTCTAGTGTGATTGAGCCCGTACAGCGGGCCTCTACACCTGGTATTACTCCTTTAAAGGTAGTCTTTGTGGGCTTGATAGGTGATGGATTAATGCCCATTTTTCACACTATATCTTGGTAGAGCAGGTTGAGGCTGCTGCCACCGTCCATCAGGACTCGCGTCAGGTGGAATCCATCAATTATTGGGTCTAGGACAAGTGCGGCTGAACCGTCGTGACGGATACTGGTCAGATGATCCCAACAATCGAAAGTGATCTGGCATGACGACCATGGATTAAATTTTGGGGCGACTGGTTCTATCGCGTAGACGTCCCTGAGCACGCGCTTGCACTCCCTCTTGGGGATGTGGGTAGCGTATATCATGTTCACCGTTTTGACCTGAGGGGGAAACTTCTTCTGTCCCCCTGTGTTCGGTGGTCGGGGCTCCTCGTCGTCGTCCTCGCTTTGCGATCCCTTCTCCTTGCTTTTGGCATTTAACTTGTCGGCCTATTTAAAAGCCCAACAATCTTTGTTGGTATGATTGGGTGGTTTTTCTGGGGTGCCATGGATCTGGCACGGACGATCGAGTATGCGGTCCAAGCTGGATGAGCCCGAATTGTTCTTTTTGAACGGCTGCTTCCACTGATTGGACATAGAGTCACTGAATCCGGCATTGACCGCCATATCATTGGTGTTGTCATTGTTGTTTTGACGCTTGTGTCTGTTATGTCAGGACTTGTCATTGCTATTTCTGGCTTCAGAGGTGTCGGCGTTGCTTGCATTGTTTTTGCTACGGGCCAGCCAACTATCTTCACCCGCACAAAAGCGGGTCATGAGTGCCGTGAGGGCTGCCATGGACTTCGGCTTTTCTTGGCTAAGGTGGCGGACAAGCCACTCGTCGCAGATGCTATGTTTAAAGGCCGCTAGGGCTTCAACATCCGGACAATCGACGATCTGGTTCTTTTTGGTTAGGAACCTAGTCCGGAATTTCCTGGCTGACTCTCCGGGCTGTTGAACTATATGCTTAAGTCATCGGCATCTAGTGGTCGGACATATGTACCTTGGAAGTTGTCACGGAAGGCGTCTTCCAAATCCTCCCAACTGTCAATAGAGTTTTCGGGCAGACTGTTTAACCAATGCTGTCGTGGAATTATCACGGCAGATGTCCTAGTGAAAGGACTTAGTCATGGAGCCATCGCAACTAGGAAGCTTAAAGAGGTTAATCAGGACAAAGGACACGAGAGGCTTATACTGGTCCGACCCCTTGCGGTGAAGGTAAATACTAGTCCAGTTGTTGTGGTATTGCTAGGTTTCGATGACCAAGGAGCAAAATACGCTAGCTTGGCTCTCGATCTGTTGTTTATTGCCCTAAGCCGCCGCTGGGTCGTCCCCTTATATACACAGGTTGACGCCCTGTGGCCTACAGAGTCCCGGCCGGCTCATACAACGTGTCCGGCTCGGTGACATCTTTTACATGCCTTACTTTACAAGTCTTATCATACATGGCAGTTTATACTCATGGGCCTTAAGCCGCCTCTAGGCTTCGGCCTACTACAAACCTTAGCATAAACCCTCACCTTGTGTACTCTTCGGGCTTCCTTTAGTTAACCCGCCATTGCTATTGACCCGGCCCCTCCTGGCCGGGTCATTCCTGGTAGTCATATCCCCAACATTAGGCCCCAGGTTGATTTGAACTTTGTTCTTGTCAATCTCCAACACTTAGACGAAATCCATATTCCGCTGTTTTATAAAAGCTCTGGAACCCGCCATGACGTCATCTTCAAAAAATTTGGAAACCTGCCACGACGTCATCTGTAACGGATCCTTATCTTAAATGGTTTCCGAGAATCGAGGCTTCCATTTAGCTGGATAATCATTGCTTTTAGCCTTCCTCGATTTTCGCGCCTGCCTGTTCACCTATCTCCTTATAAATAGGCACGGCCGGTCCTTCTTCCTTCTTCTTCCTTCTCTCGCAACCTCTCTGCCGCTCAAGCTCCGCCGCCGCAGCGCTCACCGTCGTCCTCAACTTTGGCCGCTGCATCACCCTGAGCTTGTCCAGAGAACGGCGGCGACCCTCCGCAGTAGATCTGCATCCGTAAGTTCTTACATTTCCGCACCTTTAGATCCGCATTAGGGTTGCAAGTTCGTCGGTGTTTTTTGTTGTTCATCACATATTCCTTGCAGTTTCTCCACCGCACCCTCCTTTGATCTAAAAGAAGTATAAAACCTACGCGGTAGTTGTTTTGCATCCACTTCAGATGCTAATAGATCCCTTTCTCTTGTACAAAGGCCTCTTTAGAACTGACAAACTCCTCTGTGCTGGTTTTTTAGGTCTAGATTTATTTTTTCTTTTTTGAACCATTTTGATCCAAAATAATAGCAACAACTCGTGAAACTTGTTTATCTCAGCACTTAGCCAATTCTGACTCGGGCAACCTTTGAATATCTTTAGTCATGGCGGCTTATCATGCTGGCTCATTTTTCCTTTATATATCATTATCCCTTACTTAAGTCGCCATTACTCATCTGTACTATAATCATTAACCTGTAACTCCACCAATTAATTTGAACCGGCAAATTGCTTTCTTTTCAGCTTGTCCTTTTTAATCATGCCATCAAAAGCGCCAACAGTCTGCAACTGGGTCCCTTCCACGGTTACTAACGACACTTTGAAAGATTTTGTCACCATCGGATATTTGCCGGAGAAGAATATTATGTCCTATCATGCTCCTGACCTAGCCGAAGAACGGCCTCAGCCCAAAGACGGTGAAGTCATCATTTTTACCGATCACATGAATCGGGGGTTTTCACCACCCGGTTCAAAGTTCTTCAGAGACATTCTACATTTTTTCAAACTTCATCCTCAAGATCTTGGACCCGACTCCATATCCAACATCTGCAATTTCCAAGTTCTCTGTGAGGTTTATCTTCAAGAAGAACCGACCGTTGAACTCTTCAGAGAGTATTTCTATCTAAACCGCCAGAATGAATGCACCAATGGTCCTAGCTTGGAACTTGGTCGAATTTCGATTCAGCGCCGACAGGGCGCTATCTTTCCCTTAGTAGTCTTACCAAGCCATCCCAAGGATTGGGACCAAACTTGGTTTTACTGCAAAGACACTTCACCAGCTGATGAAAAGCCACTGCTGGGTTATCGCGTGGAGCGTCTTGAATCTAAGTTTGTGATCCCTGACAAGCTGACTGCCGCTGAACGCAAGAAGCTCTTACCATCCATCAAAAGGATTCAAGCTTTATTGGGAAATGGCCTAACTGGAGTTGACATGATCCGTTGCTGGATCGCATGGCGGGTCATCCCTCTAAGCCGCCGATCCAACCTGATGTATAAATATGGCGGAGGCCCAGATGACCCTCTGCATCATAGCTCTGTACAACTGACTGAAGAGGACATTGTTGCAATGTCAACCATCCTCATAAACGGAAAATACAAGGACTGTAGTAAAGTTGGATTAAATCCTTTCTGCAAACTTAACCCGGCACCAGAGGTAAATCCCCTTGACCCCCTTTTGCTTTCAGTAGTTAAGTACTTGCATGACTTTTAACCTATTATTTGCCTATAGGCCAAATCTGACTTCTGGAAGGCCAAATATGATCATGAAGTCACCAAGAAGGCTAGAGCCGCTGCCATAGCCGCCAGGAAGACAACCCAAAAGTCCAAGAAGAAAAAGATTGCTTCCGATATGTTCAAGTTGGATGATCTTTCTGAGTCGGAGGTAACCCTTGACTCCCTTGGCCTATTTTTTAACAACCTTATTGACACTGACTATTGCCAGGACGACATGGGGGCTAGCCAGGCAGTAGAAGAAGAGGTAACTATTTCCTCCGACTTAGAACCTTTGCCAAGACCGAAACCCCGACTGGTAACCCAGAAAGTAAGGTTTTCACACCCTTTGGCTTATTTGGATCCTCATTTTCTTTTGAAAAAGCAGCAACATGAGAGCGGCCGTCAGGCCCGGACTGATGACGATAATGAACCGCCCTCCGGCTTACCAAAAACTCCTCGAAAACGCCAGAATGAGGTTTCTTTCACCTTTGTCTCTTGCTTTTATCAATGAATCTATTTCCTTACTCTGTTAACTTTATTTTACTTTTGCAGGAGGTTTCTCGCTCTTCTGGCGATTCTTCACAAACTCAATTCCCGACTTTCAAGACTGCCCCTGGGTAAGGGAAATTATCTTTCTTCTGCATCTTGAAGTCTGCATCATTATACTAACTCATGAAATCCTTTTTAGCTGTCAAGTAAAGTCCAAGAAAGCCAAGGTGGCTGAGCCGGCGGAAGACCCGAAAGACCCTACTCCTAAACCGGCAATACCAACTCCTCCTGAACAATCTGAAGCACCAGAAGACCCTGTTGTCCACATTCAATCAGACCCTCCTAAGCCGTCAGTTGATGAGACCATTCTTAATCCGTCTACCACTGAGCCATCTAGCTCAGCTAACCCGCTGACGACATCTGACAATGATGTCTTAATTACTGTAGTCGATTCGTTGAGCCGGGCAACCCAACTGTACTAGCCCAGCACTCTTCCAAGCAAGAGGCTTTAGAAAGGCAGAAGGTGCGGTTTGACGTCTCTCACTACGCTCACCTGAATGTTAGTGGCGTGCTGTCTCGATACCTCAGTCATGTGCATTCCAGCCGTGACTGGGAAATTGAGATGGTCAAGCAACTGCAACTGAAATATGAGGTACGTTCTCCGGCTTTCACTATCTTACATATGCTCTGCCAGCCCCCAAGTCTCCGGATTATGATGAACCTGAATGATTTGTAGACTTGTGATATAGGTTGATGCTCTGTCTTAGATTTTCCTTAAGTCCAGCATAAATTTCACCTGTAGTCCCCAAGGGCCGGCTCAATTTATCATGAATGAGCCGGTACTTGCCTTCATAACTGTCTTGAATCAGTCCAAACAAATAGTGTGATCCGGCTCAACATGAAAAAACTTTATTAATATCATGCATTATCCCTCAAGTGCCGAGCGTTGTTACTTGCAAAACACTTGGGACTTTAAACATAGAAGAGCCATTTTGCATTTTAAAAAATTGCTTTGGCAGACATTAGCCCCCATGTGCCGAGTGGTGTTGCGTTGCAAAGCACTTGGGACTTTAATCATTATAACCTTGATTGAAATAAATTTTAACACACCTGTGCATGTTTGTAGACCGCCCTAACTGAATTGGGTTCTCGATTGACTGATGCAAAGACCCGACTGGCGGATCAAGAGGCTGAGATAAAGAACGCTGACTCCAAACTCCAGTTGAGCCTCTCTAAAGATGAAAAACTCAAGACCAGTTTTGATGCGGAGAAGAAATCCTGGGCCGATGAGAAAACCTTGTTGATACAACGTGCTGAGACAGCGGAGGCGGCTCTCAAGGAGGTCACCACGGAGCTCACCGGCTTAAAAAACCGTGTGTCTCAGATGGTCTCCGCAATCTTTGGTGAGTCATTTGCATTAGTTACTTACACTCTATTTTTGCCAGAAATATAAGCCGCTTGCTTAACCTTTTTTAAATACTCATAGGTCCACAGAGTAACAATATGAGTCAAAACAGCGTGACATAACTCAAGGCGGTTTACACCTTCGTGGAGCAACTATATACTGGGGCTCAACGAGCACTTGCTATTATCTCCCCAGCCAACCAAGGACTCAACCTCTTGAGTGACGTTTTGAAAAAGCTATCTATTTTACCCGCCAGATTCCAAGAGGTCAAGCGGTCTTGTGCAAGAGCCGGAGCCCTAACTTCCCTAAGCCGCTCCAAAGCTTGGGTGCCGGAGCTAGACCCGGCGGACATAGCCAAGGGGTACCCTCCCTTGAAGGAAGACGGGACTCCGTTTGATCAAGATGACTTTGTTGCTTGTGTGAGGGGAGTTCGTCCTCATGCTACCATCCTTGGCGAGGAAGCCAACATTGATAAATATCAGCTGGGTTTTGGCGTTGATAATAAGAAGATGGCGACTCCCTCGTATAAAGTGACAGATCTTATCCCGCCGGTTCGCCAACACACCTTTGCCCCAGAAATTGACCCGGCTAGTCTAATTGACGATGACGCTGAGTTCGTCGCTCTGGATGGCTTTGATTGGTCCAAAACTAGCTTCCAACCAGTGGAGGGAGGTGAACCGACAAGGGAGGAGTCATAACCATCCGAATAATCTGGCCAAGACTTAATGAACCGGCCTTAGCTTGACATCTGCTTAGGAGAGAACAATTTTAACCTTTTGGGCTCTCAATGCCTTGTAATAGGTTAGCTTGAAAATTGCATGCTTTGCCTATGCCGTCGTGCATCTTATGTTGCGTATGACTGTTTTACCCGTCATGCCAATATATGCATTATATCCTTTATCACATCTGCAATGTTTAAACCTGTTCCTGTATGTAAAAGATGAAAAATCGTCCTGGCGGTTTATCGATGGACGGGTCAAAACACCCAATACATAACTATGAAACTACCATAGTGGAATAATCAGGACAAGATGTAAAGATAAACAAGGCTGAAAAAGCCTTTGATTAACGAAAAACATAGATAAGTCTGTTTATGAACGACAATGTCATACCTGTGTTCTTTGATTCTGAACTGTCGGCTTGTATGACCCGGACAGTAAGGGTGATAATCCAATCGTTTTATAAGTCAATACTCCATATGCCTAATGACTGTTATACATTGGCAACTTACTGTCAAAGGACCAAGCTGGTTTAAATTGAAACCAACCTTACAGTTAGATTCGAGACAACAAAAAACCAATAAAACAAAAGAGTATCTTTCAAATAATGTAAATCAAGCATTAAGAAAAATTTGGAGGCTTTTGATTCGAATACGATCAGTAAACCGGACCAAAGGGGTTAAGCTAGGATTCAGATACGATCATGTAGCCCCCAGTGGCTTTGGCGTTGCGCTGATCAAGAGGGTACCGTCAGCTATGTTCTCTTTGGTTCAAATACGACCTATGTTTGAACAGGAAGCCCCCAAATGACCTTGAGAGTTTTTTAACGATGCTGATTCGAATACGATCAATGTCAGACTCAAAAGGGGTTGAGCTATGATTCGAAATACGATCAGGAAGCCCCCTAGTGAGTTTGGCGGTGTGCTGATCAAAAGGGTTATGACAGCTATGTTCTCTTTGGTTTGAATACGACCTATGTTTGAAAAGGAAGCCCCCTGGTGACCATGAGGTTTAACGGCTAGATGCGAATACGATCATGAGTCGGACCAAAAGGATTAAGCTAGATTCGAATACGATCAGCCCCAAATTGGTCATTTAAAAATAATAAAGACATATGATCATTGAAGATGAAAAGGACAGAGGTCCTGCTTTATTACTTATCATAATATATACAACGTCAAAGTATGTACATTATGAGAGTCGGTGGCTCAAGTGTAGTAAGGCCGAAGATGAGCAATATTCCACGGCCGGCGGGTCTCCTCCTCCGATTTACGTGAGTCTTGGTGCTCTCGAACATCGATAAGGTAGTATGACCCGTTGTTTAAGTTCTTGCTGACCACAAAGGGTCCTTCCCAAGGTGGGGATAACTTGTGTGCATCAGGCTGATCCTGGATGAGCCGGAGCACCATGTAACCTTCTTAAAAGGTTCTGGACTTAACCCGGCAGATGTGATAACGGCACAGGTCCTGCTGGTAAATTGCTAGTCGGGCTGCTGCCAAGTCTCGCTCCTCATCTAGTAAGTCAAGCGCATCCTGTCAGGCTTGCTCGTTATCAGTTTCAACATAAGCCGCCACGCGGGGCGAGTCATGACGGATGTCATTGGGCAGAACTGCCTCTGCTCCATAAACCATGAAGAAAGGCGTACAACCCGTAGACCTGTTAGGGGTAGTATTGATACTCCATATCACAGAGGGTAATTCTTCCAGCCAACAACCCGACGTCCGTTGTAAAGGAACCATAAGCCGGGGTTTTAGACCTTTCAGGATTTCTTGATTGGCTCGTTCAGCTTGACCATTGGATTGGGGGTGAGCTACTGATGAAACATCAAGCCGGATATGCTCCCGTTGACAGAACTCTTCCATGTCTCCTTGGGACAAGTTAGTGCCATTGTCAGTGATAATGCTATGTGGAAAGCCAAAATGAAAGATCACCTTCTTCATGAATTGAACCGTTGTGGCCGCATCACACTTACTGATCGGCTCTGCCTCAATCCATTTGGTGAACTTGTCCACTGCCACCAAAAGGTGCGTATTCTTATCTTTAGACCTTTTGAAAGGTCCGACCATGTCAAGCCCCCAGACTGCAAACGGCCAAGTGATTGGAATCATCCGCAATTCTTGAGTCGGCACGTGCGCTCATTGTGCAAATTTTTGACACCCATCGCGCCTACTGACCAGATCCTCCGCATCCGCGTGAGCCGTTAGCCAGTAAAAACCATGACGAAAAGCTTTGGCCACAAGAGACTTTGAACTAGCATTATGGCCACAATCTCCTTCATGGATCTCATGAAGAATTTCTTGACCTTCTTCAGGAGAGACACAATGTTGAAACGCTCCGGTGACACTGCGATGATACAACTCACCATTGGAAATTATCATTGACTTAGATCGCCGGGTTATCTGTCGAGCCAAGGTCTCGTCCTCTGGCAACTCACCCCGGGTCATGTAAGCCAAATACGGCACTGTCCAGTCTGGAATGACATGAAGAGCCACCACCAATTGTGCTTCTGGGTCAGGAATAGCCAAGTCCTCTTCTGTAGGCAACTTGACAGAAGGGTTATGCATAACATCTAAAAAGGTGTTAGGAGGCACCGGCTTACGCTGAGATCCCAACCGGCTTAAAGCATCGGCAGCTTCATTCTTTCTGCGGTCAATGTGCTCCACCTGATAACCCTTGAAGTGTCCAGCAACAGTGTCAGCCTCGCGGCGATAAGCCGCCATGAGAGGGTCCTTTGAATCCCACTTGCCTGATACTTGCTGAGCCACCAGATCTGAGTCGCTGAGGCACCGTACATGGCTTAAACTCATCTCTCTAGCCATTTGAAGCCCATGGAGTAAGGCATCATACTCAGCTGCATTGTTAGTACAAGGAAACATCAATCGCAACACATAACAAAAAATTTCACCTCGAGGAGAAGTTAAAACAACTCCAGCCCCCGAGCCTTCCAATTGTCTGGACCCATCAAAATGAATCGTCCAATATGTGTTGTCTGGCTTCTCTTCAGGTATCTGCAACTCCGTCCAATCGTTAATGAAGTCCACCAGTGCTTGAGATTTGATGGCAGTACGTGGCACATACTTTAAACCATGAGACCCAAGTTCAATGGCCCACTTGGTGACTCGTCCTGTGGCTTCTCTATTTTGAATAATATCTCCTAAAGGAGCAGAGCTAACCACAATGATAGGATGACCCTGGAAAATGCTTAAGCTTCTAGCTTGCCATGAACACCCCATAAACAAGCTTCTGCCAATGTGGATATCTCTGTTTGGACTCAATGAGCACTTCACTAACGTAATAAACCGGCCGTTGAATCGGATGTTCCTTGCCAACCTCCTTGCGCTCGACAACAATGACCACACTGACAGCATGTGCGTTAGCAGCCACATATAACAACAGTGGTTCCTTCTCAACTGGCGCAGCAAGAACCAGCGGTTCGGTGAGCTGTCTTTTTAGATCTTCAAAGGCAGAATTAGCAGTGTCACTCCAGACAAAATCATCCGTCTTCTTCATCATTTGATACAACGGCATAGCCTTCTCACCCAACCGACTTATGAACCAGCTCAAAGCTACAACGTGACCCGCTAGCCGCTGAACATCATTGATGCACGCCGGTTTAGCCAAAGATGTAATCGCCTTAATTTTTCCGGATTAGCCTCAATGCCTCTGTTAGACACCAAAAAGCCCAAAAGCTTGCCAGTTGGGACTCCAAAAACGCACTTGGCCGGGTTAAGCATCATCTTGTAGACCCAGAGGTTATCAAAGGTTTCCTTCAGATCAGCTACCAAGGTTTCCTTCTCTCTGGATTTCACCACTATATCATCCACGTAAGCATGAACATTACGCCCAATCTGATTATGAAGGCAATTCTATACACACCGCTAATAAGTCGCCTGGGCACTCTTAAGCCCAAAAGGCATAGACACATAGCAGAAGGCTCCAAACAGAGTAATGAAAGCCGTCTTCTCCTGGTCTTTAACTGCCATTTTGATCTGATGATAGCCAGAATAAGCATCCAAAAAATTCAAACGCTCACAACCCGCCGTAGCATCAATGATTTGATCAATACGAGGGAGAGCAAAAGGATCAGCCGGACAAGCTTTGTTTAAATCTGTGTAATCCACACACATACGCCAAGTGCCGTTCTTTTTAGCACAAGCACCGGGTTAGGCAACCACTCTGGGTGAAAAACTTCAACAATAAACCCGGCCGCCAAGAGCCGGGCCACCTCTTCTCCAATAGCCTTACGCCTTTCCTCGTTGAACCGCCGAAGAAACTGCCTGATCGGCTTAAACTTGGGGTCAATATTGAGAGTGTGCTCAGCGAGTTCTCTCGGTACACCCGGCATGTCAGGAGGCTTCCATGCAAAGATGTCCCCGTTCTCACTGATGAACTCGATGAGCGTGCTTTCCTATTTGGGATCCAAGTTAGCACTGATAATGAATTGTTTGGATGAGTCGTCAGGCACAAAATCAATCATCTTGGTATCATCAACGGACTTAAATTTCAGCGCCGGCTCATGTTCCGTGGTTAGCTTTTTCAAAGATGTCATGTCCGCCGGGTCGACATTATCCTTGTAAACTTCAATTCCTCTGTCGCACAAACAGATTCGGCGTAAGGAGCGTCACCTTCTTCACATTCCAAAGCTATCTTCTGACTTCCATGCACTGTGATAGTGCCCTTATAACCCGGCATCTTAAGCTGCAGATAAACATAACACGGTCGTGCCATGAATTTTGCATAAGCTGGCCGTCCAAACAGGGCATGATACGGGCTTTTGATTTTGACCACTTCAAAAGTTAACTTCTCTGCCCTAGAATCATGCTCATCTTCAAAGGCTACTTCCAGCTCAATCTTACCAACTAGATATGCCAACTTACCAGGCACTACTCCATGGGAAACGGTGTTGGATGTCTTAAGACTTTTGTCAGTCAACCCCATGCAATGGAATGTCTCATAATAGAGAATGTTGATACTAATGCCTCCATCCATGAGTACTTTAGTGAATTTGTATCCACCAACCTGAGGGGCCACCACCAAAGCCAGGTGACCCGGATTATCGACCCGGGGAGGGTGATCTTCCCTACTCCACACAATAGGCTTCTCAGACCATCTCAAATAACGTGTGAAGTTTCTGGTCCCTTTTGCATAAACTGGTGGTGAACACG
Source organism: Triticum dicoccoides (assembly GCF_002162155.2). Classification (NCBI taxonomy): domain Eukaryota; kingdom Viridiplantae; phylum Streptophyta; class Magnoliopsida; order Poales; family Poaceae; genus Triticum; species Triticum dicoccoides. The sequence goes on along the minus strand of NC_041386.1, from coordinate 120,976,844 downwards.
TGGTACTACCCACTATTTAGCTACTTTGGGTTACTTTGATACCTGGATTGCTGCTGCTGTTGACTACCTTGGCCAGATTGCTGATTATAGCCACCTTGATTGCCCTGAGGGCCCTGGCCATGAAAACCACCACCGCCTGAGCCGCCGCCCGAGCCATGAAAGCCGCCATCGCCTGAATTGTTGCTAGGCCCATGATTACCATTGAACATGTTAGAATTCTTGAACGCCTTCATGATCGTACAATCTTTCCATAGATGGGTGGCCGGCTTCTCCCGGGTGCCGTGTCTTGGACAGGATTCATTTAGCAACTGCTCAAGGGTAGGACCTGGCTCGCCTGACCGAGGAGGTGGCCTCTCCTTACGTCGTTTATTGTTGCCTTGTGCATTGGTGTTAGCCACAAACTCCAGACTACCGTCAGCCTTACGTTTATTATTACCTCCTTGATTTGCCGGGTTATGTTGATGACCTTTGTTGTTGTCGTTCTTTTTTCCCTGGCTTGTCTTCTCTTCGTTAGAGGCGGGATCTTTGGTACTGTCAGAATCGTCGTATTTGACCAGAGCCGCCATCAGCTAGCCCATGTCATAGCAATCACGCTTGAGCCGGCCCAGCTTCTGTTTCAGAGGTTCAAAACAGCAATTTTTCTCCAACATTAAGACCGCGGAGCCGGCATCCATCTTATTAGATGAATGTATTATCTCCTTTACCCGGTGCACCCAATGGGTCGTGGATTCACCTTCCTCTTGCTTGCAATTAGTTAAATCCACAATCGACATGGGTTGCTTGCATGTATCCTTGAAGTGCTGAATAAACCGGGCCTTTAACTCTGCCCATGAGCCGATGGAGTTGGGGGGAAACCCCTTCAACCAAGTGCGAGTTGTCCCATCCAACATCATGGTAAAGTACTTGGCCATGCTGCATCACTGACCTCCAGCAATTCCATGGCCATCTCATAACTTTCGATCCATGCCTCAGGTTGTAAATCAGTCGTATAATTAGGCACCTTCCGAGGCCCCTTGAAATCCTTTGGTAAACGCTCATTATGTAGAGCCGACACCAAGCAAGGGACACCTCCTGTCCTTGTGGCCACATCTGCTTCAACAGAGGTCGTCGGATAAATCGGAAAAGCTTGGTGAACCGCCTGCTCAGCTGCCTGTTGAGCCGCCCGCTCAGCCTCTTGGCAAATCCTCTCATGGTCAGCCAAGTTAAGAGCCCCATCACGCGCCGGGTCATACCTGCGCGGCTGGTTATGGCACTGGGCGTTGCTTGACACGGCCACTGAATCCATATGCATGCTATAGCTTGGGCTCCGGCTCGGGCGAGGGGTTGAATGAATTCTGTCTCGACTATAAGAGTATGATTCCTGCTGTGCCAGAGCCGTCTGAAGAAGTTCTCTGACCCTTCGCGTTTCGATCGCTGTCGGAGAGTCGCCTTCCATGGGGAGAGCCGCCAAACGCGCCGATGCAGCAATCAGATTCTCTAGAGGGCTAGGAAAGTGACCTGGTGGCATTGGTGTATAACGAGGTTGGAGCAGTATTCACACGAGGGGGTTCCATAGCCGGCGGCTGACCCGGCGCCCCAGCTCCGGGTGTTGTAATCCGGTTTGCCTCCGGCGGGTTACTGGTACCGACTTTAGGTGTGTGGAAGAGGTTCCTAGGATCGTAAGTCAAAGGCAGTCGTGATTGAGCCTTCTGATGCCTTCTCCTCATGACCTCGTTTGATGCGTTCAGATTCATCGTGAGCTGAAAAGCCTCTGATTGAAGTTGCTGAGCCCGGGCATCCAAAGCCATCCGCTCCGCTGCCATCCTGACGTCCTCCGCCACCAAGTTTTCCTTGGCCTGTGCTACCTCCTCACGTAGTCGTGCCACCTCCGCATCATGCTGAGCCTTATTCCCGGTTCAACCACGGCGGTCAACAGGGTCATAATCTTGTCCATAAGATCCATCAGCACCTGAGTCGGCGGGCGCGCCAGGTCTCCTGACCCGGTCGCGGCCGTCCCGGAGGTTATTGCTGCCGCAGCTGTAGAGTTTTGTGTGGGCTGTGTACCAGTCACGAAGACCCCTGCTCTGTTCGGCGGCTCAAAGGGGTCCGGAATACTGCTGCCATCAGAACAGCCCACAAGCCCGCCATCCTATAGTTGATACAATGAATCCGTCTCGCCTGTGGACAACTCACCATCAGAATAGACGGCCGTCTCACCGCCATCCATAGATCCTTCAGAGAACTCCCCTCCATGGATGCAACCCACGAAGGCACACTTCACGGTGGGCTGAGTCCGGGCGGGTCTCACACACTGAGCCGTCTCGATGAGGTCGGTGCAGATGTCCAGCTCAGGGCCCGGCTCGGCGATCCGGCCGATGAAGACGTGGATTCTGCCAAAGGGGACCCGGTACCCGTACTCCACCGAGCCGGCATCGGGGCCCCAGCCTTCGTCGTCGATGTAGAGTTTGCCGCGACGACTCTTGGTCATTCGGCCCACAATGTATCCCTTGAGCCCTTCGAATCTGCCCTTCAAGAACTCAAATCCACCATGCGCTGGCCCCACGGTGGGCGCCAACTATCATGGAATTGTCACGGCAGATGTCCTAGTGAAAGGACTTAGTCATGGAGCCATCGCAACTAGGAAGCTTAAAGGGGTTAATCGGGACAAAGGACACGAGAGGTTTATACTGGTTCGGCCCCTTGCGGTAAAGGTAAAGCCTAGTCCAGTTGTTGTGGTATTGCTAGGTTTCGATGACCAAGGAGCGAAATACGCTAGCTTGGCTCTCGATCTATTGTTTCTTGCCCTAAGCTGCCGCCGGGTCGTCCCCTTATATACACGGGTTGACGCCCTGCGGCCTACAGAATCCCGGCCGGCTCATACAACGTGTCCTACATGCCTTACTTTACAAGTCTTATCATACATGGCAGTTTATACTCATGGGCCTTAAGCCACCTCTGGGCTTCGGCCTAATACAAACCTTATCATAAACCATCACCTTGTGTACTCTTCGGGCTTCCTTTCGTTAACCCGCCATTGCTATTGACCCGGCCCCTCCTGGGCGGGTCATTCCTGGTAGTCATGTCCCCAACAAGTGTCGAGCTGGACCTTTGAGTTTTAATGGGAGGTATTTGATGGCGTGGAGGTCATCTCCGCGGGCCATATGGATATGGAGAAGAAAATCCTCAATCCACACCGCGGGATCAGTTGTTCCATCGTATGATTCAATATTCACGGGTTTAAACCCTTTTGGGAATTCATACTCCATTACTTCGCCAGTGAAGCAAAGAGGGTGTGCGGCGCCTCTATATCGGGCCACATCGCGACGTAGCTCCGATGGAGTCCGTCTATGGTTTTTGGCCCGCGCATGACTAGGCGTCACGTCCAAATAGATAGCCGTCGTCACGTGTCGGGGCACGTCCTGGCGATCTGTAGATCGATCTGGTATCTCTTGCTCTATTGTCCAGGTCCTGCCGAAGGTCATATGTATAACCATGACTTGTTTTATCTCTGCCTTTACGATGAGGCGGGGTGGGCTAGTGTTTGGCTTGAGTTGCCGTTTTATCCCGACCACATGTCGGTGGGTCAGCCGCATTGCACGATGGTGGTATGGGCTCCGGTGCCTCGTCGTCGAACTGAGGTAGCAATTTGCGCTTCGGGTAGCTTTTGGCTGGGCGCTTGAGTCCATATTCTTCGGCTGCTAGGACATCGGTCCATCTATCATTGAGCAGATCTTGGTCAGCTTGAAGTTGCCACTGTTTCTTTTTCAGGCTCCTTGAAGTGGCTATTAGCTGGCGCTTAAACCGCTCCTGCTCGAGAGGTTCCTCAGGTACGATAAAATCCTCATTGTCGAGGCTCACCTCCTCCTCAAAGAGCGGGAGATAACTACTGTCCTCCGAGTCTTTGTTTGTGGCATGTTCATTAGGGCTAACTTGCCCATCTTCCTGACCGTCCTGTTCGACAGTTCATTCGTCGGGATCTTCTCTGTCTTCGGCACCGTCCGGAGTGTTATTGTCTCTCATGCCGGTGTTGCTGTCTTTGCTGCGTCGTGATTTAGAGCAGCGCCGCTGACGCTGGCACTTTGGTTCTATCTTAGGAGGTTCATCCTCAATTGGATTCCCTTTGTCATCGCCGTTGTATTCTTTTGGTGCATCCACCATGTATACGTCATATGAGGAGGTGGTTGTCCATCGTCCGGTGAACGGCGGGTTTTGGTCCTCCTCTTCTCCTGCATCGTCGTTCATAATGTCGATGTCTTCTGAGCCGTAATCGAGCATGTCGGTTAAGTCCTCGACAGTGGCTATGAAGTGGGCGGTGGGTGGGAAACGAAATTCTCTGTCATCAACCTCCAGCTCGGACCGGATATAACTCGGCTGAGAGTCCCCCGCCAAGGATAGTTCTCTTAACGAGTTTAACACGTCGCCCAAAGGCGAGTGCCGGAAGATGTTCGCGGAGCTGAATTCGACGTTCGATGATCGATCAAGCTCAACGTATGCGGACGCACAAGGTTCGGAACCTGTAGCCGGAGACGAGTCCATGGTTCCGGTGACACAGATGTCACTTGAAGTTAGGTTTGTGTGCAGCTCCAACGCCGCTGAGTCTGCAGCTTCCGCGGTGGGGTTGAACTTCCCGTCCTCGGATGGTGCGGTCTGCTCCGGATCTGAGGCCAGAGCAGCTACAGGTACTATCTCTTGGGTATGGTCCGATGATAGATTTACGTCGTGTTCATCGTGGTGGCAAGGAGTAGCTGTCGTGGTCTCAAATCCATCGAAGATCAAGTCTCCGCGGATATCCATGATGTAATTCAAGCTTCCAAATCTGACCTGATGGCCAGGGGTGTAGCTTTCGATCTGCTCTAGATGGCCAAGCGAGTTGGCTCGCAGTGCGAAGCCGCCGAATATGAAGATCTGTCCGGGGAGGAAGACTTCCCCTTGGACAGCGTTGTTGTAGATGGTCGAAGGAGCCATCAAACCTTTTGACGACGGCACAGTGGAACTCTCAATGAAAGCACCAATGTCGGTGTCAAAACCGGCGGATCTTGGGTAGGGGGTCCCGAACTGTGCGTCTAAGGTCGATGATAACAGGAGACAAGGGACACAATGTTTGCCCAGGTTCGGGCCCTCTCTATGGAGGTAATACCCTACTTCCTGCTTGATTGATCTTGATGAATATGAGTATTATAAGAGTTGATCTACCATGAGATCGTAATGGCTAAACCCTAAAAGTCTAGCCTGTCTGACTATGATTATGAGGATATATCCCTACAGACCTAGCCCTCCTGATTTATATAGACACCGGAGGAATCTAGGGTTGCATAAGGTCGGTTATAGAGAAAGGAATCTTCATATTTGGTCGCCAAGCTTGCCTTACACGCCAAGGAGAGTCCCATCCGGACACGAGTAGAGTCTTCGGTATTTGTATTTTCATAGCCCATCAGTCCGGCCAATGTCTAATAAGCCGGACGCCCGAGGACCCCTTAGTCTAGGACTCCCTCACTGACCACCGGGAGTGAGTAATTCCTTCATAGGCTCACTAGACGGTGATGGGTTGGATGAGATTTGTCATGTAATTGAGTCAACTTGTTAGGGCTTGATCCCTAGTATCCACTATGTTCTGAGATTAATGTTTCTATGAATTTGCTATCCTTAATGCTTGTCACTAGGGCCCGAGTGCCATGATTTCATATCTGAACCTTTATGTTTTCATGAATATAAGTGTGTTTTGGATCATATCTTGCAAGTTGTATGCATCCGCTATGTGTTATGATTCACAGACCCCAATGTGACAATAATTGGTATTCACTTGTGATGACCGTAATATGAGGAGTTCATGTATTCACTAAGTGATAATGCTTTGTTCCGGTTCTATATTAAAAGGAGGCCTTAATATCCCTTAGATTTCCTTATGGACCCCGCTGCCATGCAGGGCAGTGCCAGCAAAATCTGGGGCCCTGTCCGAGACAAAAAATAATGGGGCCCTATTTCACTAGAAAAAATGAACTAAGCGCAATTATAACGTATATGATATAATGTCTAACTCACCTAGTCTCGTGCCCTATCGAGTTGAACTGCTATATTATGATCTTCAACCAAGGAGGCAAGAACCGATCACTAACAATGTAACGATCCTTGCCAAAAGTTAATTAGGATTTAGAAATTAGGAGTGGGACTGTAGGACTATACGAGTCGAAGTTTATCAAGAGGACAAGCCAGTGGCAGCAGGCTACCTGTTTTGGTGAGAGGAACATGTCGATCAGATGAAGTTAATCCAAAGCGGCATGCTCGTTGTCCCGCCTATTGCCGTGTCGCCTGTCGCCAATTCTGGATGCGATCGATTTTGATCTCGTCTAGATGTGCCATCTCACCTGCCTTTGAATGCGATCAATATCTACTACCATCTCGATGTGCCTACATGTTTTCGATCAGAGGTGCCCACACGGTTGCCATATATATGAATCAATAGCATAGTAGATCACACAATCAAATATTATAAAAACTTGGATGTACAATTCGCTAGTGCTAAACCTTGACTAGTTGACTTGACCATTGAAGAATTGGAGTGCGGTATGAAGAATTTCCCAATGCAGTCTCGCCTAGTTTAATCAGACTAAATCTAATCAGGACTAGTGAACAAGAAGCAGCAGTGGTGGCCGACAGCCTCCAATAACGCGTTAATCACGCTGGGGGCTAACCTATTCTTTTAGGGTAACGTCCTGGCTAGTAGTTAACGCATCGAGCGGTCTGTGAGGCTGGGACGCTCGACTCAGCGCCCAGAGGACCAACGACCCAGCGCCATGCACGGCCCAGCCCACAGGAATACACACATAGGCTTATAAAAAAATTCCAGGGCCCTATGCTGGCTGCACACTCTGCACCACTGTGGGCCCGACCCTGCTGCCACGGGAGGGTAGAACAAAAGATGGCATGCAAGTTCTTACTATAAGCACGTATGACTATATACGGAATACATGCCTACATTGAATTGATGAGTTGGAGTTATTGTGTATCGCTCTAGGTTGTGACTATTATATGATAAATATCATCCAACACAAATATCCATCTATGATCCAATGCCTACGCTTTTCTCACATTGATCTTTGCTAAGTTACTACTTTTGCTGTTGTTACAATCACTACAAACTGCTTTTGTTACGGTTCTTGTTATTGATACAATCGAAACTATCAAACTGCTATGCTAGTGAACACTTTGTTGTAGTGATATTATTTCCCATGTGTGATTGAATTGACAACTCAACTGCTAAGACTCATAAATATTCTTTGGCTCCCCTTGTGTCGAATCAATAAATGTGGGTGAAATACTACCCTCGAAGAATGTTGCAATCCCCTATACTTGTGGGTTATCAAGACCTTTTTATGGCGCTGTTGCTGGGGATTTTTATATTTTCTTATCATTATGAAGAATTTGAATGTAGAAGTGCATGCTCTAGCCAAAGCAACCAACAGACCAACCTATGGGAGAGGGCTGGACATTATACTCCACCCCCCCCCCACACACACATGTCTATGCTCCTTTGGAGTCTATGACATGGGCAATGGAAGCGGGGGCATGCCGCAATTAATTATTGTGTTTATTGGGTTTTGAACCCTGAACCTCTTGGTTGCAAGCTTATGCACCTAACCAGTTCACCCATCAGACCGATCTGAGGGAAGAGGCTAGGCAATACAATTATACGTCAAAACTCCCCCTCATGTGTGGCTCCCTCAGGCCTAAACGTGGACCAGTCGGGTCTTGAACTCAAGACCTCTTGGCTCCGATACCATGTAGAAGTGCATGCTCTAGCCAATGCAACCAACAGACTGATCTATGGGAGAGGGTAGGACATTATACTCCAACATTGAAAGACGCTAAGACCAAGATCGTACCCTCTAAGACAAGGGTAGGTAAGGAACTGCCATCTAGCTCTGCACTTGATTCACCTTCATTTTATGTAGGCTTGCGACACCACCACCTGTTATTTATTCTGATATGTCACAAGTAATTGATGCTATTACTTCTGTTATAAATGAAACTTGTGCTGATGCTAGTACTTTGCTAGATCATATTGTGCCACTAGGTGAATTTCTTGATGAACAAATTGCTAAAGCTAAAGAACTTGAGATAGCTGAAACCGATGAAAATTATGATTCACCTATTATGCCTAGATCTCCTACTGGATTTAAATTGCCTAAGATACCTAAGGGTTATCTTATGGATGGGGAGATAGCTAGAGAATTTCTTGCTTGTAATGATAGAGAGAATGAAATATGGTCCTAAATTTGCTACTTCTCCTATCTTTGTTACTGATAAGGATTATGAATTCCCTGTTGATCCTGAATTAACTATTTTGATAGAATCTGATCCTTTTCATGGTTATGAAACTGAAACTGTTGTGGCACACCTTACTAACTTAAATAATATTGCCACCCTATTTGCTCATGAGGAAAAAATTCACTACTACTATATTCTTAAATTGTTTCCTTTCTCGTTAAAGGGTGAAGCTAAAGAATGGTTTAATACTCTTGCTCCTGGTTGTGTGCGCAGTCCCCAGGATATGATATATTACTTCTCTAAAAAATATTTTCCTGCTCATCAGAAATAGGCTGCCTTATAGGAAACATTTAAGTTTGTGCAATATGAAGAAGAGAATATCCCTCAAGCTTAGGGGAGGCTTCTCCAATTACTTAATGCTTTGCATGATCACCCTCTTAAAAAATGAAATACTTGATATCTTTTACAATGGACTAACTGATGCTTCTAGGGACTACCTAGATAGTTGTGTTGGCTGTGTTTTCAGAGAACGAATCACTCAATAGGCTAAAGATTTATTGAATAATATGTTGAAGAATACCGATGATTGTACACTTCCTGAACCACCACCTAAGCCAACTCCAAAGAAGAGAGGTATTCTATTACTCAGTCCATAAGATATGCAAGAAGCTAAGAAATCTATGAAAGAAAAGGGTATTAAATCTAAAGATGTTAAGAATGTACCACATATTGAAGAAATTCATGGACTCGATATCCGACACAAGTAGTAAAGGTAAATTCTCTTTATAGATTCGACGAGAATGACATTCCCTATAGTAAATATCCTAGTTAATGCACTACAAGAAAAAGACACATCCATGACATTTTGGCCCGAACAAAAACTTTTTATGTCATGCTTATGACACTTCTATGACGATAATTGTGACAAAAATACGTATCGTCATACATGTGGTGGGCTCCTACTTCTATGACAGAAAATCATGACAGAAAATGGGCTTTTCGTCCTGGGCCGGCCGGAGACGCACCTCCATGACATTCTTTGGGCCGTGCATGACGTAAAAAACCATGATAGAAGTGAGGGCGAGGAAAATATCGGGGAGTTCCCAGTTACGGTGGATGGTCGGTACCGAGCGATGTAGTGTGGTTTGTGCGTTTCTCTCGTACGTGCGTGTGTGTGAGGCGCTCGCTAACTGAACCCTTGCGAGGTGTTCGCTTACTAAATCCGAGCGATTGCACTGGCTAGCTATGTACTGAACATGAGGGATCGATCCCGCTACATACTGAAGCCAATCGATCCATCCCTTCGCTGCTAACTGAACTCGAGTGATTCCTTCACTGCTAACTGAAGCCGGTCGATTACTTCGCTGCTAACTGAATCCGATCGATCCTTTTTGCTGCTCACTAAAGCCGATCGAGCCCCCGTGCGAGATGTAGCCAGTCGGTGCGTTGGGTTGCCTCTGGATGAACAATGCCTATTGCTACCGCGCACGCTATACATAGAAACGAGTCGAGACGTGTGGTGAGTCCAGCCGGTTGGTTGACTATGGATGTACAGTTCCCGTTGCTGCCGCCCGTTCGTACATACGTGTACGCCCCACCCCAGCCGGTGAAGTTGGATGAACACAATCTCATGGTAGTAGGCGCGGTTGCCGCTGGATGAAGAGGACCCCGAGGAGGCCGCCACACCCCAGCCGGTTGGGGGTGGATGAATAGGACCCCGTGGAGGCTCTATGAATAGTACCCAGTGGAGCCTACTGGAGGACGGCGGTGGATGAACAGTAACCTGTGGAGTCCCGTTTTGCGGTATGCCACACCCCTCCCGATAAACAGGATGCCGTTTCGACCGTAGCCGCTCCAACATAAGTCTGTTTCCTCCATTTTGCGATACATCAGACCCCTCCAGATAAATAGGATCCCGTTTCGACTATAGGCGGTCGAACAGAAGGCCGTTTCCTCTGTTCTGCGGTTCGCTAGGCCCCGTTTCGGCTGCTCCATCCAAGCCGGTTGGCCCCCAATGAACACGATGCATTCCGTTGCCTCCCGATGAACACGACGTAGTTTCTCCATTTCGACCCAGCCTGTTGGTTGCCGGTGAACAGGACGTCGTTGCTGCCGTCCACTGCCTCTCCATGTACACGAGCCCTGGCCGTACATATGCGCGAGTAGGGTTCGAGACCCCGCCCGTATGTATGTACCTGGCCATATTTTTTGGCATGTGGTTGTACGTACATGTACACAGTTTAGAAGGGACTGCCTAAACTGCTACGTCAGGGGCTCTACTACTACACGTGTCGTTGCTTGCTCGGTCATGGTTCATTGTTGCAGAGAGACCGATCGACTAGTATGTACGTACACACATGTATTTAAGTTTCCCGTTAATACAATTGTAGCATGAATAATAAACCTTTATCATGAACAAGGAAGTATGATAATAACCAATTTATTGTTGGCTCTAGGGCATATTTCCAACGGATCAAAGTTCTTGTACTTATGAACATTGGACCAAAAGGTTGGTCCACTTGCTCCGTGCCTTGAAATGGATCGACGCTAGCGACCAACCAAGCATCACAAAACAATTCTTCCTCCCTTGAACCAGACTTTATCCCCTCAACCTCTTCTTTGGGTCGTCACCGACTGACCAATCATCCGGATCAAGGCTCGTGTGCTCGACGTACAAGTCCGTTTGCTTGTTGTACGTGCACGACAGCTCGTTGTCTGTGCTCGGCTGCTCGGTGTACATCTTTGCCTAGGAGTCATCCACTTGTTCGTCCTCGAAGCCACATCTGCCATGGATGATATCCAACATCTCCCCATCATATGCAGGCGTCACGCCCGGCTAAGACATATCGGCAAACAGGAAGAGGGCACCTAGTTGATCCACCCCGACATCTGTGACCGGATAAGATGCGATGATGGCAACTCAATAAAGGGAAAGTGTGTGTGTTCATGTCAATGTCCCATGGCATGAACGTGTTAGAAGTGGTCGGGGATGGTTGCTAGTGATCGAGCTACACGACGGCGTAGTAGTATGACGGTTGCATCTTCGCCGGCCAGGGCAGCGAGTGAATTGGCAGTGGCGATGACGACGCCCCCGTCCCCGTCCCAGCACACCGCCCTTCTTAAGAGGTGGTGGGTGGCTGGCCGCCAGCCAAAGCCGCTTTCTCCTTGCTCCTTTGGACACGGTGATGTGATTTGCGGGTCGCCCAGTTGATCTTCCAGGCGACCACCACCTTTAAATCCTCCTCCACTGGCTCCAGCAATGCTATAAATGGATTCATGCGATGACGAATGACAAAAAGGACGAGAACAGGGATGGAGGGCGTCGGCGATCAAATGAAGATGGTGGGAATGTGCGGGCTTTGGAGCGAAAACATTATGGATGTGGCAAATTGTGTGGGCTCTAGGTGGGGTTTTAGGTGGGATGGGTTGTCGAGTACTATGTGGCAGAGGTTCGAACTCCTGCAAATCTTCCTCAACTTTGCATCCAGTTTATAGGAATTAAGACACTCGGACACATCTGCGAATATACTCCCTTTGTTTCTAAGTATACGTCTTTTCAGAGATTTCAATATGGACTATGTACGAATGAATATAGACACATTTCAAGGTGTAGATTCACTCATTTTGCTTCGTATGTAGTCTAAATTAAAATCTCTAAAAATACATATGTTTAGGAACGGAGAGAATGGCACCGCGTTGGATAACAAAAATGTTTGGACACGTCGATCCGAACATTTTACGATACAGCATGGGAGATGCCCAAGAGAGCCTTCCCTAGTATGGTAGATTTCCGGCAAAATGGACACATTTGACCTTGAGACGAAAGCAGGGATGAAGCTAGAAAAAAGTCTACTTGGGTCATGTCTATGACAGTGGGGTCATCTTTTATAAATGAATAGTCATTAGTACTAAACCAATGAAGGATTGCCTAATTTCATTGGGCTCAATTGACCCCAATGCTTACCAAGCAGCTCCATCCCTGGATGAAATTATTTCACAAACTAAACTGTTGGTGAAAAGTTTTTCACCCAACTGACCTTTTTGTGTAGCACCTTATACCGCACTACATTGTGCAGCGTCTGACTGATAGGAGCTATACATCTGTTTTTGCAGTGCCTAGACGAAAGGTGTTGCACAATAACTTGACGTTTCTGCCTAACCAGCCCCAGTTTTCTCTATGTATTAGCTGGGGCTCATTGTGCAGCGCCTGACGACATAGGGGCACTGCACTACATTGTGTAATGCATGGATGTTAGGCGCTACACTAAGGGGCTGTTTGGTTTCTAGCCACACCTTGCCACACTTTGCCACATCTCACCTTAGGCAACTTTGACCAAGTTAGGTGGGTGTTTGGTTCTGGCCACACCTTAGGCAAGAATTATTTTATAAGCAGTGAACCCCACATGTCATACACACAAAAAGTGTGGCAAGATTCTCTTAGGCAAGCCAAAGTGTGGCTAACAATTTGAGTAACTCAAGGCAAGTGTGGCAAAAATAATGTGGCAATATATGACAAAGATAGTCACGATCCAAACAACCCTTAATTAATTTAGCAAGCCCCAACCAGTACAGAGAGCAAACTAAGGCTGGCCAGTCACAGAGAACGCTAAGTCATTGTGCAATGTCTTTCGTCTAGGCGCTACAAAACCAGATGTGTAGCGCCTTTCAGTCAGACGCTGCACAGTGTAGTGTGACGTCTAACTGTTAAACGCTACACAAAAGGATCTGCGGAGTAAAATACTTTCACTAATAGTTCAATTTGTGAAATAGACCATGACCACGACGGAGAGCAAGGTGGCCAGCGACGCACTTCGAAGGAGGCGTTCCTGGGCAACTCCTGCCATGCGAAGGGCAAGTCAACCGACGTCGTCGAGGCCACTCCAAGACCCCGCAGCAAGCCCCCCACCGATCGCCGTCACGACGCCCAAGTCAGGGGCAGGGCCGAGGACAAGAGGGCTCACGAGGTGCCTGGCCTCAAGGCCACTCCATCGCTTCCTCTCCGGCCACACGAGGCTCCCCATCTGAGCACCACCGAGCCAGACCCGGTGGCCCAGTTCTTCTCCTTCCCTGGTGGCCGTGCTCTCTCGCCCCCGCCACGCACCGACGTCATGCAACTAGAGATCAAGAACGCCATGCTCGAGGCGCTCAACTCTCCGCTGGACTTCGAAGATGGTGGCCGCTCGCTGCCCCACACTACGACGCGCCACGGGGCCATCGACAACTTCCCGGAAGATGACATCCTGCCGTGCATCGCCGACCTTGACGCTCCTCTCAGCAGCTCTTGCATCACACTCCGGCCCCCTCAGCGGTGGGGTTCCAGGTCACCGCCATCACCTAGAGGGTTGACTTCCTCCACATCAACGCCGGCCAGGGGAGCACCAGCCAGGCCGATGGGCTCTAGCAGCTGTTCAAACCCACCCAAAAGGCCATCCTCGACGCCCCGCCCGCCCGGCCACGCTCCTCTGCTCCACCAAAAGCGAGGGCAACCTCCGCTCCCTCACGCCGGAGTGCACGTTAGGCTGCGGCCGGCTGTTCCGTGCCGGTGGCCCAGCGCGCGGCTCTACGTCTCGTCCAGGAGCTTGGCGGTCTCGGCCCAGAGGACAAGATGACCCCGCAGGCGGTGGCGGCCCTGCTCAAGCGCTTCGAGGAGCCACTGACACACAGCGACATCAAAGCGATCGCAAAGCTCACCGGCCTGGACAGCAAGGCTCTGGAGATCGCGATCGGAATGGCAGGCCCGGATGGTGATGACGTAGTTTGATCATGTTAGGTTTATTAGTTAGTCTTCGTCGGCCACTGGTCTTAAACTAGTTTGAGTTAGGTTTAGTCTTCATGTGTAGTCTTCGGAAAGCAGGATTAGCATCTAGACGTCGCCGGAATTTTGGGTCTATTGGAGGCCGGCGACGCCCCCCGGTTAGCAATAATGTGTGCTGTGATATTTTCAGTATTAATGATAGTCGACGAAGCGAACATTGTAGTCTCCATGGTTGACACGAACTACAGGATTATGTCGTGGAACATTAGGGGCCTGAACTCGACGGCCAGGTGATCAGCAGTTAGAGAGGTGGCGCGTGCAAATAATATAGCAATCCTAAACCTGCAAGAAATGAAAATAGAGACATGGACTTCAGCCATGGCATGTGATGTAGGGGGCAGCATATTGCAAGGCTGCATTGTGCTCCCAGCTATGGGCGCAAGGGGCACGGCAATCTTCTTGGATAAACAGAGAGTAGAGATTAGGAATCAGATCATCGCCGGCTTCTCGATCACGACAAAGGTGAAGATCATCAGTAGTGGGTGTTCCTTCTGGATGACCATAGTCTATGGACCCACGAATGACCTGCAGAAAGTAAACTTCCTCTCAGAATTAGCAGCGATTGCGCCACCCACATCGGAGCCATGGATGATCAATGGCGACTTCAACATGATCTACGAAGCCAGAGACAAAAACAATTGCAACATCAATAGGAGAATGATGGACCGTTTCCGCAAGGCAATTGATCTGGCAAGGGTCAAAGAGATTAAATGCAAAAACATGAGATTTACATGGAGCAGCGAGAGGGAGGATCCAACTCTGTGTAGTATAGATAAGGTTTTATGCAACTTAGCTTACGAGAATATGCACCTGAGTTTTGTCCTCATGGCGGCATCCACATCATTCTCAGATTGCCCTCTAATGTTAGCTAATGGAGATAGACATGTCACCAAGGCTAGATTTAGATTCAAGAACTTCTAGACAATTTTCCCACACTTCTAGGAGACAGTGCAGCATGCTTGGGAGAGGCCAGGTCATCACGACTGCCCGTTTATCAGGGTGAAGAAGAAGATGGAGAGAGTAGCGACGGACCTAAAAATTTGGAGCAACACTTTGTTTGGGGGTGCAAACCTGCAATTCCACATTGCCAACGAGGTCATTCTCCGTCTCGATGTGGCTCGGGAGGCCAGATCATTGACGGCAGAAGAACACCATCTGCGGAAACAACTGAAGTTGAAAGTACTTGGACTGGCAGCAGTTGACAGGGCCTGGAAGAGGCATGCTTCTAGAATTTCTTGGCTCCGAGCGGGCGATGCCAACTCAAAGTTCTTCCATGCTCGCCTCCTATCTCGTAGGAGAAAAACTACATCAACGGAGCCGCAGGAGAAAGCAAGGCTAGCCTTTGATCACTTCGCCCGCAGCCTCGGTCGGAAACAACATCGGAGCTGCACGCTTAATTGGGAGCAACTCCATCTACCAGCCATCGACCTGCAGGGCATCAATCTCCCCTTCAGCGAGCAAGAAATCTGGGCGGCCATCAAGGCATCTCCTGCTGAGAAAGCGCCCGGGCCGGACGGCTTCACCGGGAAATTCTTCAGATCATGTTGGCACATCATCAAGCATGATATTGTGGCGATCTTCCAAAAATTCTACAACCTAGCGGTAGAGAACCTCGCTGAACTGAATACAGTGTTCATTGCTCTACTGCCAAAAAAGAATGGAGCCACGGAGATGAGCCACTTTCAGCCGACCAGCCTCATACACTCCATTGCAAAGTTGATCGCAAAAGTCCTGTCCATGAGGCTGGCTACTCAGCTACAAGATCTGATCTTCCCCATGCAAACTACGTTTCAGAAAGGAAAATGTTTGCATGAAAGCTACCAATACGTACAACAGGGCTGCGTGAGGGCACTGCACCGGCAAAGAAAGCGGGCTCTGCTATTCAAATTGGATATAGCAAAAGCTTTTGATTCAATCTCATGGGCATACCTGCTGGAACTGATGGAAAGACTAGGTTTCCCTGCAAGATGGCGAGATTGGATCGCGATGATGCTCTCGTCGGCCTCCTCTTCGGTGTTGCTAAACGGGGAGTCGGGCGACCACTTCTGGCACCTACAAGGATTAAGACAGGGATACCCCCTCCCTCTGCTCTTTATTCTTGCAATCGACCCGCTTCATCATCTGCTTGCTGCTGCCTCAGACCTTGGGATTCTGGCGCCATTGCCGGGCCGAGGCCCAAGCTTGCGGGTGAGTCTATATGCAGATGACGCGATCATCTTTGCAAACCCATCAACGCAGGAGGTGGGTAAGCTGATGGAACTGCTGGATAGTTTTGGAGAAGCCACTGGACTAAAACTGAACCAAAGAAAATCCTCTGTTGCTGCAATTCGCTGTGAGGGACTGCATTTTCCGGATGTGCTACAGGGATTCAGTGGTCAGGTTGTCAACTTTCCAATAACCTACCTGGGTCTACCAATCATGCCAACTAGGCTCAGAATGGTGCACTTCCAATTCCTTGTCGATCAGGTAAAGGCGATGTTGGCTGGGTGGAAAGGCAAACTGCTTAACCTGGCGGGGTGACGGGTTCTCGTCAAAAGCGTCCTCTCTTCTGTCCCAACATTTTGCGATGACAGAGCTGAAGATTTCAAAGAAAATACTGAAAGAAGTGGATAAATCACAACAACGTTTCCTCTGGGCTCAAGACAAAGAACTCTCTGGAGGAAAATGTAAAGTTGCTTGGGACAAGCTTTGCTCTCCACTAGCTCAAGGAGGCCTCGGTCTCCTGGATCTGAACAAATTCAGCCGGGCTCTGAGAATAAGATGGCAATGGCTAGCTTGGGTGCAGCCAGACAAACCTTAGGTTGGCATGCATCCACCTCCTGATGATCAAGACTAGGCGTTGTTCGACCAAGCGACAATGGTCCACATAGGCAATGGAAACAAGACGAGCTTTTGGAAGGATAACTGGATCGGCAAAGCGCCGCTGCGCGCGACCTTCCCTGCCCTGTTCAGTCACGCACGCCGCAAAAACAGATCGGTTGGGGCTGCCCTCGCCAACGATCAATGGATTATGGACCTGCAACATGGAGACACATCTGCAATAGCACCATAATACCTACAGATGTGGCGGCTGGTCGACGAGGCACACATAGCCCTGGTCCCTGGTCAAGAAGATGCGATCACTTGGAAGCTAACGCGCGATGGCAAATACACGGCTAAATCAGCTTACCAGATGCAATGCCAGCAGGATCCAAACTCAAACTTCAACAGCTTTATCTGGAAGGTCTGGGCTCCCAACAAGCTCAAGATGTTCATGTGGCTTCTTGTCAGGAACCGCCTATGGTGCAACGATAGATTGCAGAGAAGAGGCTGGGCCAACGGCTACTTCTGTCCCTTGTGCATCAGGAATTTGGAAACATCTACACATCTGATCTGGAGCTGCAGCTTCTCCCAAGAAGTCTAGAGGAAATGTGCCACCTGGTTTGGATGCTCCTCGCTCGCACCACGGGTGAGACCTCAGCTGTGCTCGGCCCAGAACTGCCATCTCATCATCAGTAAGGCAGCAGCTGCCAATAGGCGCGGAG
This sequence comes from Triticum dicoccoides, assembly GCF_002162155.2. Taxonomy (NCBI): domain Eukaryota; kingdom Viridiplantae; phylum Streptophyta; class Magnoliopsida; order Poales; family Poaceae; genus Triticum; species Triticum dicoccoides. Next base: position 120,959,261 of record NC_041386.1, on the reverse strand, counting down.
TCAGATCAATTATCATCATGATAGCATGGGAATTATGGAAGGAAAGGAATCATTGCGTCTTTCGGGCAAAAACACCCCTGACTGAAGATGTCATCTCAGCAATCAGGAACAACATCGAGCAGTGGAGATTAGCCAAAGCCAAATGCATGGAGCCCCCGTTCGGGGACACATTTAATGAAAATTAGCCGAAAGAAAGGAAGAGCTAGTTGTTTTTTCTTTTCATCCATTTGATCACTTGATCTACATGTTTTCACTGCTTTTTGCTAAATCAATGAAGCCGGTGATCAGCCGGGTCTTTTAAAAAAAAACTTTCGTCTCAAGGTCATATTTGTCAATTTTGTCTAATGCCTGCATTTTGTGCATTCGGAATCAGAGTTGTGTTCAGAGGCCGTCGTGCAGTGCAGACTGGAGACGGCAGTGCTGTGTTGAGCACCTATCCGAACGAAAATATCCGCGCCACTCCATGAAAGCCCCACCGTCCAAGTCACACTGCTCTGGCTTGGCTCTTCCACCTCCAATCCCCCAGCTCCTCAGCCTTCACCAGTCAACATGGGGATGGCCATGACCTCCTCCCCACAGCCACCACCTCCCCCGCGCCGCCGCCGCAGCCGCTTGCAGTCGGCAACCACCATCTCCGCCCCCAGTGCCAATCCCAACCCCAACCCCAAGGCCAAGGCCTTCCCCCTTCTCTCCGACGTCGGCCGCCTGCAGTCCGCCACTCCCACTCCCACACCAAACGGCAATCCTAACTCCAGCCCCAAGGGCAAGGTCCTCCCGCTGCTCTCCGACGTCGGCAGCAACCCATCCGCCATCGACTACTACTCCCGCGTCGCCTCCAACCTCGCCGGCGCCGGCCGCCTCGGCGACTTCCTCATCGCCGCAGAGGGCCTCCGCGCGGCCTCCGGCGATGCCGGATTCGCGGCCCGCATCAACTGGCACCTCCTCTCGCGCGGCGTCGTCGCCGCGCTCCGCGAGCACGGCCTACCCCACGTGCTCGAGTTTCTCCACGACGCCGACCGCATCGGCGTCCACGCCACCGTCATGCTCGACGCTGATGCGTCCGACGCCGTCGCGGCCGCCTGCCGGCAGCTGCTGGACGAGCGCATCATGGCGGAGTTTGTGGAGGCCATCGAGGCCCTAGCTAGTAAGTAATGTCGCCTCGAACCTCCTTATCCTGTGCGTTTCATCAAGCTTGGTGATACATCGATCGGGATTTGGTGCTTACCAATCATCACTCGTTTACCCTGCTTTTACAATTGGTTCGTGCAGAGGCTGAAACCTCACAGTTACTGTTACTCCCTCCTTCCATCTATATAGGGCTTAATGCGTTTTTTCGAGACTAACTTTGACCAAATGTTAGAGCAATAATATATGACATGCAACTTACACAAAACATACGGTCAAATTCGTATGTGAAAGAAGCTTCCAATGATATAATTTTCACATTATACATCTCATGTGCCTACCCCAACTTGTTTGGGACTAAAGGCTTTGTTGTTGTATTATACACATCTCATGTACCATTAGTCCTGTCAATAGTCAAAGACGGTCTTGAAAAATGTATTAGGCCCTATATAGATGGAAGAAGGGAGTAGGTTTTGCTCTTAGATGCTTTAATTCCTTGACTAAAAAGTAACATTCACAGACCGTATGTAATCGAGTTTATTGACTGATTCAGATGTTACATCAGCACGCTGCACTTGTCAGTTTGATATGGTTACTCAATAGTTGTTTTGTTTCAGAAGTACCGTTTCTGTTTGCCAAGTAGCAGTCCGTAAATCATGGAGTTGTTGCTATTTTTTGTTCACGATGTTAATCCTGAAGACGGTGGTGTTATTTCTGCACGGCATCCTGTTGGATTCATATAATGATATCTGTCATATGAATGTTTATATTACTTGTTGACATACAGTTATAGTAGCTTGGTATCTGGAATATCTGGAATCCATGAGTTTTTCAACACCAGTTGGTACTTGGTAGCAGCACAAGGGATTGTGGTTTCATTCTAGCATCAGTCCTGCATCATGTTTCTTGATCAATATATATTTTCCCATCACTTGAGGTACAATTTATTCGTTTTATTTAGCAGTCGCACATCGAATGTTCAGTGTGCAGGAGGATAAATTCTTATGTATATGTTGAAGATATCTTTGTATTTAATTTGGCCCTATTTTAGTTACTTACTGAACTTTTAAGGAACTTGGTAGGCTGGGAACATAAATTCTCTGCCACGCTGAGTGTAGACATGATATGACTCTCACGGCCTGTTGGTTGTGTGTTTTCTAGTCACATGTTACATGTAAGTATGATTTAGCTATGAATTACGGATGGAGTGGCAGTGTGGCACTCACTGTTCTGCTGATTACTCCTCTTAGGGCTTAACATTATTCACATGCAGTTTTCTTATTATGGATTTCTGCTATTTCATGCTTTGGATGGTGATGTACTTGTGAAGCTCATGTTAGTTTGAAGTTATCGCTGTTAATGTTTTTCTTTGTTATTTTTCTTTTAGACTGTGGATTCTTTGTTAAAGGCATCGTGGATCCAATGGATGTACTGAAAATATTCGTCAGGAAGCGAGATCCAGATATGGCGATCAGGTAATCATACTTGTTACATTTCTCTTCATTCGGTTTTACTTTTGCCAATGACACTTTCTTGTGGCAGATTTTTGTATTTATAAAAATCGTTAATCAATTTGAAAACTATGCTTTCCGATGATCAGGAATTTCGCTTTGTGATACATTAGATTTTCCTACTCTTTTGGGTATCTTCATACCTGCTCATGCATTGCCTTTGACATGTAGGTATGCACGTATCTTTCCGCACTCCCAACTTCTACTCTGCAATACTATGGAAGCTTTTGGGAAAAGAAAGGAATTGAAACATGCCCTAAAGGTCTTTGGAGCACTCAAGGACCAGTTGGGAGGTATCAATATGTTTGCGTGCCGAAGTATCATCGATATATGTAGTCATTGTGGTTCTTCTGTACAGGCTCGGATCATATTTGAGGTATGGGACTAGCGAACGCAGTTCAAATTTATACTTGCATATAGGTAAAAGTGGAAAAACTATATGAAGATCTAGGTGAACACATTCCAGAGCACCATAAATCACAGGTGCTGTTAGTTCCGCTATGATTCGTCAATTGGGAAACTCCTAAACATAAATCAATAAAAATATCTTTCAAGCTGTACTATTTCTGGTAAAAGAAACTGTACTATCTAGGATGGTAAACCAGAAATTTTAGTACACCTGTAAATTTCTGAACAAATTGCCCTTCCTTAATCTTTTCAGTTTGTGTCGAAACCTCAGATGTTCCCCAGAAGAGAAATTTATGCATATTCCTTGAGTTGGACCATAAAAACCAACAAAAGTGGAAATTATATGAAGGAAAAAAAACATCTGCGATTAACAATATGCATCTAATGAAATACTACTACCTTGTGCTCAACTTTTGTAAACAAATGCTATACTTTAGGTAGTCAGGTTCAGTATTCACTCATATGTATGGCTCTTACACAGGGGCTGCTTGCTGAGAAGATTACTCCGAATACACATGTCTTCAACAGCCTTATGAATGCGAATGCCCACAGCATGAGCTACAATTTTTCGGTCTACAAGCATATGCAAGTAATGCATCTTCTACCCTATTGTTGCTGTTCATAGGTAGGCTATTTAGCTTCAAGCGATTGTTTCCACTACATCATAATAAATCTTCCCTGCAACTCCACTTTTCCCAGTGAAGCTTCTAGAGGCTATCATATCCCCATTTCTTTGGCTACTATTTATTTGTTCTTACATGCTTGCTCAGGTTGTTTTGCATTATGAGGCTAATTCGTTTGCTGCCAGAATTTGACAAAACCAAAAGTTGCCAAAACTTGGTAACTTTTTTGAGAGATGGGCAAGAACCAATTGATAGCCAATTTTTTGAACTTGCCAACAATTGGTATGCCAATTATTGGCACGAAACCAAGTACTCTATATTCACTAGAATAAGCGTGTACATTGTGCGTGCGTCTAGTCGCACCTTTCATTTTTTGAATAATTTCATGCTTGCCACTATAAAGGTTTGGGATTTGCCATCGAAATCTTGCTAATTGGCACCATAGTCATGCCATAGGAAAGAATGGGAATGAGTTTTTGATGTGCACTGTTGGCTCCAATTTCCATAAATTCCCAGTCTACCCTTGTACTTTCTCTTCATCCTTGTTATGCTGTCTTCTTTCCTTTCAAGTTAGAACTGGATGAGCTGTTTGCTTTCATCGCCTTTGATGTCAGTGCATGCAACTGTGAGGTTGCCGCTGCTGTGACCATGGCCCCTGGGATAGCCTGATCCTGTGTCTGCAGGGAGGTTTTGGTGAAGTTGTGACTGATGTGGAGCGTGACCGCATGGATATATACGGAGCTTGCGCTGGAGTCCCAGCCAGTGTCCCTGCACAGAGCCTGAGATGGGGCTGGGGTGCAAGGGGCTAGCATGAGTAGGCATGGTGGAACCGAACTCAGCCCGACTTGCCTCGAGCCATCATGGCACGGGACCAGCTCTGATTAGCGTTCGTCAATGCACCTGCATAGTCTGTCTCTCTGTACATACTTACAGCTAGGGCCTTGCAGTGGCGGGTACCTCCAAGACCGTAAGCCAAGGTCATCATAGTTGTGCTGCCCACCCAATCTTAACTTGGGTGCACCACCTGCTTGATGAAATGCCTGAATGCTATGTTTTTTGAAAAAAAATTAACAGGTTAAATGGTCATTTTCACGGGCCAACTCCGTTGACTCTTGTTGGAGTAGCAACTGGCAAATCGATCTCATTTCCCATCTTTGCAGTGGCAAGTATACAGTCAGCTCAAATCTAGAAGCAAACATGCAAATCAGAAACCCTAACAGAAAGTGTAGTCCTGGTGGATTAAATTACACAACTCATGTGCAGCAACCTAATGCTCCACATATTCCATTTTGCAGAAACTTGGTGTCCGTCCTGATTTGGCGTCATATAACATACTTCTGAAGACATGTTGCAATGCTAGAGAGTTCAACACGGCACAAGAAATTTATGAGGAAATGAAGAAAAAGGAACACGATGGGATTTTAAAGTTAGATGTTTTTACATACAGTACGATGATGAAGGTATGAGGCTTCTGTTGTTATTGTCTTAGTCCATATGTGTTTCCTTTTTATGCCCCCGTAATTCTTCTCTTTGAATTTCAGGTGTTTGCAGAGGCAAAAATGTGGAAGATGGCTTCCAACATCAAAGATGACATGCGGGCAGTTGGTGCTCGTCTTAATCTAGTCACATGGTCATCATTAATCAATGCTTATGCAAATTCTGGTTTGGTTGATGGTGCCATAGAGATCCTTGAAGAAATGATAAGGGATGGCTGTCAACCTACTGCCCCATGCTTCAATATTATCCTTACTGCTTTGGTCAAGTCATGCCAATATGATAGAGCTTTCCGCTTGTTCAATAGCTGGATAGAATTTGGAATCAAGGTATCTCTGTCGCTTGAACAGAAAGGATCCCTTCCAGACAACTTCACATTCTGTGAAGAGCATCCGGGCACCAATGGCGGCACTATCTTGGTGGTTCCATTTAGGCCAACAGTTACAACTTATAACATTTTGATGATGGCATGTGGTACTAATGATGAACGTGCAAAGTCTGTAATGAATGAAATGAAGCGGAATGGTCTTTGTCCTGACCGTATTAGCTGGTCCATTCTGATGGATATTTATGGAACATCTAAAAATAGGAATGGAGCTATTCAGGTTAGTACTAAAGCTTTAAGTTGATATGTCTTGTTGTAGCAACTGATGAACGAAGTATGATCACTCCACACTAAATGCTGCTATGACATTTCCCTGATATCCTGTTGTAGCAACTAATGACCTAAATTGTCTCTTCATTAGTTGAAGTATTCCACTATATAGAGCTGACTGCGTCTCTTGTAGAATCAATAACTAATAATGAATTTAAAATACAATCTGCAAGATTTTGAACTATTTATTAGTACAGCCAATCAAGAGTCTTCAGTTTTTCTGCAGTTTAGATGGTGAATAGTCCCTCCTCCATCTAAGATCACAGTGCATACTACTTTACTGTATGAGTATATGACAGTGTAATCATAGAGAGAGAAGAGTTCCTAAAATTAGTGCATATCATGGAAGAGTTTTTATGTAATCATATGACAATTTGCAAGTGTTATCTCATGGTTTATTTGGACAAGTTGCTTCCTTGCTAAATGTGGACTAATGTTGTCTAATTTTCTGGGTACAGGCGCTCAGAAGAATGCAACGTGTTGGAATAAAACTTAATGTCTCTGCATATACTGTAGCTATTAAGGTTGGCCATTAGACAATGTAGTTGACTTGGTTAAGATACAGGGCACCACATCATGTTTGTTGTAAGCTTATAGTACCAGTAAGCTTATGTGTCAATTTCCTGCAGGCATGTGTAGAAAGTAAAGATTTGAAGTTGGCGTTGCACTTGTTTGAAGAAATGAAAGCACACCAACTGAAGCCCAATATGGTGAGTCTAAATTGTTGATTGTTATCGAGGATAATTTTGTTCTATTTGACGACTCAACTCTGTGGATGCATGCATATTTTCTTGCACTATTCTTTCTTATATTCTGAGAGTACAGATTTTTTTTCTTATAACTGGTTGGGTTTATTTCTTTATATATCTATTAGTTGTTGATGTTAGATAGTTTCATATGGCACCTGGTCTCTCTGCTCTTCACCGAACGTCCATGTTATTATTAGAGGAATTAAACTTTTGATTCCTATGGTCAATTATCAAGAATTGCATTGATGTAAGGTTGCATCAGATACTGAGGTACAAGTTCATGTTCCAGGTGACATACAGAACTCTCCTGAAAGCGCGCTCCAAATATGGATCTTTAAAGGAAATCCAGAAATGCTTGGCAATCTATCAGGAAATGAGACAAGCAGGGTATGTGACTAGAACTTCTGTATACTGTTTCTTTGGCATTCCTTTGCTTTTCTTCTCCAGTTCTTTTAGTTTAGAAATTTGTGCTTGTATAGATGGAAGCGTCTACTATGCCGCCCATGAAATGTGCCTTGAGATCTACACACGTTCTCTTACCCTATCTCAATAAATGTAAGCAATCAAGTGATAATGTGTGCGCATCTGAAGTCACATTTCGTGCTGAGAAAATGTGCCTTGAGATCCAACACATTGTGTTAACCTATCGCAATAAATGTAGGCAATCAGGTGAGAGAGCGTGTGCTCATCTCGAGTCACATTTCATGGTTGAGATATTAGGAGCATCCACCCATACAAGGACAAAATCCAATCTCTTCTTTCTAGAAGAAAAGGGGTTTAAAAGGTTTATTTGATATACAGGTTTTTGTATAGAAGCGTTTTCATAACAGAAATAATGTATAGTAGAAATTCCTTCAAGTTACGAAGTTATGATTTATAAATAATACCAACAAATATCAACAGAGGAGCAATCGTGCGAGCATTTTTTTTGGTTGATAATCCTTCTATTGTTCCATGATAGGAAGCATGCCGACAAGCTGTCAGCGGATAGACTGATACTATCACAGCAAAGGGTATATAAGTATATGTTTTGTTTCTGGGTTAAATTTGTTGTTTTGCCCGTGACAGGTATCAAGCATATGACTATTATCTCAAGGAATTGATAGTGGAATGGAGTGAAGGAGTCTTGTCTAGTGATGGTGGGAATCGAAATTTTTACCATTTAGATCGAAAAGATGAGAGGAACGAATCATTCGACCTTTTTCTTGAAAAAGTGGCAAGATTCTTGCAAAAAGATGTTGATCAAAACCAAACTGTTGATGTTCGTGGGCTTTCAAAGGTAATCTGAGATTGAGAGTATCTGTCTACTAATGTATCATATGCTAGTGTTTCAAATCTTTGCATTAATAGAAAGGAAGTTACAACCCACAGACCTTACAATCTGTTGTACTAACTGGAAGTGTCATCTTGCATCAAAGTGATAAATGATTCTCCATGAGTGAAGTAACTCCAAGTGGCATATTTTGAGCTCAGTTGAATATATTCTAAGCCATCTACTCAACTGTATGTTTCACAGGTTGAAGCTCGCATAGTTGTTCTCTCAACTCTCCGCAAAATTAAAGAGAAGCATCTTTTAGGTAACCTTCAGCGCTGTAACTTTATCTGTATGACTATTAGAGTCAAGATGGTGTATATTCTACTGACAATTCAAGCCTACTTGGTTATTCTTATTTTTTTTTTTGAGTAGGAAGAGCAGTCCAGGATGATTTGGTCATCATCACGGGTCATGAGAAGACATCATACACTGATGTCGAAACGACTGCTATCGACGTCGAGTATGCAATAACTTCTGTTTTGAAGGATGAACTGGGTCTTGAAGTTTTCGTTGGACCAGAAAGCCGTCCTCCTGTTTCATCCAAACTCAGAGCCCCCCCATGCCCTAGGAGACCACAGGGAATGATAAAAATAACTGTCAACTCATTGAATCATTGGCTGAAGAGGAAATCTGCGAGGGATGTACAGTGACATCTCCTTGGGGCATTTCTTTGGTCAATTTATACCCGCAAGACTATCCTGGATGGATGATGTACATACAACAATAGGGCTATTGCTCTGATGTCCCCGGGACTCGGCATAGGACGATACCAGAAGGAAAGATTTGTTGGTGGCCAATGTAGTCTGATTTGGTCCAGTATATTCAGATATATGGAAAATCACATTATTTGGGGCTGTAAATGTAACCACGTCAATCCTCAACCGGGTAGCATCCCAGGTTAAAATTTTGAAGTGATTAGATGATTGTTGTAATCGCCAATCTTCCACATCAAATGATAAACATTTTGACACAGTACTGATTTGTCCATCTTTTCACAACAGATTTATGGGCCTCTTTAATTCACAGGATTCTCAAAACACAGCATTAGGAAAAAAAATACAGGATTTGAATGTCATGCCTATTCCAACCTTGCATTATTTTGGTTTGTTTGATTGGGAAACAAAGGGTTCTTTCCAAGAGGTTTGAGTGGATGCTTAACTTTTCTATGAGATGTAGTACAGTGGAATCCTTAGGAAAAGTTCCTATAGGATTCAATCCTAACCAATCCAGAAATAATTTCTGAAGAATCAGAACAACTAATTGGGAAATAATTTCTAAAGATTCTAATCCTCCATACAATCTACGAAAATCATACCCAAGCCTCTATTCCAGGCAAGGTTTTTGCCCCAACATTCATCCACTTGGATGAAAGTGACCCATGGTGAATTTTGGGCTTGGCACATGATATTATTTTGGTAAATGGCTGTGTACAAACGCTTTGTGGATTTGGTGTTTAGTTTCAAATTTTTTGAACTTGTGTGCTGAATTCTTGGGTGCGGTTGGGTGCGGTTAGCGATTTTCCCGCTCTATGGTGAAAAACGGTGCCGCTTCCATCACCTGATCTGGAGGGTTCTTGTGTTTTTTGATCGGTGCCGCTTTCATGTTTTGATCTAGAGTCTGCTTTTTGTTTCTGGTTTGCGCCGCTGTAGTCGTTTGATCTCGAAACCTCGCCACATACCACCATCGCTTACGTCCTGGGGGTTATAAATAGATCGTCCTTCTTCTCATATCATTGTGCTAGGTTTTTTTTGGGTTAGCATATACTGTTTCTATGGTATATCCTTCTTCCTGTCGTAATGGAACGCGGCGTCCTGCTCGGCCTCCTCCGTCGCGGGGAGCTCTGGTTGGCCGGTGTGGTGGTTCGGGTTGTCTTGTTGCGCCGACCGTTGTCTCGGCTCGGCCCGTATGTATGGAGCATGCTTCGTCCTCTGATGATCGGCCGTTGCCGCCGCCGCGCCCTGGCTGTCGGCAACTCGCTGTTGCTGCCCCGGGCCTCGTAATCTCCCCTGACCTTCTTTGCGGTGCTGGCGGGCCTGGTGAGGATCAGCCACAGCTTCGGCTCCGGCATCGCCGTGAGTCTGTCCAACCGGCCGTCCGCGGCCGACAGTGACTACGTCGAAGATGTTGTCGATTGGTTACGGGCTGCGCGGAAACCGGGTGTCCCGGCGGCCGACGCTTGCGTATCCCCTTGGCGGGGCCATGGTCTCCGCTCGGACGTAGTAGGACGCCCTATTCGGGGAGCATAAATCCTGCGGCAACAACTCAATGACAACGACGACGGCATCACCACCGCCGGATAACGATCACTTGCCGGTGCGAGCGGTGTGACAATGGCGAGGGCGGATGCTCCTGGTGCAGCAGACAGCAGGTTGCTCTGTGGCGCCGACAAGGGGTTAGGTTGCAGCGTCGGGGCGGAGGGGAGGCAGACAGTAGGATGGTCTCGAAGGCGGCCACACTGCGCAGGAGCGACTGGAGCCGGAGTGGTCCGTTGTTAGCCAGGATCGACTGTTGCTGATGATGCTGTGGGCATGTGGATGAGTACGTGGATCTCAACGTGAAACGTCCATCAGCAAGGCACGGCCTGGCGTTGCGCACTGCACTGCTATGTGATGCTATTGAACATGAAGTGCACTCAAACCGCGAGGCATGCCATCCGCGTTGTATCCCCTTGCATGGTCCGACGAGGTTTCGCGTACGTCCAGGTTCGTGTGATCATCTCTCTCTCTCTCTCATATTTTTTGTGTAGCTCAATAGCGGGGGAGATTTGCAAGTGGTCAAAATTTTGGTGCTATCATTGCTATGTAATGAGACAAGGTTTCTCCTGATCCTCTTTCTTCTTGATAATCCATATAGGGATTGCTTCTGTCGATTATTTTGAAGCCTTTTCTTGTAGACTAAAGGTTCAGAGATGGCCACTAACTGATTGGTGTTATTTAGCTTTAGGTTTTTTTTGTGCTCTTAAGGTATAGTATCCCTTTCATCATTACTGCAAACATTTACTATCTGTCCTTGGTGCAGGAATTTGCAACCGTTAAACCCACGGTGGTTCCGGTGTGGGATATATTCTTCATGGTCCCGTGTGATTTGCTGCATCTGCTGTTAATTTGATGATATGGTTTTTGGGATGACCATGATTTACTCCCTTCTAATATTTGTTCTATGCAAGCATCAAGACTGAATAATATGGGTTTACCCCCTTATCATATTTGTTGTATGTAGGCATCAATACTAGAGATATGGTTTTAACCCCTTCTCATATTTTTTTCTGAACGATCTCTTCTCATATTTATTGTATAGATGCATCAAGCTATGATGAATTTGGATGACATACTATTAACTTACATAATAAGACCCTTGCGGGGTGAAAAGCCGGAAGCAATTGCAAGGCATTAACAATCTGTTTTTCTTACGAACAACTGCCCCATATACAAGCTCTATCATGTTAACCACTGATGTGAACTTCCTCAGCTATCATTTCATTACGAACACAAAACCAATGGGCGGTCAAACAAGGATGCCTTGAATTACCAAGGAATCAGAAATTTATCATGCAATATCAATATGTATTCTCTTTATGTACAATTAATATACTGACTCTTTTCATTCAATAAAAATTTTCTTTATGAAAGATTATAGCATTTGTACCAATATAATTTTTTTACATACACCATAATATAAAATTTGAAGTGAACACGTAAAAAGTGAATAAAATAATTAAATAATTGGTATATGAAGTTTAATATTATTGTACATAGAATTTCTCACATAAAGTATCAATAGGCGCGGCGTGCCACCGCACGGGCATGGAGATTTAACATGGCTCGCTAGCAAGTAAGTACCCAACAGAATGAATTTGCAAGACAAACAATGATCTTGGCGATAATATGCAATGATTTCTCCGACGTGGCACTTCTTCGCATGTATCCCAACGTCCTCATAGAGATGAACCCATCATTACATATAAAGGAGCTAAGACACCCGTTGAACAGGTAGAGGAATTTGCAAAAGCTCTTGACTACTTCATTACAAACTATCTTACAGGAGACTACACTAGGATGATTTAACTCAATTAGGCCATCCGCAATCATTTACTTTCATGCAGTTGCATCATTGTATATGGTATGTTCCATACTTCCTCCGTCACAGTTTAGAAGGCACAGTTAAATTTGCGTGCGTTTCCACAATAGACAAGGTTTAGGGCGTATTGCATTTATTTCTAGTAGCTAATTAGTACTCCGATATACTATTTCTATATGCATGCGTAGTGCGAATGTTATTTTTTAGCCCATCTCACAACCAATAGATAACCACCTAGGTTCCAGAGAATTTCCAAGCGCGCCTTCTAAACCGTGACCAAGTAGAACGGTCTTTATAATGTGCCAATAAGTAGACCTTATGAGTAGCGTGTACACTTCTGTTGATCAGTATTTATCATACATGGCTGCAATAAATGTACTCATTTTCCACCTTTTAGAACTCTTTCTGGGTTTTAGTTATGCAATTCTATCATTAAAAATATAACAATGGCCTTTACGATCCGTATAAATATAATGCATCATCAGGCGCAGCGTGCCGTCGCACGGGCTATGCTAGTTTCAACCAAAGAGGCCAAAGCTTTCAGGTGATCTGACCTGTGCATGCGTTTGCACAGATAAATATTGAAACAAACTACATTTTGTTTTAGCAGGATATACAGATAAACATAAGTATCCCTTCCAAAAAAAACTAAAGTATGGCAGTAGCTCTAATCTCTTGCAACCGATTTTCCAGATGCGAATGCTAGCTTCTAAATACAGGCATCAGAACTTACACCAAATTCTATCTTCAGCAGTACAAGAAAAACACAACATACAAATTTTCAAATACACATAAGTCATATCTAATTCCACAGATGCAGATACTTCTAAATGCAGATATCACAAGTACACAACATACAGTTTTTCAAATACATAAAATCATACAAAGGGACTGCCGCACAAATGTTATGCAGCACAGATGAGGTATTTTTAAGCTAGCCCCCCGCAGGTGTCAAATTGATGCTCCTAGATCAAGCTGCTCTTTCTCTGTATCATCTGCAGCTGGAAACATGATACCACGTTTAGTAGCAATATTGGTTAACTCGTGCATCCTGATTGAATATTCTACGCTTTTGTCAGTCTACTAATCATGAGGAAGGATGCCCTTATGTAATGCCAAGGTACACTGAATACTACTCTCTCCGTCCCATAATATAAGACGTTTTTGACACTAGTGTAGTGTAAAAAACACTTTTATATTAGTGTAAAAAACACTCGCATATTACGGGACAGAGGGAGTAATTCCCAGTCACAGATGATAACATTTTTATACTAACTTGCATAAGGCTTATGTCCTTAGTAAAATGCATCAAGAAGATGAGAATGTATTGGATCAGTAATGAAACCAACCAAACTCAACATGAACACAAAGATAAAGAGCAACACGATCATCTATTCACCTGCCATCAGAAGAGATCTCAAATCCAGTCCTCCTGCTGCAGCTTGAGGGGTAGATATACCTCAGTCAGGTACTGGAACCCAAAGGAGCTGAGAGCCTGAATCTCAGCCTTTTGTTTTGTTCGCAACATCGTCTCCAACTCCTTGACCCATCCTTCATTTTGCTTTACGAAGTCTTCCTCTAGCATCTCTTTTCCTACCTTGATATCGTGATCAGTCATGGGAAGCCGGCACTGCTCCGGTACCCTGTACTTGTCCAGATCACTTGGCCGCACGCCAAGCCACTTGATATCTGGCGTTGTCAGATTGGCACTGTCATACGACATGTTCTTGGAGCCGCACATATACACGGACAAGATCTTCAGCCCATATGGATCAGAGTCCACCAATGCGAGTACCGGCAGCTTCAGCTCTACCTTAAGCCGGCGCAAGAACAACCTGGTGGCAACATCCGGCTGTCCCTTTGCTGTCAATATGATGCACGGAAAACGGTTGTAGAACCGGTCCTCAGCGAGGCGCATGAAAGCAGCATCTTTCTCCACAAGCAAGATGAACAGAGCGTCGCTCTCAATGCCTGACACCCTGTCGATGTTGGGCGGGATGGCCTTACCGCCGACGCCCATTCTCGTGCAGTCAATGACGTCGCCGTCATCAGCAAAAGTGAGGCGGCCAACCACAACGCCCTTCTCAGAGGCGACGACATGGAGCGACGAGCGGGTGCATCCAAGCATGCAGGAGACGTCATCGAGGATGGCGTCCGACTGGGACTGGTCGCCGAAGAGCTTCACGTCGGTGTAGAAGAGATCCCTCTTGGTGACGTGGATGCCCCTGCGCAGGACGGCGTGGACGAGGGAGAGGACGCGCGCGGTGACGGTGGCCTTGCGCGCGGTGGCGACGTTGGCGAAGGGCCTCGCGGACTCGCGGCGGAGGAGCACGATGCGGTCGAGGTCCGGGAGGTATACCTGGTTCGAGGAGGCGCGGGAGGGGACGGCGAAGGAGAAGCCGCGGCCAGCCAGGATGCTCCGCGCGACGGAGAGGACGAGGCGGTTGATGCGGGAGGTGACGGAGGTGGTGTCCTGGTCGGCGACCACGATGTAGTTGGAGGAGGCGGATGCCGGGTCGTCCTCGGAGAGGGCTTTCGCGCCGGCTGAGGACGCGGCCGCGGGCTTGGATTTGGAGGCGGCGGAGGCGAGGGCGCGGAGGGAGGCGAGGATGGAGGCGTCCGGGCGGAGCTTCGAGCGGAGGGATTGGGCGTAGGATGCGGCGGCCGAGGCGCCGCGCGGTTTCTTCGAGGTCGAGCCCCCCGCGGCCGCATCTGCCCCCGCCCGGCGCTTCCTCTCCGACATGTGGAGAGATCTGGAGGCGGAATCACCGGGGAGGAGGGGTGGGGGGCACTACGGCGGAGACGGCGGCGGGATTCGAACTGGAGTGTGGCTGAGGCTTTGGTGAGCATGGGAGGGACGGAGACGGTCCGCACTCCGCACCTACCCTATGCGCCAAGCGCGCGGCCCACGAAGCCCGTAGTAGCTCGGCCCAGCAACACGTCTCGCTGACGTTTTTTTTCTTGTGCGCCAGCCGCCAGATGTCTCCGTGAAGGTTAAAAAAAACAACTGTCTCCGTGAAGTTTTTTTACTCACTGTCCATCTACACCCGGCCTGAACAATAAATTCAATCTAAACGTTTTTATATTAGTTTACAGAGGAAGTAGAAGATACCAAAGAATTTGAATTTTTTAGGCATCTAAAATGTTCATATACGCAAGATTTATGCAAATTTTTGTGGCATTTGTATATCTGAGGAGCTCGTGCCTCCCTCCTGTTCGCACATGAACACGTCACGTGTACCCTCGACGCCGAGGGTGATGCACCGCAGCCAGTGGCGGAGCTAGCATTTGACGACAGGATGGTCCGGCTCAAAAAATTGACAACAAATATGCCATGTGAACGTTCTTTTGTTTTTGAGGAATCCATGTAAATGTTCTGACTAATTACCTTCAGTCAAATAGCCAAAATTATGAAGTCATACACATCTAATCAAAATTAGAATGATGTACTGCAATGTATACTAGTCAAATTCAGATGGGGATGTAGTGCAAAATTATGTAGTATATGTGTACTGTAAAAAACATAAGCGGATGGAGTACATCACTACTTGTCTATGAAAGAAGGTCTGATGGGATGGGGTGCATCAATTGTCTGCTGAGCACCTGAGCGGACTAGATGACTCCAGCTAGCAACGCGGCTGGGCTGGGCGCACTGCTGCGCGGTGGTGCGCCGTGCGCGCCTATGCAGACAACACAACCCACCGGAGGCAGGCGGGGCAGGCACCAGTCAGGCCGCGGGTCAGGACTGTCCGGCGAGGCGACGCCGCAATGGCGAGGCAGGCGGCTCGGGCGCTCCGTTGGCGGCAGATCGATCTCGTGCGTAGCTGCGTTCGCTTCGGGACAGCAGTAGTGAAGCAGACGAGAAGCGCAGACTGCTTGTTACTGGGCTTTTTCCTCCTGCCTCCATCATTGAATAACCTAGTCCGAAATCCCAGGGTGGGCCGCGGCCCACCCTGTCCACCCTGTGGCTCCGCCACTGACCGTAGCTCACGTCGAAGGAGTCTTACCGGAAACGCGATTCGCAACACAACGGAGAGAACTTTTGAAGAACCGAAACCCCACACTCCCGGGAGCGACCCCGTCGGGGAGTGCGGCGGCTATGGGCTGCCACAGGTTGGCCAACCGCCCCTAGAGCCTCGGGATTCGCAGCTCTCCAACACGAAGAACGACGAAGAACGAGGAAGCAAAAACAGGGGAGAGACAAAACGTAGATGAAAAAGTAGTAGATGTGTTTTTTTGCGATTGTGTGTTGTTCAATCGGCCGTCACCTCTCATTTATTTATGAAGCGGCTGAACTTTCCGTACAAGAAAAGGATTAAAAATTCCGTTCAAAACATCAAAAACCCTAATCTAACTCGGACAGGAATCTTTGGTAATTTCCCGGACCAACTCGGTCTCACCGATTGGTTCATTTCGGTCCCACCGAGTGAACGTTGCCAACTCTCTGTATCCTTCTGTAATTTTTCGGATCAACTCGGTCTCACCAATTGGTTTGCTTCGGTCCTACCGAGTCGACATTGCCAACTCTCTGGTAAATTTTCGGACCAACTCGGTCGGTCCGAAATGACTCTGCAGCTTCTATTTCTGACCTTGTTTTGCCTCCACAGATTTCATACGACTTCGGATTAAGATGATTTTTATATCAAAATTCACCGTTTCGACGAGACGCACAACTTTCATGTTGAAAAGCTTTCCATCAGAGGCCGTCTTAATTGAGTTTCATGCCATTCTTTAATCTGGTGTCAACATGAGCATCTCCGAACTTGTCATAACTATTACATCCGAGCTCCGCTATAGACCATCTTCATATCCATCTCGATCTTCTTAGAGAGAGCCATCCGAAGTGACCTCCAATCCTAAGTTTGAATTAGTCTTTATATAGCCTAAGCTAATTTTATGACTATGTCACTTTTGAGCATCAACACATGCCCCTTGTTTTTCGGCATGACTAGCGTGCCGGAAAATAACTTGTACCAAGTTTGTTCCAAGGACGATGTCAACACTCCATCGGCCATTTATATGTTCTTTGGGCGATAAGTATATATCGGCCATGTTTATGCTAAGGGCGGTAATTATTTATCGGCCGTTGCCTATCTAGGCTTCTTGCCACACACTTGGATGGTACTTCTTTAAATATTTTCCATTGAGAGATCGAGGTAACAATGCCCCTTGTACGGATTCCACCAAATATGAGTTTCCAGGAGCTACTCTTGTAATTCTAAAAGGACCTTCCCAACTTGGAGACCACTTCCCGAATTTTCTGTCTTTCGAACCAATTGGTAGAATCACCTTCCACAAGAGATCGTCAACTTGAAAAGTCTTCAACTTGACCTTCTTATTGTAAACTCTTGCCACCCTCAACTTATCTCTTTCTATGGCCTCCAAAGCAGCCAAACGTTTATCAGCGACTTCAATATTGTCCATCATCAAGTTATAAAAGTCCACTGCCGATAAATCATTCTATTTGGCTATTCTCAAAGCATTCAAATTCACTTCCACTGGTAAAACGGCCTCTTGACCATATACGAGCTCATATGGAGTTACCTTTGTAGCACCATGCCTTGAGATTCTGTGCGCCCATAAAACTTCAGACAGTAGCTCATGCCATCTCCTTGGATTATCCTCAATCTTCTTCTTGACGAGCTTGATTAATATTTTATTGCTAGATTCAGCTTGTCCATTGGCTTGGGCATAATATGGAGAGGAATTGAGCAACTTTATCTTATATGATTCGGCAAATTCTCTAACTTGATGTGACATAAAGGATGAACCTTGGTCTGTAGTTAATGTTTGAGGAATGCCGAATCTATGAATAATGCGCTCAGTTATGAATTGAATCGCCTTTGTACGCGTCATATTTTTGAGTGGTATTGCTTCAGACCATTTAATGAAATAATCAGTCGCCACCAACACGAACCGATGCCCCTTTGAAGAAGGATGAATCTCTTCAATAAAGTCTAATCCCCAACCTCTAAAAGGCCACGACTTGATAAGAGGATGTAACATAGCAGTGGGAGCCAACTTAATATCACCAAACTTTTGACAAGCTTCACATCCTTTATAATACCGAAAGCAATCATTAACCATTGTCGGCCAATAAAACCCAGCACGTCGTAATAACCATTTCATCTTGGGAGCCGACTGATGAGTGGCACAAATACCTTCATGGACCTCTCCCATAGCAACTCTCGCTTGGTCCTCGTCCAAGCACTTTAAAAGAACATCATCAACCGTTCAGCGATAGAGACCATCATCTCTCATTGTGTATTTGAAATCCATACGCCGAACAGTCATGTCCACCCTTTTACTAGGATCACACAAATAATCAATAATGGGTTTCCTCCAGCCTTGATTTTCTCCTGCATTAAATATTTCATTAGTGGCCGAAACGGTAGGCTCCGGTTAGGCCTCCCCTATGTTGGCAAGACTAGACATCGGCCTTTGAGAAATATGAAACATGCCACGATCAACATGATAGCCAGATGCTTGTTGTGCCAACTCATTTGCTCTCCAACTGTCATGTCTAGGTATATGAGCAATGCTAAAATAATCCAAAGTAGAAATTATATCTAGACATTTATATAAACATTAAGTGATTCGTCAAAACATTGAAAGACTCTGGATATTTGTTGCACTACTAATAATGAATCACCAAAAGCCTCAATATGTGTAGCACCTACGGCAAGCAACATTTTTAAGCCGAATAACAATGCTTCATATTCAGCTTGATTATTTGTGCAAAAATATTCTAAGAGGCATGAGGCTTCAAAAACAGCACCATGAGGAGATATATAAACAATACCAACACCTTGGCCATTGCTACAAACTGAACCATCAAAATATAATCTCCATGGTACTAACGAGACACGTTTTATATCAATATCTTGCTTGTCATCAATCCGATGCTCAACAATAAAATTAGCAACGATTTGGCCTTTCATGGATTTAAGAGATATATAAACAATACCAACACCTTGGCCATTGCTACAAACTGAACCATCAAAATATAATCTCCATGGTACTAATGAGACAAGGTTTATATCAATATCTTGCTTGTCATCAATCCGATGCTCAACAATAAAATTAGCAACGATTTGGCCTTTCATGGATTTTAGAGACTCATAAGCCAAATCATATTCAATTAAAGCATAAGCCCACTTGCCAATTCATGGATTTCAGAGATTCATAAGCCAGAAGGTTTTGTCAATCCTAAAGGTACTAACAAAATATGCAAGCTCCAGCGATCCATCTATGGACTGGTGCAAGCATCTCGGAGTTGGAATATACTCTTTGATAAGTTGATCAAAGCATATAGTTTTATACAGACTTGCGGTGAAGCCTGTATTTACAAGAAAGTGAGTGGGAGCACTACAACATTTCTGATAAGTATATGTGAATGACATATTGTTGATCAGAGATAATGTAGAATTATTCTACAAAGCATAAAGGAATGTTTTGAAAGGATTTTTTCAACGAAAGACCTCGGTGAAGCTGCTTACATATTGTGCACCAAGATCTATAGAGATAGATCAAGATGCTTGATAAGTTTTTCAATGAGTACATACCTTGACAAGATTTTGAAGTAGTTCAAAATGGAACAGTCAAAGAAGGAGTTCTTGCCTGTGTTACAAGGTGTGAAGTTGAGTAAGACTCAAAACCCGACCACGGCAGAAGATAGAGAGAGAATTAAAGTCATTCCCTATGCCTCAGCCATAGGTTCTATAAAGTATGTCATGCTGCATACAAGACCTATTGTATACCCTGCCCTGAGTTTGGCAAAGGGAGTACAATAGTGATCTAGGAGTAGATCACTTGACATTGGTCAAAATTATCCTTAGTGGAATAAGGATATGTTTCTCGATTATGGAGGTGACAAAAGGTTCGTCGTAAAGGGTTACGTCGATGCAAGTTTTGACACTGATCCAGATGACTCAAAGTCTCAATCTGGATACATATTGAAAGTGGGAGTAATTAGCTGGAGTAGCTCCGTGCAGAGCATTGTTGACATAGAAATTTGCAAAATACATATGGATCTGAATGTAGCAGACCCGTTGACTAAACTTCTCTCACAAGCAAAACATGATCACACCTTAGTACTCTTTGGGTATTAATCACATAGCGATGTGAACTCGATTATTGACTCTAGTAAACCCTTTGGGTGTTGGTCACATGACAATGTGAACTATGGGTGTTAATCACATGGTGATGTGAACTATTGGTATTAAATCACATGGCGATGTGAAGTAGATTATTGACTCTAGTGCAAGTGGGAGACTGAAGGAAATATGCCCTAGAGGCAATAATAAAGTTATTATTTATTTCCTTATATCATGATAAATGTTTATTATTCATGCTAGAATTGTATTAACCGAAAACATAATACATGTGTGAATACATAGACAAACAGAGTGTCACTAGTATGCCTCTACTTGACTAGCTCATTGATCAAAGATGGTTATGTTTCCTAACCATAGACATGAGTTGTCATTTGATTAATGGGATCACATCATTAGGAGAATGATGTGATTGACTTGACCCATTCCGTTACCATAGAACTTGATCGTTTAGTTTGTTGCCATTGCTTTCTTCATGACTTATACATGTTCCTATGACTATGAGATTATGCAACTCCCGTTTACTAGAGGAACACTTAGTGTGCTACCAAACGTCACAAAGTAACTGGGTGATTATAAAGGTGCTCTACAGGTGTCTCCGAAGGTACTTGTTGGGTTGGCGTATTTCGAGATAGGATTTGTCACTCCGATTGTCGGAGAGGTATCTCTGGGCCGTCTCGGTAATGCACATCACTTAAGCCTTGCAAGCATTGCAACTAATGAGTTAGTTGCGGGATGATGTATTACGGAACGAGTAAAGAGACTTTCCAGTAACGAGATTGAACTAGGTATTGAGATATCGATGATCGAATCGCGGGCAAGTAACATACCGATGACAAAGGGAACAACGTATGTTGTTATGCGGTCTGATCGATAAAGATCTTCGTAGAATATGTGGGAGCCAATATGAGCATCCAGGTTCCGCTATTGGTTATTGACCGGAGACATGTCTCGGTCATGTCTACATAGTTCTCGAACCCGTAGGGTCCGCACGCTTAAAGTTCGGTGACAATCGTAATTAGGGTTTTTTGTGTTTTGGTGTACCGAAGGTTGTTCGGAGTCCCGGATGTGATCACGGACATGACGAGGAGTCTCGAAATGGTCGAGACATAAATATTGATATATTGGAAGCCTATATTTGGATATCGGAATCATTCCGGGTGAAATCGGGATTTTACCGGAGTACCGGGGGTTACCGGAAACCCCGGGGGTTAATGGGCCTACATGGGCCCTAAGGGAGAAGAGGAGGGCCGGCCAGGGCAGGCCGCGTGCCCCTCCCACCTAGTCCGAATAGGACAAGGAAGGGGGGGCGCCCCCCTTTCCTCTTTCCCCCTTCCCCTTTCCTTCTCCAACAAGGCAAGAGGGGGGAGTCCTACTCCCGGTGGGAGTAGGACTCCTCCAGGTGCACCCCTAGGGGCCGGTTGGACCTCCCCCATCCCTCCTTTATATACGGGGGCAAGGGGCACCCCATGACACACAAGTTGATCTTCGTGATCGTCCCTTAGCCGTGTGCGGTGCCCCCTTCCACCATATTCCACCTCAGTCATATCGTAGCGGTGCTTAGGCGAAGCCCTGCGTCGGTAGAACATCATCACCGTCATCACGCCGTCGTGCTGAAGAAACTCTCCCTCAACACTTGGCTGGATCGGAGCTCGAGGGACGTCACCGAGTTGAACATGTGCAGAACTCGGAGGTGCCGTACATTCGGTACTTGGATCGGTCGGATCGGGAAGACGTATGACTACTTCCTCTACGTTGTGTCAACGCTTCCGTTGCCGGTTTACAAGGGTACATAGACAACACTCTCCCCTCTCGTTGCTATGCATCACCATGATCTTGCGTGTGCGTAGGAATGTTTTTGAAATTACTACGTTCCCCAACAGTGGCATCCGAGCCAGGTTTTATGCGTTGATGTAATATGCACGAGTAGAATACAAGTGAGTTGTGGGCGATATAAGTCATACTGCTTACCAGCATGTCACACTTTGGTTCGGCGGTATTGTTGGATGAAGCGGCCCGGACCGACATTACGCGTACGCTTACGCGAGACTGGTTTTACCACCATGCTATGCACATAGGTGACTAGCGGGTGTCAGTTTCTCCAACTTTAGTTGAACCGAGTGTGGCTACGCCCGGTCCTTGAGAAGGTTAAAACAACACCAACTTGACAAACTATCGTTGTGGTTTTGATGCTTAGGTAAGAACGGTTCTTGCTAAGCCCGTAGCAGCCACATAAAACTTGCAACAACAAAGTAGAGGACGTCTAACTTGTTTTTGCAGGGCATGTTGTGATGTGATATGGTCAAGACGTGATGAGATATAAGTTGTTGTATAAGATGATCATGTTTTGTTGAAGTTATTGGCAACTGGCAGAAGCCTTATGGTTGTCTCTTTATTGCATAAGATGCAAGCGCCAAATAATTGCTTTACAATTATCGCTATGCGATAGCAATAGTTGCAAGAGCAATAGTTGGCGAGACAACCATGTGACGACACATTGATATAGATCAAGATGATGGAGATCATGGTGTCATGCCGGTGACGATGGAAATCATGACGATGTTTTGGAGATGGAGATCAAAGGCACAAGATGATGATGGCCATATCATGTCACATATTTTGATTGCATGTGATGTTTATCTTTTATGCATCTTATCTTGCTTTAATTGACGGTAGCATTATAAGATGATCTCTCACTAAATTTCAAGATAAAAGTGTTCTCCCTGAGTATGCACCGTTGCCAAAGTTCGTCGTGCCCAGACACCACGTGATGATCGGGTGTGATAAGCTCTACGTCCATCTACAATGGGTGCAAGCCAGTTTTACACACGCAGAATACTCAGGTTAAACTTGACGAGCCTAGCATATGCAGATATGGCCTCGGAACACTGAGACCGAAAGGTCGAGCGTGAATCATATAGTAGATATGATCAACATAGTGATGTTCACCATTGAAAACTACTCCATTTCACGTGATGATCGGTTATGGTTTAGTTGATTTGGATCACGTGATCACTTAGAAGATTAGAGGGATGTCTTTCTAAGTGGGAGTTCTTAAGTAATATGATTAACTGAACTTAAATTTATCATGAACTTAGTCCTGGTAGTATTAGCATATCTATGTTGTAGATAAATAGCTCGCGTTTAGCTCCTCTGTTTTATTTTTGATATGTTCCTAGAGAAAACTAAGTTAAAAGATGTTAGTAGGAATGATGTGGATTGGATCCGTGATCTGAGGTTTATCCTCATTGCTGCACAGAAGAATTATGTCCTTGATGCACCGCTAGGTGACAGACCTATTACAGGAGCAGATGCAGACGCCATGAATGTTTGGCTAGCTCAATATGATGATTACTTGATAGTTTAGTGCACCATGCTTAACAGCTTAGAATCGGGACTTCAAAGACGTTTTGAATGTCATGGATCATATGGATGTTCCAGGAGTTGAAGTTAATATTTCAAGCAAATACCTGAGTTGAGAGATATGAAGTCTCCAACAGGTTCTATAGCTAAAAGATGGAGGAGAATAGCTCAAGCAGTGAGCATGTGTTCAGATTGTCTGGGTACTACAATCGCTTGAATCAAGTGGGAGTTAATCTTCCAGATAAAATAGTGATTGATAGAATTCTCTAGTCACCATCACCAAGTTAGTAGAACTTCGTGATGAACTATAGTATGCAAGGGATGATGAAAACAATTCCCGAGCTTTTCATGATGATGAAATCAATGAAGGTAGAAATCAAGAAAGAGCATCAAGTGTTGATGATTAACAAGACCACTAGTTTCAAGAAAAGGGCAAAGGGAAAGAAAGGGAACTTCAAGAAGAACGGCAAGCAAGTTGTTGCTCAAGTGAAGAAGCCCAAGTCTGGTCCTAAGCCTGAGACTAAGTGCTTCTACTGCAAAGGGACTGGTCACTGGAAGCGGAACTGCCCCAAGTATTTGGCTGATAAGAAGGATGGCAAAGTGAACAAAGGTATATTTGATATACAGATTATTGATGTGTATTTTACTAGTGTTCGTAGCAACCCCTCGGTATTTGATACTGGTTCGGTTGCTAAGAGTAGTAACTCGAAACAAGAGTTGCAGAATGAACAGAGACTAGTTAAGGGTGAAGTGACGATGTGTGTTGGAAGTGGTTCCAAGATTGATATGATCATCATCGCACACTCCCTATACTTTCGGGATTAGTGTTGAACCTAAATAAGTGTTATTTGGTGTTTGCATTGAGCATGAATATGATTTGATCATGTTTATTGCAATACGGTTATTCATTTAAGTAAGAGAATAAATTGTTGTTCTGTTTACATGAATAAAACCTTCTATGGTCATACACCCAATGAAAATGGTTTGTTGGATCTCGATTGTGGTGATACACATTCTCATAATATTGAAGCCAAAAGATGCAAAGTTAATAATGATAGTGCAACTTATTTGTGGCACTACCGTTTAGGTCATATTGGTGTAAAGCGCATGAAGAAAATCCATGTTGATGGCCTTTTGGAATCACTTGATTATGAATCAGTTGATGCTTGCGAACCGTGCCTCATGGGCAAGATGACTAAGACTCCGTTCTCCGGAACAATGGAGCAAGCAACTGACTTATTGGAAATAATACATATTGATGTATGCAGTCCGATGAATGTTGAGGCTCGCGGCGGGTATCATTATTTTCTGACCTTCACAGATGATTTGAGCAGATATGGGTATATCTACTTGATGAAACATAAGTCTGAAACATTTGAAAAGTTCAAAAAACTTCAGAGTGAAGTGGAAAATCATCGTGACAAGAAAATAAAGTTTCTACCATCTGATCGCAGAGACAAATATTTGAGTTACGAGTTTGGTATTCAATTAAAACAATGTGGAATAGTTTCACAAAATCGTGCCACCTGGAACACCACAGCATAATGGTGTGTCCGAACGTCATAACCGTACTATTATTGGATATAATGCAATATATCATGTTTCTTACCGATTAACCACTATAGTTTTGAGGTTATGCATTAGAGACAGCTACATTCACGTTAAATAGGGCACCATCTAAATCCGTTGAGACGACACCGTATGAACTATGGTTTGGCAAGAAACTTAAGCTGCCGTTTCTTAAAGTTTGAGGTTGCAATGCTTATGTGAAAAAGTTTCAACCTGATAAGCTCAAACCCAAATCGGAGAAGTGCATCTTCATAGGATACCCAAAAGAAAATGTTGGGTACACCTTCTATCACAGATCCGAAGGCAAGATATTCATTGCTGAGAATGGATCCTTTCTAGAGAAGGAGTTTCTCTCGAAAGAAGTGAGTGGGAGGAAAGTAGAACTTGATGAGGTAACCGTACCTGCTCCCTTATTAGAAAGTAGTTCATCACAGAAATCTGTTCCTGTGACTACTACACCAATTAGTGAGGAAGCTAATGATGAAGATGATCATGTAACTTCAGATCAAGTTACTACCGAACCTCGTTGGTAAACCAGAGTGAGATCCGCACCAGAGTGGTACAGTAATCCTGTTCTGGATATCATGTTACTTGACCATGACGAGCCTACGAACTATGAGGAAGCGATGATGAGCCCAGATTTCGCGAAATGGCTTGAGGCCATGAAATCTGAGATGAGATCCATGTATGAGAACAAAGTATGGACTTTGATTGACTTGCCCAATGATCGGCGAGCCATTGAGATTAAATGGATCTTCAAGAGGAAGACGGACGCTGATAGTAGTGTTACCATCTACAAAGCTAGAATTGTCGCAAAAAGGTTTTCGACAAGTTCAAGGTGTTGACTATGATGAGAGTTTCTCACTCGTATCTATGCTTAAGTATGTCCGAATCATGTTAGCAATTGCCGCATTTTATGAAATCTGGCAAATGGATAAACAAAACTGCATTCCTTAATGGATTTATTAAAGAAGAGTTGTATATGATGCAACCAGAAGGTTTTGTCAATCCTAAAGGTACTAAAAAAATATGCAAGATCCAGCGATCCATCTATGGACTGGTGCAAGCATCTCGGAGTTGGAATATACGCTTTGATAAGTTGATCAAAGCATATAGTTTTATAGAGACTTGCGGTGAAGCCTGTATTTACAAGAAAGTGAGTGGGAGCACTACAGCATTTCTGATAAGTATATGTGAATGACATATTGTTGATCGGAAATAATGTAGAATTATTTCTGATAAGTATATGTGCTTCACTTATATCTTTTGAGTTAGATAATTTTGCTCTTTGTGCTTCACTTATATCTTTTGAGCTAGATAATTTTGCTCTATGTCCTTCACTTAGATCTTTTAGAGCACGGTGGTGGATTCGTTTTAAAGAAACTATTGATCTCTCATGCTTCACTTAAATTAATTTGAGAGTCTCCTAATAGCATGGTAATTTTCCTAATAATAATATGCTTGGTATTCAAGATTTGTGAAACTTTCTTTTGAGTGTGTTGAATATTAATAAAAGATTGAAGCATGATAATTGTTTTAGATATGGAGGTGATAATATTAAAGTCATGCTAGTTGAGTAGTTGTGAATTTAAAGAATACTTGTGTTGAAGTTTGTGATTCCCGTAGCATGCACGTATGGTGAACCGTTATGTGATGAAATCGGAGCATGATTTATTTATTGATTGTCTTCCTTATGAGTGGCGGTCGGGGACGAGCGATGGTCTTTTCCTACCAATCTATCCCCCTAGGAGCATGCGCGTAGTACTTTGCTTTGATAACTTCTAGATTTTTGCAATAAGTATATGAGTTCTTTATGACTAATGTTGAGTCCATGGATTATACGCACTCTCACCCTTCCACCCTTGCTAGCCTCTTTAATACCGCGCACCTTTCGCCGGTATCATACACCTAACATATACCTTCCTCAAAACAGCCACCATACCTACCTACTATGGCATTTCCATAGCCATTCCGAGATATATTGCCATGCAACTTTTCACCATCTAGTTCATCATGACACATCCATCATTGTCATATTGCATATCCCGGTACACCACCGGATGCATTCACATAGAGTCATATTTTGTTCTAAGTATCGAGTTGTAATTGTTGAGTTGTAAGAAAAATAAAAGTGTGATGATCATCATTATTAGAGCATTGTCCCGGTGAGGAAAGAATGATGGAGACTATGATTCCCCCACAAGTCGGAATGAGACTCCGGACGAAAAAAAGAGAGGCCAAAGAAGCCCAAATAAAAAAAGAGAATGGCCATAAAAAAAGAGAAAGGCCATAAATAAAAAAAATAAAAAAATGAGAGAAAAATAGAGAAGGGACAATGTTACTATCCTTTTACCACACTTGTGCTTCAAAGTAGCACCATGATCTTCATAGTAGAGAGTCTCTCATGTTATCACTTTCATATACTAGTGTGAATCTTTCATTACAGAACTTGGCTTGTATATTCCAATGATGAGCTTCCTCAAATTGCTCTAGGTCTTCATGAGCAAGCAAGTTGGATGCACACCCACTAGTTTCTTTTGTTGAGCTTTCATATACTTATAGCTCTAGTGCATCCATTGCATGGCAATCCCTACTCACTCACATTGATATCTATTAATGGGCATCTCCATAGCCCGTTGATACGCCTAGTTGATGTGAGACTATCTTCTCCCTTTTTGTCTTCTCCACAACCACCGTTCTATTCCACCTATAGTGCTATATCCATGGCTCACGCTCATGTATTGCGTGAAGATTGAAAAAGTTAGAGTATGAAACAATTGCTTGGCTTGTCATCGGGGTTGTGCATGATTTAAATACTTTGTGTGGGGAAGATGGAGCATAGCCAGACTATATGATTTTGTAGGGATAACTTTCTTTAGCCATGTTATTTTGAGAAGACATAATTGCTTTGTTAGTATGCTTGAAGTATTATTATTTTCTATGTCAATATAAACCTTTGTCTTGAATCTTTCTAATCTGAATATTCATACCACAATTAAGAAGATTCGCATTGAAATTATGCCAAGTAGCACTCCGCATCAAAAATTCTCTTTTTATCATTTACCTACTCAAGGACGAGCAGGAATTAAGCTTGGGGATGCCTGATACGTCTCCAACGTATCTATAATTTTTGATTGCTCCATGCTATATTATCTACTGTTTTGGACTATATTGGGCTTTATTTTCCACTTTTATATTATTTTTGGGACTAACCTGTTAACCGGAGGCCCAGCCCAGAATTGCTGTTTTTTTTGCCTATTTCAGTGTTTCGAAGAAACGGAATATCAAACGGAGTCCAAACGGAATAAAATCTTCGGGAACGTGATTTTCTCACCGAATGTGATCCAGGAGACTTGGAACCTACTCCAAGGAACAAAATAGGCGGTCACGAGGGTGGGGGACGCCCCCTAGGGCGTGCCCCCTGCCTCGTGGGCCCCTCGTTGCTCCTCTGGCGTACTTCTTCCTCCTATATATACACACGTACCCCCAAACGATCAGAACAGGAGCCAAAAACCTAATTCCACCGCCGCAACTTTCTGTATCCAAGAGATCCCATCTTGGGGCCTGTTCCGGAGCTCCGCCGGAAGAGGGCCGTCATCACGGAGGGCTTTTACATCATCATAACCTCTCCGATGAAGTGTGAGTAGTTTACCTCAGACCTTCGGGTCCATAGTTAGTAGCTAGATGGCTTCTTCTCTCTCTTTGAATCTCAATACAAAGTTCTCCCCCTCTCTCGTGGAGATCTATTCGATGTAATCTTTTTTTGCGGTGTATTTGTTGAGACCGATGAATTGTGGGTTTATGATCAAGTATATCTATGAATAATATTTGAATCTTCTCTGAATTCTTTTATGTATGATTGGTTATCTTTGCAAGTCTCTTCGAATTATCCGTTTGGTTTGGCCAACTAGATTGGTAGTTCTTGCCATGGGAGAAGTGCTTAGCTTTGGGTTCGATCTTGCGGTGTCCTTACCCAGTGATAGAAGGGGCAGCAAGGCACGTATTGTATCGTTGCCATCGAGGATAACAAGATGGGGTTTATTTCATATTGCATGAATTTATCTCTCTACATCATGTCATCTTGCTTAAGGCGTTACTCTGTTTTTAACTTAATACTCTAGATGCATGCTGGATAGCGGTCGATGAGTGGACTAATAGTAGTAGATGCAGAATCGTTTTGATCTACTTGTCACGGACGTGATGCCTATATACATGATCATGCCTAGATATTCTCATAATTATGCACAATTCTATCAATTGCTCAATAGTAATTTGTTCACCCACCGTAGAATACTTATGCTCTTGAGAGAAGCCACTAGTGAAACCTATGGCCCCCGGGTCTATTCTCATCATATCAATCTCCATCACTTTTATATTGTTTTGCTATTTACTTTGCCTTTACTTTTTACTTTGCATATTTATATCAAAAATACCAAAAATATTCTATCTATCAGATCTCACTCTCGTAAGTGACAGTGAAGGGCTTGACAACCCCTAATCGCGTTGGTTGCGAGTAGCTATCGCTTTGTGCAGGTACGAGGGACTTGAGCGTGGGCTCCTACTGGATTGATACCTTGGTTCTCAAAAACTGAGGGAAATACTTACGCTACTCTGCTGCATCATCCCTTCCTCTTCGGGGAAAACCAACGCAAGCTCAAGACGTAGCAAGAAGGATTTCTGGCGCCATTGCCGGGGAGTCTACGCAAAAAGTCAATATACCAAGTACCCATCACAAACCCTATCTCTCGCATTACATTATTTTCCATTTGCCACTCGTTTTCCTCTCCCCTCAATTCACCCTTGCCGTTTTATTTGCCCTCTCTCTCTATCCTCCCTCTCTATTTGCCTCTTTTTGCTTGTTTGCTTTTGTTTGCTCGTGTGTTAGATTGCTTGCTTGTCGCGATGGCTCAAGATGCTACCAAATTGTGTGACTTCACCAATACCAATAATAATGATTTCCTTAGCACTCCGTTTGCTCCTCTTACTGATGCTAAATCTTGTGAAATTAATACTGCTTTGTTGAATCTTGTTATGAAAGATCAATTCGCCGACCTTCCTAGTGAAGATGCAGCTACTCATCTGAATAGCTTCGTTGATTTATGTGATATGCAAAAGAAAAAAGATGTCAATAATGATGACGTTAAATTGAAGCTATTTCCTTTTTCGCTTAGAGATCGTGCTAAAGCTTGGTTTTCGTCTTTGCCTAAGAATAGTATTGATTCATGGAACAAGTGCAAAGATGCTTTTATCTCTAAGTATTTTCCTCCCGCTAAGATCATCTCTCTTAGAAACGATATTATGAACTTTAAACAACTTGATCATGAACATGTTGCACAAGCTTGGGAGAGAATGAAATTAATGATATGAAATTGCCCTACTCATGGTTTGAATTTGTGGATGATTATAAAAAAAATTTATGCCAGATTAAATTTTGCTTCTAGAAATCTTTTAGATTCGGCCGCGGGAGGCACTTTTATGGAAATCACTTTAGGAGATGCTACTAAACTCCTAGATAATATTATGGTTAATTATTCTCAATGGCATACTGAAAGAACTTCTAATAAAAAAGTGCATGCGATAGAAGAAATTAATGTGTTGAGTGGAAAGATGGATGAACTTATGAAATTATTTGCTACTAAGAGTGTTTCCTCTGATCCTAATGATATGCCTTTGTCTACTTTGATTGAGAATAACAATGAATATATGGATGTGAATTTTGTTGGTAGGAATAATTTTGGTAACAACGCTTATAGAGGGAATTTTAATCCTAGGCCATATCCTAGTAATCCTTCTAATAATTATGAGAATTCCTACAACAACTCTTATGGAAATTATA
This sequence comes from Triticum dicoccoides, assembly GCF_002162155.2. Classification (NCBI taxonomy): domain Eukaryota; kingdom Viridiplantae; phylum Streptophyta; class Magnoliopsida; order Poales; family Poaceae; genus Triticum; species Triticum dicoccoides. The sequence goes on along the minus strand of NC_041386.1, from coordinate 120,928,422 downwards.
ATAAGATACCCTCTGATTTTGAATCTAATATTAAAGAATTTATTTCTTTGCAAAAGAATTTTAATGCTATGATTGAAGAAAAATTGCTTAAGATTGATGATTTGGCTAGGAACATTGATAGAATTGCTCTTGATGTTGATGCTTTGAAACTTAGATCTATTCCACCTAAACATGATATTAATGAGTCTCTTAAAGCCATGAGAATTTCAATTGATGAGTGTAAAGAAAGAACCGCTAGGATGCGTGCTTCCAAAGATGCCTTTATTAAAGCGTGTTCTTCCAATTCCTATGAAAGTAATGATGAAGATATAAAAGTTATTGATGTGTCTCCAATTAAATCTTTGTTTTGCAATATGAATCTTGATGAAACTGAATATGATCTTCCTTTACCTAGAGGGCGTTCTAAAAATTTGGAGTGTTTGGATCTTAATGATGAAATTGATGAAAGTGGGATGGAAAGAAATAAAAATCTAGATGTTGCTAAACCCACTATATTGGATTTCAAGGAATTTAATTATGAAAATTGCTCTTTAATTGATTGTATTTCCTTGTTGCAATCCGTGCTAAATTCTCCACATGCTTATAGTCGAAATAAAGCCTTTACCGAACATATTGTTGATGCCTTGATGCAATCCTATGAAGAAAAACTTGAGTTGAAAGTTTCTATCCCTAGAAAACTCTATGATGAGTGGGAACCAACTATTAAAATTAAAATTAAAGATTATGAGTTTTATGCTTTGTGTGATTTGGGTGCTAGTGTCTCTACTATTCCCAAGACTTTGTGTGATTTACTAGACTTTCGTAATTTTGATGATTGCTCTCTAAACTTGCATCTTGCGGATTCCACTATTAAGAAACATATGGGAATAATTAATGATGTTCTTATTTTTGCAAATAGGAATTATGTGCCCGTATATTTCATTGTTCTTGATATAGATTGCAATCCTTCTTGCCCTATTATTCTTGGTAGACCTTTCCTTAGAACGGTTGGTGCGATTATTGATATGAAGGAAGGGAATATTAGATTTCAATTTACATTAAAAAAGGGCATGGAACACTTTCCAAGAAATAAAATAAAATTACCATATGAAACTATCATGAGAGCCACTTATGGATTGCCTACCAAAGACGGCAATACCTAGATCTATTCTTGCTTGTTATGCCTAGCTAGGGGCGTTAAACGATAGCGCTTATTGGGAGGCAACCCAATTTTATTTTTATTCCTTGTTATTTGCTCCTGTTTAGTAATAAATAAATTATTTAGCCTCTGTTTAGGTTGTTTTTTTGTGTTTAATTAGTGTTTGTGCCAAGTAGAACCGTTGGGAAGACTTGAGGAAAGTCTTGTTGAACTTGCTGTAAAAAACAGAAACTTTAGCGCTCACGAGAACTGCTGTCATTTTGATTTGAAGAGTGATATTTAGTTAATTATTTTTGCAGATTATTAATAGATAAATGCCTCACGTCCAGCAATTTATTTTAGAATTTTTGGGGTTCCAGATCTTGCGCTAACTACAGATTAGTACAGACTGTTCTGTTTTTGACAGATTCTGTTTTTCGTGTGTTGTTTGCTTATTTTGATGAATCTATGGCTAGTAAAATAGTTTTTAATCCATAGAGAAGGTGGAATACAGTAGGTTTAACACCAAAATAAATAAATAATGAGTTCATTACAGTACCTTGAAGTGGTCTTTTGTTTTCTTTCGCTAACGGAGCTCACGAGTTTTCTATTTTGAGTTTTGTGTTGTGAAGTTTTCAAGTTTTGGGTGAATTCTTTTGATGGATCATGGAACAAGGAGTGGGAAGAGCCTAAGCTTGGGGATGCCCATGGAACCCCCAATATAATCCAAGTACACCAAAAAGTTAAAGCTTGGGGATGCCCCTGAAGGCATCCCCTCTTTTCGTCCACTTCCATCGTTAATTTACTTGGAGCTATATTTTTATTCACCAACATGATATGTGTTTTGCTTGGAGCGTCTTGTATTATTTGTGTCTTTGTTTGCTATTATACCACAATCATCCTTGCTGTACACACCTTTTGAGAGAGCCATACATGAATTAAAATTTGATAGAATACTCTATGTGCTTCACTTATATCTTTTGAGTTAGATAATTTTGCTCTATGTGCTTCACTTATATCTTTTGAGCTAGATAATTTTTCTCTATGTGCTTCACTTATATCTTTCGATCTAGATAATTTTGCTCTATGTGCTTCACTTAGATCTTTTAGAGCACGGTGGTGGATTCATTTTAAAGAAACTATTGATCTCTCATGCTTCACTTAAATTAATTTGAGAGTCTCCTAATAGCATGGTAATTTGCCTAATAATAATATGCTTGGTATTCAAGATTTGTGAAACTTTCTTTTGAGTGTGTTCAATATTAATAAAATATTGAAGCATGATAATTGTTTTGAGATATGGAGGTGATAATATTAAAGTCATGCTAGTTGAGTAGTTGTGAATTTAAAGAATACTTGTGTTGAAGTTTGTGATTCCCGTAGCATGCACGTATGGTGAACTGTTATGTGATGAAGTCGGAGCATGATTTATTTATTGATTGTCTTCCTTATGAGTGGCGGTCGGGGACGAGCAATGGTCTTTTCCTACCAATCTATCCCCCTAGGAGCATGCGCGTAGTACTTTGCTTTGATAACTTCTAGATTTTTGCAATAAGTATATGAGTTCTTTATGACTAATGTTGAGTCCATGGATTATACGCACTCTCACCCTTCCACCCTTGCTAGCCTCTCTAATACCGCACACCTTTCGCCGGTATCATACACCTACCATATACCTTCCTCAAAACAGCCACCATACCTACCTACTATGGCATTTCCATAGACATTCCGAGATATATTTCCATGCAACTTTTCACCATCTAGTTCATCATGACACATCCATCATTGTCATATTGCATATCCCGGTACACCACCGGATGCATTCACATAGAGTCATATTTTGTTCTAAGTATCGAGTTGTAATTGTTGAGTTGTAAGAAAAATAAAAGTGTGATGATCATCATTATTAGAGCATTGTCCCGGTGAGGAAAGAATGATGGAGACTATGATTCCCCCACAAGTCGGGATGAGACTCCGGACGAAAAAAAAGAGAGGCCAAAGAAGCCCAAATAAAAAAAGAGAAAGGCCATAAAAAAGAGAAAGGCCATAAATAAAAAAAATAAAAAAATGAGAGAAAAATAGAGAAGGGACAATGTTACTATCCTTTTACCACACTTGTGCTTCAAAGTAGCACCATGATCTTCATAGTAGAGAGTCTCTCATGTTATCACTTTCATATACTAGTGGGAATCTTTCATTACAGAACTTGGCTTGTATATTCCAATGATGAGCTTCCTCAAATTGCTCTAGGTCTTCATGAGCAAGCAAGTTGGATGCACACCCACTAGTTTCTTTTGTTGAGCTTTCATATACTTATAGCTCTAGTGCATCCATTGCATGGCAATCCCTACTCACTCACATTGATATCTATTAATGGGCATCTCCATAGCCCGTTGATATGCCTAGTTGATGTGAGACTATCTTCTCCCTTTTTGTCTTCTCCACAACCACTGTTCTATTCCACCTATAGTGCTATATCCATGGCTCACGCTCATGTATTGCGTGAAGATTGAAAAAGTTTTGAAAAAGTTAGAGTATGAAACAATTGCTTGGCTTGTCATCGGGGTTGTGCATGATTTAAATACTTTGTGTGGGGAAGATGGAGCATAGCTAGACTATATGATTTTGTAGGGATAACTTTCTTTAGCCATGTTATTTTGAGAAGACATAATTGCTTTGTTAGTATGCTTGAAGTATTATTATTTTCTATGTCAATATAAACCTTTGTCTTGAATCTTTCTAATCTGAATATTCATACCAAAATTAAGAAGATTCGCATTGAAATTATGCCAAGTAGCACTCCGCATCAAAAATTCTCTTTTTATCATTTACCTACTCAAGGACGAGCAGGAATTAAGCTTGGGGATGCCTGATACGTCTCCAACATATCTATAATTTTTGATTGCTCCATGCTATATTATCTACTGTTTTGGACTATATTGGGCTTTATTTTCCACTTTTATATTATTTTTGGGACTAACCTGTTAACCGGAGGCCCAGCCCAGAATTGTTGTTTTTTTGCCTATTTTAGTGTTTCGAAGAAACGGAATATCAAAGGAGTCCAAACAGAATAAAATCTTCGGGAACGTGATTTTCTCACCGAACGTGATCCAGGAGAGTTGGACCCTTCTCCAAGGAACAAAAGAGGCGGTCACGAGGGTGGGGGGCGCACGTTGCTCCTCCGGAGTACTTCTTCCTCCTATATATACACACGTACCCCCAAACGATCAGAACAGGAGCCAAAAACCTAATTCCACCGCCGCAACTTTCTGTATCCACGAGATCCCATCTTGGGGCCTGTTCCGGAGCTCCGACGGAAGAGGGCCGTCATCACAGAGGGCTTCTACATCATCATAGCCTCTCCGATGAAGTGTGAGTAGTTTACCTCAGACCTTCGGGTCCATAGTTAGTAGCTAGATGGCTTCTTCTCTCTCTTTGAATCTCAATACAATGTTCTCCCCCTCTCTCGTGTAATCTTCTTTTTGCGGTGTGTTTGTTGAGACCGATGAATTGTGGGTTTATGATCAAGTCTATCTATGAATAATATTTGAATCTTCTCTGAATTCTTTTATGTATGATTGGTTATCTTTGCAAGTCTCTTCGAATTATCCATTTGGTTTGGCCAACTAGATTGGTAGTTCTTGCCATGGGAGAAGTGCTTAGCTTTGGGTTCGATCTTGCGGTGTCCTTACCCAGTGACAGAAGGGGCAACAAGGCACGTATTGTATCATTGCCATCAAGGATAACAAGATGGGGTTTATTTCATATTGCATGAATTTATCTATCTACATCATGTCATCTTGCTTAAGGCGTTACTCTGTTTTTAACTTAATACTTTAGATGCATGCTGGATAGCGGTCGATGAGTGGAGTAATAGTAGTAGATGCAGAATTGTTTCGTCTACTTGTCACGGACGTGATGCCTATATACATGATCATGCCTAGATATTCTCATAATTATGCACAATTCTATCAATTGCTCAACAGTAATTTGTTCACCCACCGTAGAATACTTATGCTCTTGAGAGAAGCCACTAGTGAAACCTATGGCCCCCGGGTCTATTCTCATCATATCAATCTCTATCACTTTTATATTGTTTTGCTATTTACTTTACCTTTACTTTTTACTTTGCATCTTTATATCAAAAATACCAAAAATATTCTATCTATCAGATCTCACTCTCATAAGTGACCGTGAAGGGCTTGACAACCCCTAATCGCGTTGGTTGCGAGTAGCTATCGCGTTGTGCAGGTACGAGGGACTTGAGCGTGGGCTCCTACTGGATTGATACCTTGGTTCTAAAAAACTGAGGGAAATACTTACGCTACTCTGCTGCATCATCCCTTCCTCTTCGAGGAAAACCAACGCAAGCTCAAGACATAGCAGGGAGTGAATGCATCAACCTTCCCTGACAAGTTGACCATGAATCTCCTCAAATAATTGACTTTGCCAAGGAATTTTTGCATACCTCTCTTGCATGTTGGAGCCTCCACCTTTTGTATAGCTTCTATATTTTTGGGATCAATCTCTATGCCATCTTGATGAATAATGAAACCCAAAAACTTTCCAGCCGATACCCCAAAAGCACACTTCAAAGAATTCATCTTTAGTCCATATTTTTTCATTCTCTCAAAAGCTAAGCGCAAATCGGCTAGATGGGATTCAAAAGCATCTGATTTGACGACAATATCATCAATATAAACCTAAAGTATAACACCAAGTAAATCATGAAAAAATAAATTTATAGCCCTTTGATACATGGCACCGACATTTTTTAATCCAAAGGTCATCACTGTCCACTCAAATAAACCAAGGAAACCGGGACACCGAGAAACCGTTTTGGACATGTCCTCTTTGGCCATAAAAATCTGGTTATACCCCGCATTACCATCAAGAAAGCTAATGACCTTATGTCCAGAAGCATCATTAATAAGCATATCGGCTATTGGCATAGGATATTCATCTTTAGGTGTAGCTGTATTCAAATCTCTGAAATCAATGCACACCCCCAACTTGCCGGAGCCTTTCTTCTTTACTGGTACAATGTTAGAAATCCACTCGGCATACCTGCAAGGTCTAATAAAATTAGCTTTAAGCAAACGAACGATCTCTTCCTTGATCCAGTCATACGTTTTTGGATTAAACTTTCTGGCCGACTGCTTGTATGGTCTAAAACCGGCCTTTATAGGTAAACGATGCTCCACTAGCTCTCGGCTTAAACCTGGCATCTCATGATATTCCCATGCAAAGCAACAAACATATTCTTTCAATAGGTCGATCAACTTAGCTTTATGATCGGCTCTTAAATTTTTGTTTACAAATGTCGGCCTAGGAATTGAACCATCTCCTATATCTATCTCTTCTAATGGATTGGCAGATGTAAAACCTTGTCCTAATTTATCCATATCATCTAACTCTTCTATGGACTCATACATATCGTTCTCATTGGACCGATATTCTACAAGACGCTTTTGTAACCACTCTGAGTTAGGATCCATTTAAATACATCATACCTTGGAGCCGATTATCGCCAACCGTCTTTAAAGAAATAGGCACAAAACCACTTTTTGTGGCGCTAAGAAAATCAAATTTTGACAAGTCGCGCCCCATCAAGCAAGTAGCATTGGGATGTTTCCAATCCACCGATGCATCGGCCAAAGCAACACAAGACGAATTATCTGCATGAATGACTTCTACTTCATCATCAACCCATTGAATTAAAAACTGGTGCATAGTAGATGGCACACATTGGTTTGCATGAACCCAATCGCGGTCTAATATCACATTGTAGTTACCTTGCACCTCGGCGACAAAGAATGCGGTAGCCAAAGTTTTGCTTCCCACCGTAAGCTCCACATACATTACACCTTTGGCTTCAGTTTTCTCTTTGCCTTCAAATCCATTAAGCACCATGTTGGTATTTATTAACTCTTCATCACACAGCCCTAGTTTTTTGAAGACCGAATATGGCATAAGATTCACCACAGCACCACCATCAACAAGAATTCTAGCAACCGGCGATCCATTAATATGACCTTTAAGGAACAATGGCTTCAAGTGCGTCACCGGTTCTTTTGGCTTCTCGAATATAGCATTTTTAGGACCAACAAATAGCTGAGATACTTCCCCTTCTTCATCTATAGCACGAAATTCAGCGGGTAAGTAATACACCATATTAATATCCATACCTTCATGAACCGGTGTAGACTCATAATCAAGCATTTCATCTCCTTCCGCAAACATATCCACTGACTCCGAAATATCTCCAAGGGAAGAGGAAGTAGTAGGCAAAGTGGACGATGTAATAGTAGCCACATCGTCCTCCGTTTGTGGTGTAGGTGTTGCTATGATCAATGCAGAAGCTGCTATGTTTTCCTTTTGCTTTGGCTTCCACACTTGTTTGGGGTTACCATGGGATGGCTTTCATTGAATAATTTATCCCTTAGCTTTTCTGCTTCATGTTCCTCCTTCTCATGACTCCTCATGCGCTGCAATCTCCTTTTTTGCGCCTTGGTCAGACCGGAAGGACACCACTTAGGTTGAGTATATTTTGGATCCCTCGACATGGCCTTGCTTGTGCCAGCTTCATGATCAATAGCCATGGGGCCTTGCTGGACTGCAGCCACATCTTTATTAGAATTAGCTGGATTATCAACAACAATCAGCTCTTTGATTATTAATTCTTTAGTGCCTATCATAATAGTCTCACCACTAGTACTCTTCTCCTTTTGATTGCTAGGCTCTGAAATTTCAGCACTTGGTGATTTGGCACACCACACTTGCCTGCTGACCCTTTTTTGATTATCTTGCATTGGCCGATTGACACCATTGTTCAAACGGCCTCGTGTGGGATAAGAAAGCCTCTCATGAACGGGCCTCCTTGGTTCTGCCCAACCCGTATCAAAAGCATAAGGGGCCTTTGGGGGCTGCCCCCATCCTCCATTGAAGCCTCCCATGTAGTATGGCACATAGGGGGGTGTCGCCATTCATGGTCCCGGTGCCCATGACCCATATGGCCTTGCATGATGCTGAAATTCTTCCCGAGGAGGTGACCTTGAGCGCTTCAAATTTGATGACCGATTAGAGCTAGAACCGGCCGCTTGATTCGCATACTTGGACAACAACATATCAAAAGTTGGCTTGATTTTCTTGCACTGCACTTTAGCTTCATTCGTCTTCCACTTGCCAACCTCTGGACTATTGCGCTTAGCAAATTTGACATTAGTGTTCTCTTGCACTTGTGGTTGCCCCCCGAGTGTAGGATTCTTGATGGTGATCTTGATTATCTCCTTGCCACCCGGTTGCTTGTCAAGCACAACTTGTCTCCCCAAGACCTTGTCGCTCTCCTTATTTTTCCTGGGCTCACCAATGACAATATTATTCTTATTAGTTGATTCGGCTATGCTAGGCCGAATTAACATCTTCTCCCCCTCCAAATCCATAGTGTTCATTGGGAAAGGTTGCTTATCAACTTGCATCTCTCGTCCGTCATTAATGGCCGATTCCATCTGTCATCGAAAAACATTACAATCATTAGTAGCATGAGAAAAATAATTATGATACTTGCAATAAGCATGTCGTTTCAGCTCTTCAAATGGTGGTAAGGTATGAGATATTCTAATAATCTTCGCTTGCAATAAAGCATCAAATATTCTATCACACTTAGCAATGTTGAAGGTAAATTTCATCTCTTCATCACGATTCTTATGAATCGGCTTTAAATCATTGCAAGTAAATGGTTTGGCCTTAGATGGCCAAACAAATTCAGCAACATAAATATCACCCTCATCGTCCGAGTGGTCACTATCATACTCAACCATATTCATCTTAGGACGATCAGTTTTATATCTATGCACCTCTTTAAGATCTTTGCTTCGGCTTTCTTGAGCCAAAGCCCTTTGCAAGACTTGGTTGATATTTAAAAACTCATGTCCTTCTAGCCTTTCTCTAATGTGAGTTCTCAAACCACTAAGCACAAGATCAACCAAATCCCTCTCGGTTATCACCAAACTATAGCATCGGTTTTTTGTCTCTCTAAATCTCTTGACGTAATCGGAGACCGATTCATCATGCTTTTGTCTAACCAATGTAAGATGTGACAACTTAAGCTCATTATCACCACTATAAAAATGATCATGAAACTTTTGTTCCAAGTGAACCATGTAGTAATAGAACCGGGTGGTAACGCAGAAAACCACGAGAAAGCAGTACCGGTTAAAGATAAAGGAAAATAACGTACTCTCCACTCATCTCGTGAACTTGCCTCACCTAATTGTGCCAAGTACTGACTAACATGCTCCCAGGTGGTTTTTGTGCCCTCCCCATTAAACTTAACAAAATCTAGAATTTTATATCCCGGAGGGCATTGAATTGCATCAAAGTATTATGGATATGGCTTTTGGTAAATACGGTGTAGGATCGAAAGTATGTCTAGAGGGGGGTGATTAGACTACTTGACCAAATAAAAACTTAACCTTTTCCCAATTTTAGTTGTTGGAAGATTTTAGCTATTGTAGGACAAGTCAAGCAATTATCACACAATTCAAGCAAGCATGCAAAGAGTATATTGGCAGCGGAAAGTAAAGCATGCAACTTGCAAGAATGTAAAGGGAAGGGTTTGGAGAAATCAAACGCAATTGGAGACACGGATGTTTTTCCCGTGGTTCGGATAGGTGGTGCTATCCTACATCCACGTTGATGGAGACTTCAACCCACAAAGGGTAACGATTGCGCGAGTCCACGGAGGGCTCCACCCACGAAGGGTAACGGTTGCGCGAGTCCACGGAGGGCTCCACCCACAAAGGGTCCACGAAGAAGCAACCACCCACAAAGGGTCCACGAAGAAGCAACCTTGTCTATCCCACCATGGCCATCGCCCACAAAGGACTTGCCTCACTAGCGGTAGATCTTCACGAAGTAGGCGATCTCCTTGCCCTTACAAACTCCTTGGTTCAACTCCACAATCTTGTCGGAGGCTCCCAAGTGACACCTAGCCAATCTAGGAGACACCACTCTCCAAGAAGTAACAAATGGTGTGTAGGTAATGAACTCCTTGCTCTTGTGCTTCAAATGATAGTCTCCCCAACACTCAACTCTCTCTCATAGGATTTGGATTTTGTGGAAAGAAGATTTGAGTGGAAAGCAACTTGGGGAAGGCTAGAGATCAAGATTCATATGGTAGGAATGGAATATCTTGGTCTCAACACATGAGTAGGTGGTTCTCTCTCAGAACATATGAGTTGGAATTGTGTATGTGTTCTGATGGCTCTCTCCACGAATGAAGAGGAGGTGGAGGGGTATATATAGCCTCCACACAAAATCCAACCATTACACACAGTTTTCCAATCTCGGTGGGACCGAATCAACAAACTCGGTCGGACCGAAAAGGTAAACCTAGTGACCGTTAGAGATTTTTGGTGGGACTAACATGCAACTCGGTAGGACCGATATGGTTAGGGTTTGGGCATAACGTAATCTCGGTGAGAACGATTACACAAACTCGGTGAGACCGATTTTGGTAATTAGCTAACCAGAGAGTTGGTCAGGCAAACTCGGTGGGACCGATTTGTTCTTTCGGTGAGACCGAAAAGTTACAAAAAGGAAACATTGAATTTACATTGCAATCTCGGTGGGACCGATCCGCTCTTTCGGTGAGACCGAAAAGTTACGAAAGGGAAATAGAGAGTTTGCAATCCCATCTCGGTGAGACCGAGATCCCTATCGGTAGAACCGAATTGCTAGGGTTTGGCAGTGGCTTATGACAAGTGAAACTCGGTGGCGCCGGATAGAAAGAATCGGTAGGACCGAGTTTGGCTTTGGGTTTAGGTCATATGTGGATATGGGAAAGTAGTTGAGGGTTTTGGAGCATATCACTAAGCACATGAAGCAAGAGGCTCATTAAGCAACACCTCATCCCTCCTTGATAGTATTGGCTTTTCCTAAAGACTCAATGTGATCTTGGATCACTAAAATATAAAATGAAGAGTCTTGAGCTTTTGAGCTTGAGCCAATCCTTTGTCCTTAGCATTTTGAGGGTTCCACTTTCACATCCATGCCATGCCAATCATTGAGCTTTCCTGAAATAGTCATCTTGGAATAGCATTAGCTCAATGAGCTATATGTTGTTATGAATTACCAAAACCACCTAGGGATAGTTGCACTTTCAATCTCCCCCTTTTTGGTAATTGATGACAACATATAGATCAAAGCTTCGACAAATGATAATAAGCATGAAATATATCGTCGCTTTGAGAAGTATGTGATAAGTAAGAGCTCCCCCTAAATTTGTGCATATTTAAAATTTGCTTTGGACTGCAAATGCACAAAGAGTTAGAGTCATGGGTTACTCTTCCATGTCTCATACATCTTGGTGGAGCGCTTAAAATGATAAGAATGAAATACATGCACTCATCACCAAGAATAGTGAATGATCACATAAGATAGATAAGATAATAGCATTAAGCAAACATTAAGTGTAGCTTATGATCAAACACATGATCATCAATGTCTCACGAGCAATGACATAGTATCTCAAGCACTCAAAAGCAAACAAAGTTCGAAAAACCACCAAATAAAGCAAGAGAGAAAAAAGCAACACTCTCTCTCTCGAAGCCTATGATCTATACATTTTTCTCCCCCTTTGGCAACAAGTTACCGAAAAGTTCCTAGAAAATGCATAGTGCTAGATCGACGCTCAGGCTTGATCTTCAGGTGGTGGTGGAGTCCGGATCACTCCAAGGACGAAGGCTTCTGTAGGCGCTGAAGTAGACGCTGGAGTTGGGGCTGAAGTAGATGCTGAAGCTGGTGGAACTGAGCCTGTAGCTGGTGCAGAAGTGGTGGCTCTGGTGTCAGCAACTGGCACTGCAGACGACCTTGGACCTCGTGGCACTCTGGCAAAGGCATCAGTTGTAGTCCTGCCTCTCCTCTCCTGCATGTCATCCTGGAGCTGCTCCACTGCAGTCTAAATCTCTGTCACCTTGACATCCAAGTCATAGAACTTTTGTTCCATAATTCTCTCTAGGCTTGCCTGGTTCTAAGTTAGGGTGGCTAGTCCTTTCTCAATCCGCGGGGTGGATGCAATTAGGTAACCAAGCTGCTCTTGTTTAGTTTTCAAGAAATATTCAGATGCCTCCTCTTGAGTTGGCATCTTGGCAGCTTTCTCCTTCCTTGCCTTCTCCTTCTTTGCTTGTGCTTGTGCTGATGATGGTTCATTCTCAGTCATAACCACTTGATTATCCTCAAAATCTGGACGGATGGGTAGGTGTTCCTTGTCCAATGAGTATATGCCTGTGCCCATCTTTGAGTTGATGAGCTCCTGGATCTGTGGGGCATATCCACAGCTCCTCTTCTGGTCTGCTGCTGTCCTCTTGATTGTCTCTACTATGAGGCTCATGACCTTGAATTTCTGAGGTACATCAAATACATGAAGCAAATTGATTGCATGGCCTCGGATCATCTTGTGATCTCCAGATTTGGGCAACAGAGTGTGTCTCAAGATCCAATTGATAGTTGGCAGCCCTGACAGAAGATAGTGCACTGAGCCAAACTTGAAAGTGTCAAGTGCTTCATTTGGAATTTCCTTGTACATATTGGACATAGAGTTGTGGTCCATCTTCTTCTTGGCATAAATGTCCAAGTCATCCTCATGCTCTTCAGGGGCATTGATCAGCTGAGCCCATTCAGCAACTGTAGATTGGTACCTCGTACCCTCAGATATCCAAGTTATCCTACCATCTGGATAAAAGTGTGCTGTGGAGTAGAACTGCATGATAAGCTCCTCATTCCACTTTGTGAGCTTCTGCCCAACAAAGTCTGCAACTCCACAAGCACTAAAGCTGTCTTGCACTCCAGGGTAGTGCTCTTCGTTGTCCTTGATGTATTGCCAGTCAACCCATCTCATATCACAGACTATTGGCTTCTTATCAAGCAGCACTGTCTCATAGAAGTCCTGCTGTTCCTTGGTGTGAAATCTGTAATCCACAGCAGTTCTTCTCCTTGAAGCATACGGGTCTGCTTCTCTCCACTTCCTGAGCCCTGAGTCTCTCCTGAGCTTCATATCCTCAGCCACAGGATGAGCATCGTTGTGGTCTGGGATCTTGGGCTTGAGTTTTCTGAGTACTTGCTCTTCATCATCTTCTTCTGCAGCTTCAGGCACTGGGGCCTTGTTCTTCTGAGTTGCAGGTATGCTCCTTGTATTTCTCTTTGGTGCAGACTTGGGCTTGGAGGCAGCTTTGGGTGCTTCTTTAGGCTTAGATGTGGCAGCCCCTGTCCTGATAGCATCACCTATAAGCTTAGGTGCCTTAGGTGCTGGTGCAGCAACCTCTTCTTCCTCTTCCTCTTCCATGATGGAAGCCTTTCCAAGCACTCTGGCTATGGTCTTCTTGACCCTTTCCTTCCTTTTCTTTCCTTCAGCAGCAACTGGCTCTTTGGGTGCAGGCTTTTCAGTTGAAGCCCTGGCCTTTGACATAGGCTGCCTGCCTGCTGGCCTTTTGACTTTCAGGCCTGGCTTTGTGCCTTGAGCTGAGCCATGTTCCTTCTCAAGCACTACTCTCTTTGAAGTTGCTTCCTCTTCTGCCACATAATCCTCATCCTCTGATTCTGAGGTTCTCTTCTTCCTTTGTCTGCTGGCAGCTTTTGGCAGATTGCTAGGAGTACTTCTGCTGCCATCATCTGAGGAGCTTGAGGGACTAGTGCCCTGACTCATTTGCACTTGCTCTTCTGACATGTTCTAGCTATCACTTTGGTCTGACATGATGAACAAGCTGACTGCTGACCCTGTGAACAGTTTATAGATGAGGTAGAATAGATGAGCATCACAAAATGCAGAGATTTTTGCAAAAGAATGACTCAAAAACTTAGTTTTAGTTTCCCACTGAAATCATCTCGGATCTACCAATTTTCAAACTCGGTGATACCGAAGCAGTTTTGGAACCTAAACTAGTGAACTCGGTTGGACCGAGTCACAGTTCGGTGGCACCGAGACTGCTAGGGTTTCACAGAGTTCCAAAATCGGTCACACCGATAAGTAATTCTCGGTCAGACCGAGTCTCACTTGTGCAATGGCATAAGCCAAATCGGTGGGACCGAGTTTTTCAACTCGGTGGGTCCGAGATGGTTTCGGCGGAAACCTAACCCTAAAATTTTCGAATCAAACCTAATCTACGAGCGCATTGACTGGATAGGAGTGTTTCAATCGTGGCAAGAATCATGATGAACACAATGTGCTAAGAATCGGATTGGGGAATAGCACAAAGATCGAGTCCATACCCTAGTTCGGTGGCTCGCTATGGCGGCAACGACGGGGTAGAATTCCCGTTGACGGCGATGGAGACCAGCGACTGGAGGCGGCTGGCGGCGAGGAGACGATCCGGAGACCACGTTGGCAGAGCAGGCTATCGCGCGGGCGAAGGGGTTCGGAGAAATTTCCAAATTTTTGCCCGTGGCTATATATAGCCCGACCCTGTCGGTGTGACCGAGTGGAACAACTCGGTGGCACCGAGATGCAAAACTGTATACAGTTGTTGCAACTTGGTGTGACCGAAAGGTTCAAATCGGTTGCACCGAGATCGAAAACCTAGATCAACTTAATGATCTCAGTAGGACCAAAAGTGGGGTATCGGTCAGACCGAGAATCATAAAGAGGTTTTGGAAGTTTAAGTCTATGACGAATCGGGGACTCCGAGCGCTCCTCACACAGAGTGGTTCGAATCTGACTTGATCAAATTTTGTGATGTAACATGAATAGAGTGTGAGACGAGAAAAGCATAGATAGCTAGAGGAGGTTCTTAGGCATTCTTGTCCATCCACTTGGCAAAAGGAAATAAAACCAAACAATCAAAACAACAAGTGGATGTCCTCGAATGAGTAAAATATGCAACCAGCATGCTCACACAATAAGATGGCAAATGAAATATGTGACAAGGCATGCACAACCAATTCTAGCATCTACCAAGCAATTTGCGATGACAAGGTCATCTATATATGAGTATATTGACTTAGGAGTCAAGTGATAACACTTGATCATAGGTCATACTCATCGTTTAAGCTCAAGTGGGGTTACCACTTTTACATAAAGCATTGTTGTGTTCACATCTTTAGAGTTGCTTTAGCTCAAGTCTTAGAGTAAAGCTCCCCCTAGATGTGATATCACCCCTTAGAGGGATGAACTAACCTCGGGTTTTGTCGATGATGACTTCATGTAGATGTTGAAGATGTGGATGATCAATGTTGATGTAGATCACTTGGAGCTATCCATTTGAGTGAATTGCACTTTCAATACCTACATGGGTTAGTCCCACAAGGAACAAACAAGGATATCCATAGACATAGAGTGATGCACACACAAGATGATATCCATGAAAACTTTTAGGTTACCTTGTCCTTTGTCTTACCAACAAGAGGGTTTGTGACTCCTTGAACTAGTGCAAGATGTGGAAGTTGATTGCACTTGTTCTTGCCAAAATGATAAGAGTGAAGTATGTTGGCGGAGTCACCCTCAAGAACTCTCTAGTTCTTCTTCTTTTGGATCCACACCATCTTGATGGGAATCCTTGGAGTTGTAGTCGTACTTGATGAAGTGGAACTTGAAGTAGTCTTGGGAATCCACTTGACTAAGGTCTTAGGAGCTTCTTCAAATGCATCAATTTCCTCTTGAAGCTTGTCCTTGCCTTTTTGCTTGTAGTCTTGTGGTGGAAGATCATCTTGAGCTTGTGTCCCCTTGAAAGAAGTATCATACTTCTCTTGTTGATGAACAAACTTTGTCTTGGGGTATTGATCTTCTTCCCACTCAACTCCATTGGCATTGAACTTTCGTTCAAAACCAACACCTTGATTCTTCCGGTGCATTCCTTGCTTGCGCACAATTTCCTCGAATTGCTTACTCCCGGCAAGGCTTTTGTACACTCCTTTCTCTATAATTCCCTTCAATAAGCTATTTTCTTGCTCAAGTGTAACTTGGCTAAGAGAATCATTAGTGGAATCAAGAGAACTACTAGAAGCAACAATATTGGATTTAGCATGATCATTGTTACTGCTAGAGGAAGAATCTTTCTTGTTCTTGTTACTAGACTTGACTTGAGGCATGTAAGTGGATAAGAGTAAACGCTTGGCAATGTAAGAAGAACTTTTCTTGCGGAGATCATCATTGATTGCTTTTAAGAACTCATGCTCTTGCTCAAGATTGAGCTTTTCAAAGCGTAATTTCTCATGAGCTCTTAAAAGTTCTCGATGATCTTCGAAGATAGTTTCATGAGCTAACTTAAGAGCGTTTAGTTCTTTAGTTAGAGCCTCAATCTTCTCCTTATCATTGTCATTCGTTTTATCTTGATTAGCATGATTAATTGACGTTTCATCATAGTATTCATCACTAGAGTTGTCAACAAGCAAATCATCACCTAACAAGTCATCTTCATCACTATTGAAATCAACATACTCAGGGTGTGTTACCTTAGGACCTTTGGTCATGAAGCATCTTCCAATTCCTTCATTTGGTGAGTCAAATATGTCGTAGGAGTTGGTTGACACAAGTGCTAGACTGGCAACACCTTCATCTTGAGTATCTTCGGAGTTGGAGTGATAACTTCTCTCGGAGTGGCTGTCGGAGTCGGAGCCGGATACCCATTTACCAACATGAGCTTGATGTCTTTGTTTTGTGTAGCTCCTTGATGATTTTTCCTTCCTTTCCGAATCTTTACTTCTCCGTGAGTCTCTTCGTTCATAACGATCATCTCTACTCCTTCTCTCTCTTGGTGGTGATTCTTTGCTTATTCTTTTTGGAGAATCTTCTCTTCTCTTGTAGGGAGCCGTACACTCATTGGAATAGTGTCCGGGTCTTCTACAGCTGTAGCAGTTTCGCTCTCAACTAGAAGATCTTTTGTCATTGTAGGACCTTGACTTGAAGCTTCTATCTTTCCTTCTACTCTTGTAGAACTTGTTGAAGTTCTTCACCATTAAGCTCAATTCTTCATTGAAGTTTTGTTTCTCACTTGATGATGTAGGGGCTTCACACGAGGCTTTGTAGGCACCACTTGATTTGTTGTGAAGTTCCTCTTTATCCTTGAGTGACATCTCATGAGCAACAATTCTTCCAATCACCTCTGTTGGCTTGAGATCTTTGTAATTGGGCATCATTTGGATCAATGTGCACACGGTATCATATTTTCCATCCAAGGCTCTTAGAATCTTCTTGATTGAATCTATCGGTCATCTCTTCACTTCCTAAGCCTGCAATCTCATTTGTGATGAGAGTAAGCCTAGAGTACATTTCAGCGACACCTTCACCATCCTTCATTTTGAACTTGTCAAGTTGACTTTGAAGCACATCCAACTTGGATTCCTTGACGGAGTCGGTACCTTCGTGCATATCAATCAAAGTGTCCCAAATTTCCTTTGCATTCTCAAGACAGCTGATTTTGTTGAATTCTTCGGGGCACAATCCATTGAAGAGAATATCACAAGCTTGAGAATTGTATTGCAACATCTTCAACTCATCCGCGGTAGCTTCACGGTTTGGTTCTTTCCCATCAAAGAGGTCACCTTGCAAACCAACACACACAATAGCCCAAACGGCGGGGTTATGTCCAAGAATATGCATTTTCATTTTATGCTTCCAACTAGCGAAGTTAGTACCATCAAAGTAAGGACCTCTACGGTGATAATTTCCCTCGCTAGACGCCATACTCTCCTAGGTTGTGAAACCAAGGCTATGACCACCAAAAGCTATGGAGATCAAAGCAAATGGAGACCAAAGCTCTGATACCACTTGTAGGATCGAAAGTATGTCTAGAGGGGGGTGATTAGACTACTTGACCAAATAAAAACTTAACCTTTTCCCAATTTTAGTTCTTGGCAGATTTTAGCTATTGTAGGACAAGTCAAGCAATTATCACACAATTCAAGCAAGCATGCAAAGAGTATATTGGCAGCGGAAAGTAAAGCATGCAGCTTGCAAGAATATAAAGGGAAGGGTTTGGAGAAATCAAACGCAATTGGAGACACGGATGTTTTTCCCGTGGTTCGGATAGGTGGTGCTATCCTACATCCACGTTGATGGAGACTTCAACCCACAAAGGGTAACGGTTGCGCGAGTCCACGGAGGGCTCCACCCACGAAGGGTAACGGTTGCGCGAGTCCACGGAGGGCTCCACCCACAAAGGGTCCACGAAGAAGCAACCACCCACAAAGGGTCCACGAAGAAGCAACCTTGTCTATCCCACAATGGCCATCGCCCACAAAGGACTTGCCTCACTAGCGGTAGATCTTCACGAAGTAGGCGATCTCCTTGCCCTTACAAACTCCTTGGTTCAACTCCACAATCTTGTCGGAGGCTCCCAAGTGACACCTAGCCAATCTAGGAGACACCACTCTCCAAGAAGTAACAAATGGTGTGTAGGTAATGAACTCCTTGCTCTTGTGCTTCAAATGATAGTCTCCCCAACACTCAACTCTCTCTCATAGGATTTGGATTTTGTGGAAAGAAGATTTGAGTGGAAAGCAACTTGGGGAAGGCTAGAGATCAAGATTCATATGGTAGGAATGGAATATCTTGGTCTCAACACATGAGTAGGTGGTTCTCTCTCAGAACATATGAGTTGGAATTGTGTATGTGTTCTGATGGCTCTCTCCACGAATGAAGAGTAGGTGGAGGGGTATATATAGCCTTCACACAAAATCCAACCATTACACACAGTTTTCCAATCTCGGTGGGACCGAATCAACAAACTCGGTCGGACCGAAAAGGTAAACCTAGTGACCGTTAGAGATTTTCGGTGGGACTGACATGCAACTCAGTAGGACCGATATGGTTAGGGTTTGGGCATAACGTAATCTCGGTTAGACCGATTACACAAACTCGGTGAGACCGATTTTGGTAATTAGCTAACCAGAGAGTTGGTTAGGCAAACTCAGTGGGACCGATTTGCTCTTTCGGTGAGACCGAAAAGTTACAAAAAGGAAACACTGAATTTACATTGCAATCTCGGTGGGACCGATCCGCTCTTTCGGTGAGACCGAAAAGTTACGAAAGGGAAACAGAGAGTTTGCAATCCCATCTCGGTGAGACCGAGATCCCTATCGGTAGAACCGAATTGCTAGGGTTTGGCAGTGGCTTATGACAAGTGAAACTCGGTGGCGCCGGATAGAAAGAATCGGTAGGACCGAGTTTGGCTTTGGGTTTAGGTCATATGTGGATATGGGAAAGTAGTTGAGGGTTTTGGAGCATATCACTAAGCACATGAAGCAAGAGGCTCATTAAGCAACACCTCATCCCTCCTTGATAGTATTGGCTTTTCCTAAAGACTCAATGTGATCTTGGATCACTAAAATATAAAATGAAGAGTCTTGAGCTTTTGAGCTTGAGCCAATCCTTTGTCCTTAGCATTTTGAGGGTTCCACTTTCACATCCATGCCATGCCAATCATTGAGCTTTCCTGAAATAGTCATCTTGGAATAGCATTAGCTCAATGAGCTATATGTTGTTATGAATTACCAAAACCACCTAGGGATAGTTGCACTTTCATACGGTTCCTTGGTAACTCAACTCCAAAATTCTCTCGGAGCATCTTAGCCATCGCCTCTCTAAGATTAGCTAGACCATCATCCACAGTGGACGATGAAGCTTGTGGCAGTAGCATAGGAGGAGTAGGGTTAGTAGTTGCATGTGTGAATTGTGGCATGTATGCCGAATTGTAATTCGGTAGTGATCTAATAGTGTTTGCTCTTGTAGGTAGGGTTTGGTTCGGCGTCACCACCGAACTTGGCATACTGATGATATGATTAATGGGTGCATCAACAATTTGATTTGCTTGGGTAGGGTAATAAGTCATCGGCATGGGAGGCGCTGATGAAATAGGTAAAGCCATATTAGGGTTTTGCACGCTAGCAGCTATACCACCATTACCACTAGATGATTGAGATATATTTTTCTGAGCATTAGTATTTTCTATGGAAGTTTGATAGACCAGATTGTTACCATCAGCAATACGACTCTCAATCTCAACCCATTGCTCAGGAGAAAAGGTAGTACTCATAGAGGGTTTAACCTGCTCGGTTTGAAGAGGAGGGAACTTGGTTTCTTCAATCAGAGTGATGTTGCCTTGGCGATCCTTCTTGAATTTTGCAAGGAACTCCTGCAAATCCTTCTCGTCATGCGCCTTCTTGTACTCCTCATAGATTTGGTGATGATCGACCGATATCTCATCAAGACTGGGCTTAATGATGTTATCGGCGTCTACCTCAGATGGATTGGGAAGATCGGACATGGTGGATGATGATGATTGATTTTCAGTCCCCAGCGGAGTCGCCAAAAAGTGTGTTCACACACGAACACGTCACATGTACCCTCGACGCCGGGGGTGATGCACCACAGCTCACGTCGAAGGAGTCTCACCGGAAGCGCGATTCGCAAGACAACCGGAGAGAACTTTTGAGGACCCAAAACACCACACTCCCGGGAGGGACCCTGTCGGGGAGTGCAGCGGCTATGGGCTGCCCTAGGTCGGTCCAACCGCCCCTAGAGCCTCAGGATTCACAGCTCTCCAACATGAAGAATGACATAGAACGAGGAAGCAAAAACAGGGGAGAGACAAAACATAGATGAAAAAGTAGTAGATGTGTTTTTTGCGATTGTGTGTTGTTCAATCCACTACAAAAAAAGACACATCCGTGACATTTTGGGCCAAACGAAATTTTTTTCTATCATACATATGACACTTCTATGACGATAATTGTGACAAAACCCGGTATCATCATAGATGTGGTGGGCTCCTACTTCTATGACAAAAAATCATGACAGGAAATGGGCTTTTCGTCCTGGGTGGGCCGGAGATGCAGCTGCATGACATTCTTTGGGCTGTCCATGACGGAAAAAACTGTGGTAGAAGAGAGGGCGAGGAAAATTTCGGGGAGTTCCCGGTTACGGTGGGAGGTCGGGGGCCGAGCGATGCGAGCTTCTCTCGTACACGTACGCGCGTGTGTGCGAGGCGTTGGCTCTAACTGAACCCGAGCGAGGCATTGGGCTCTAACTGAACCTGAGCGATTGCACTGCAGGCTACGCGTTACTGAACCCGAGCGATCGATCGATGGCTGTTAACTGAGCCCGATCGAGCGATTCCTTCTCTACTGCTGCTAACTGAAGCCGATCGATGCTGCCTCTGGATGAACAGTGAGCGGTG